>NW_028318075.1:330000-930000 GCF_062004578.1 Staurois parvus | reverse complement strand
AAAAAATGTCTGATCTGTGGATAATGATGATATTCACGAAGTGGGATATCAAAGTGTGCGCGCAACACCTCAAAGATGATATAAGATCCTCCTCTTTGAAAATCAGATAACCTAATGAAGGATCTATCGTACCACCAACGAAACGCCTGCGGAGATGAAAATGTCGCAATAAAATCCGGGTCACCAAAAAAAGCTGTACCCGGAGAGATAGAGGAGACCAGATTTAATCTAAGTCTATAGCGAGACCAAAGCATCAACCAATGGGCCACAATGGAAATATGGGTCCATAATGAGGGGGGGGGTAACTGAAATTTATGTCCTTTTTTTCACGCAAACAGAGCTTTCTTTTGGCGGTATTCCTTCACCTGTGTGCTTTTTACTATTGGCGCTATAAACAACAAAATTTGGAGAAAAAAAAATTTTTTTTTTTTTCAAAAAACAACATTTTCTCATACGTTTAGGCCAAAATGTATTCTGCTACATGTGTTTGGTTACAAAAAAATCCCAATAAGTGTATATTGATTGCTTTGTGTGAAGGTTAGAGCATCGACAAACTATGGTATAGACATCAGAATTTACACAGGTTTTACTTTCTGACTGCTTATTACATTTCTTGAGGTGCTAAAATGCCTGGGCAGTACAAACACCCCCAAATGACCCCTTTATGGAAAGTAGACACCATAAGCTATCTGCTGAGAGGCATATTGAGTCCATGGAAGATTTTTTTTTTTTTTTCCATAAGTTTCTGGAGAATGACAAAAACGGTTTTTCTTTTTACACAAAAGTTGTCATTTAAATGATATATTTCTTGCACAAGCCATGGGTATATGTGGAGTTACACCCCAAAATACGTTCTGCTACTTCTACCGAGTGTGGGGGTACCACATGTGTGAGACTTTTTGGGAGCCTAGCCACTGGCACAGGGTCAACGCTCACAAACTCAGATGCATGCATAAGGGGGGTGGGGTGAGGGTACTTTTTTTTTTCCCAAGTTATTTTTATTTTTTAAATTATTTTTACACTGTCCCCTTCATTTTTTTTTTATTGTTGATCCCTTTTTTTGTTTGCAAACGATTTTATTTTACAAGAAATAGACTGTAAAGTAGCATTACAGCTTGAAAAACTATATAAAAACAGAAACAAGGCACAACTGAAATGTGCATGTCAGAAAGTACAATCGTATAAAGTAAAGAGAAAAAGAAGAGAGAAAGAATAAAGAACTTAAGTACATACTCCAAAGAGACATATATCATTTTACCCCGGTACAAATAATTAGTAATACCTCATCTGGAATATGCAGTTCAGTTTTGGGCATCAATTCACAAAAAGAACATGGAGAAAGTACAGAGAAGGGCAACCAAACTGATAAGAGGTATGGAGGAGTTCCACTATGAGGAAAGATTAGAGGAACTGAATTTATTCTCTCTTGAGAAGAGGAGATTAAGGGGGGATATGATCAACATGTATAAATGCATCAGTGGTTCATATAGTGAACTCTATGTAGAGCTATTCACCCTGAGGTCATCACAGAGGACAAGGGGGCACGCTTTACGTCCAGAGGAAAAGAAATATCTCCAAACACTTTAAAATGCTTTAAAAGAAGCCTGGATTCTTTCCTAGATACACAGAATATAACTGGATACTAACATTTATAGATAAAGTTGATCCAGGGAATATCCGATTGCCTCTTGGGGGATCAGGAAGGATTTTGTTTCCCAGCAGGAGCTAATTGGTTCATGCTTTGTCGTTTTTTTTGCCTTCCTCTGGATTAACTGTGGGTGATAACTTTTTTTTTTTATGGTTGAACTGGATCGACTTTTGTCTTTTTTTCAGCCAGACTAACTATGTAAACAGACAAACCCAGGATCAATGCAAGCTCATTCCAACTAACAGCATTAGGCTCTGCCCCCATAAGTTTCATGCGTGTGAATGCCAGGTCGCAGATCTCAGGATCACCCCACCAGTATGAGTAGGCTGGAAACCAAAAGCGGATCAAACAGTTCAGGGATCAAACAGAAGCGGAGTCAGTCACAAGCCAAGGGTCGGTCACCAATGGTAGTAGATAGGATGAGGCAGAATCGTAGTCAGTAGCAAGCCAAAGGTCGGTAACGTAGATGAAGACAGCAGCAGGAACAGTAAGCGGGATATTGGCTGGTAAGGCACAATAATCTGGCAACCAGGAAGTGCAGAGACATGGCTTTTATAGGAAGTTCATGGGAAGAGCAAGGAGTTCAAGGTTCAAGACAAAACAGGGCAAAGGCAGGATCATCCAAAGAATTGTCAAGGGAGCTGTCCAGCATTCCAGGTGGCTCAGTGAGAAGAAACGCTGTCTCTCACTGCAGAAGGCCCAGGTTCGATTCCAGGCTCTGACACCATGTGATCTCCACATCAATCTGAGGTAGGGCAGAGATAATTTAAGTCCATGACCCCTGGGATTGGTGCACTTTGTGGGAGTGGGTAGTGTAGGTACAGAGCTCCCATCTGCTAGGGACAGGACCAGTAGTAGGGAAAGGTTTTGGAGCAGTAGGGCAAGTGCAGGGACTATGCTATCTCATTAATAAAGCCTTCCACTTGGATAGGACTGGCCAGGGCACATTACTGCCCCTCATTGCAGAACCTGTCCACATCATTGAAGCTACTGTATCTTTGCTGTGCATCTCATAAGTGGCTCTGGGCAGCTGTGCTCACCCGCTGGTCCTGTTTGAACCTTGCTGGAACTTTTACAATACAAAGTTTATATTACTTGACCTCTGTAATCTCAGCTGTGCCACACTACACTGCATCCTGCACACATTTGGCAGGATATGCCCCTTTTTGCAGCTGGGGCGAGGTAGGAGGAGCAGGGGCCACTATGGCACCTTTAGGAGCAGCCTTGGTCTTAGTGTCTAAGTTTAATGGGTAGGATATGCCCCTTTTTGCAGCTGGGGCGAGGTAGGAGGAGCAGGGGCCACTATGGCACCTTTAGGAGCAGCCTTGGTCTTAGTGTCTAAGTTTAATGGGTCAAACATCATCAGAATGGGAGGAGAAACTGAAGAGTGCTGCCCACCTGTATCAGGTCCCTACCCATCTGACTGCGGAGCTGGCCATTAACTTGCTAAAGGATGATACTGGCCAAGTGGTGATGGGGCTACTAGAAGACTAGAACAGACTGGATGTAGGGATAGGGTGTACAGGGTTTTGCTGACATATGTGCTCCAGGTAAGTTGCTGCAGGACCATGTTGTGGGGAAATGAAGGTTTGCCCCGTTAAGAGAGCCCTACAGGAACGAGTCAGAGCACAGCCCTCCCTCGCTTTTAATAACACAGTGGTGGAAGTTGTATCATGGGAACAGGAAGATGCAGAAGCTACCAAGAGATGTTCTTCAGGTGACGCAATCATCTCATGTTGGTGTTCATGCGGGAGAGTCTGGGTCACAGTTGTTTGAGAAGCTCATCAAAAGTGCCAATGGACATCCTCGTAAAATTTAAACTTACTAATGTTGGGCTTGATGTTCGAGTCAAACATAAGTTCGACTCGAACATTGGCCATTCCTATGTTTGGCGAACACATGAACTGTAAGGGCATTCAGCGGGCTATTCACCCACCACACCCCACAATGCACTGAGGCCTGACAGTGCATTGTAATTGTCCAAATTAATGCAGGTTGACCAGGGGCGGACTGACCATTTGGAAACTCGGCACTGCTCGAGGGCCCGGGGTCAGTATGGGGTACCATGAGATGCCCCTGGTACCCTTTTCATAGGCTTTTTTGAGTTTGGGCAAGGACACAGGGGCCCCATGATTCCCTATTGCCCGGAGGCCCCATGAATTGTCAGTCCGCCCCTGCAGCTGACCACATGTCAGATGCAATGCTTTGGCCAATCAAAGCTCATGATGATTTCACAAGGGGACAGGGGTGACCCTGCCCCCTTGTGACATCATCAAAGTATTTAATAACTGCAATCTCAGCAGAGCTGTCAGACAATGGGAGCCAGCATGAAAAGTGTTTTTTTTTCTTTTTTCAAGTCGGCAGTGGCGGCAGACATCGTGGTTGACGTTGGATCTACTTCGGGGGACATTTCTTAAATTTTTGTTTTTAACCTCCTCCCACTGGCCGCACACAAATGTGCTGCCCCTGGCATCTGGGCCTATCTGGGCAATTAAGAAAAACATGTGCTGAGAGCGCGTGCCCTGCTCGAACCCAGCACACATGTCCGGTACTCACGGAAAGGTCCCGATCTCCTCTTTTGATCGGGACCTTTCCCAATCATGTGACCGCTGTGATGGCGAATCACAGTGGTCACATGACCCTAAAACCCTGCTCCTCCTCCCGACTTCTGAAACCCTTAAAGGGCCAGGAGGCGCCGGTGCCAAGGGGTTAAAGGGGGATTCCAGATAAGCCCCCTGCCCGCAGACCCCCACAGCCACTGGCCACGGTTGTGGGGAAGAGGCCCTTGTCCCCATCAACATGGGGACAAGGTGCTTCAGGGGGGGAGCTCCCTCTGCCCCAAAGTACCCCCCATGTTGAGGGAATGTGGCCTGGTATGGTTCAGGAAGGGGGAGTGCTCGCTCATCCCCCACTTTTCTGATGTCCGGTACTCACGGAAAGGTCTCGATCTCCTCTTTTGATCGGGACCTTTCCCAATCATGTGACCGCTGTGACGGCGAATCACAGCGGTCACATGACCCGAAAACCATGCTCCTCCTCCCTATGGTTCAGGAAGGGGGAGTGCTCACTCATCCCCCACTTTCCTGACCTGCCAGGCTGCATGCTCGGATAAGGGTCTGGTATGGATTTTGAGGGGAACCCCCATGTCATTTTTTTAAAATGTCGTTCCTGATGACGTCATGATGGTGAAACACGTTGCGTAATTGTGGAAGGCTGTGGAGTAGGAAGATCTCACCTAAGAAGCACTTTTGACCTACCTATATTTAGGAGGTCAATTTATTGTGTGAGTGTGGTTTTGGAGGGGAAGCACGAGTGTCATCACGGCATTATCACTTGAATGTTATGTAATTTGGTAACACGCATATCACCAATTCACCATCATCTTCGTTATGGATGTGGAAGGTGTTTTGTAGCATGGGAATACCACGCATTTGGCAATAAGGAATGAACTGGTTTAAACAAATGGACATTGATATAATATCTTTATAGACATTCTGGATGCACAGAGATCTGTATGAAAGCCTCTTTTTAGGGGGAGGTGTATTGTAGCACATCAATCACTGACACATTTTTAATTATTTTTCTCTACTTTATTTTATTTTTAGTTTGATGTTTTGTTTTGATTTTTCAAGTTTTACTTTTTGAAGTGGGGGGAGGTGCACCATGGCACATCAATCACTGATACACAATAGCGGTTACTCCAGTTGGAGGCAGGATTGTCCACGCAGCACTTCTCTTGTATCACTTTGGGGAGGTGTACTGTAGCACACCAATACAGAAACCTTGGTTGGTTTCCACATCACAAATAAGTGCAGCATTGGCAGAGCAGCATTAATCTATTTTCATACATCACACTAATTTGTGTTAAGAGCTAGCAGCCTGTATATCCACATACACCATTCACTGCACAGGATTTTCCTTTATTCAGACATTTAGCTATGCCTGCTGTGTCCTCCTGAATCTAAGTATAAGAAACTGATCTTTGACCATGAAGGTTGCTGGAAAAAAAAATCAGAAAATCCGGGGTATGTGGCAGAGAGAATTTTCTAGTTGTTTTTAACTGGAGCTCTTATGCCTATAGGTCCGATCTGTTATATATAAGGGTACTATGAAGTCCCAAACATCCCTATATTTGAGATGGCACACAATACTTTTAGTTTAGGTTTTTATAGTTTCTAAACCAATTATACTGTAATTATATGGGCTTTGCTTTAGTATTTTGCACTTATTCCTGCAAACATTCTGTTGGGTCCATCATTTCATTTGTCCTCAGCAATTTGATAACTTGTCAGTTGTATATGTAATATTCTGTGTATGCTTTATTGCAGAGACTTTGTTTTATCTAATGTTTTACTGAATATGTACTACATCAGGGCTTAAAATTTCGAGTCTAGACCTACTAGCTAGGGACAAACCTTACTCTCGACCAGTTGTCCCCCCCCAACCTTGCCCAGGTCTGCCTCCAGGATTTTTAAATGAAGCTCGAGAGGAGGCCCCGCCCACCCAGCACACATGACTCTCACCAGGCTGCAGGCAGGGGAGGTGGTGGTGGTGGGAGATAGCGAGAGAATGGGAACTGTGCACTCCTCAGGGTGGGTGTCAGCACACACTCTCCCCCCACATTTTTTCCACTCGCCAAATGCGAGCAGGGAGTGGAAATTTCAAGGCCTGTCCTACATACAGTTGGTGTATGTCTTGGTCAGCATTGATATCATTACTTTATGTCCATTTCAATGCTGATAGAAAAGTACTCTTTTAGCTTAAAAAAGGTGCCAAAAAGCTGCACAGGTCCTGAATGGTAATCCACTAATGCAGTGAAAATAAAGGATGTTACACACGGGCTGAATGTTGGCCAGTATTGGCTGGTTCAAAAGAAAATAGCTGACATTTGGCCCATGTGTGCACTGGCCTGTCTGACAGAAGTCGATCTACAAACTGGCATTTATCAAACGGGCATACTGGAAAACATCTGAGCAGTGCTTGTAGCCAATGGCTGTGAGCACTGATCAGTGTTGTGGCAAATGGGCAGTCCTCCTGTCAGAACAAAATAGTTCAGTGGGGGAGATCTGATCCCTCTTCTCCAAGTCATGGCATAGCTGGTAATAGTTTGTCACATTTAACTAGACTTGCTCTGTAATGCTGAAGACTGTTCACCACTCATCAAAGTGTCTTCCTCGGTTCAAATAAACATACCTTAGCTTTTTTTCACAATTGTGCAAAACATCTCAATCCAGACACAGTGGTGTCATGATATGTTATAAGGCAGATTGTTTCTAAGAACATGGTTTGATGTTTAGTCATCCCCATTTTTATCACACTATGGAGGAGATTTACTAAAACTGGAGCACACAGACTCTGGTGCAGTTGTGCATGGTAACCAATCAGCTTCTAACTTCAGCATGTTCAATTAAAGGATAAGTTCAACCTTTTGACAAAAATAATAAATGCACATTTTTTTGCAGGTAAAAAAATGTGCATTTATTATTTTTGTCTGCAGGAGCCTGGAAAGCATTGCACCAGTGATCAGTAGATCGCAGATGCCATGCAGGTCTGCTGTACGGCAGGGGACAGCAACCAGTAGATCGTGATCTACTAGTAAGATCTACTGGCCTGGTGACTGGTAGATCTCAGTCAGGGCTTGCTGACATGCCATCCCAGAGCATCCAACAGAGTGCAATGCAGAGGGACTACTTGTAAAGTTGGAACTGTAGTAGGGAACAAGAGCCGCATAGGTAAGGTCTAATCTGTAGTGCTGGTTCCTGCACCCTGTCATGGTTGGTGGGTGTAGCACCAGCCAAGCATGACCCATTCAAGTGAATGAGGCTACTCTGCAAGTGCCCTTCAACCTTGTGCAGTACAGCAAGCAAGGGGTAAGCAGGCAGCAGTGTGTTGCTTTCTCACCACCTGCTTTAAGCCCTTGGACCCCACAGAAGCATGCATTTGCAGGGCACTTGCAGAATTGTCTATTTACTTGAATGGGTCTCCATTGACAGGCGATAGCACCTAACAAAATCAACAGAGGGTGTAATTCCTGCTGCGTCATGTCTACACCTTTGGCTGCTGCCTCAGCAGCTAAAGGGGGTAGGGATTGGGGGGTGGTAAATCCGTGATTCAACTGCAAGGTCTTACCACCCCCAACTTTACATGTGAACAAGCCCCTAGGGTGCCGCTGCTGATTACAACTAAGGGCTCATTCACAGGTGCAGTAGGCACTGCTGCTCCTCTGCAAAGCGATCCCAGTGCGTTCGACAGGGGGCAAGGAGGCGATATGTTGCCTCCTCATCACCTGTTTTAAACCTGATTGCTGTGCAATGCTCGTGATTGTGACATGGTAGTATGCCAATTAGAGGTGTAAATCAAGTGTGTGACTTCTGCCATGTTGTTCAGGTAGTTCTTCTCCTCTTTAAGGTTGCCTACCCCTGCCGTACGGGATGTATGGTCAAGCAGATATTCTGACAGGAAGCTTCAATGATCTACCATGACGCTCCACAGTACCAATGTAGTTCATTGAAAACTACAAGCCCACAGCCGCTAAGGCTGTCGGGACTTGCAGTTCATTCATTCACGGAAGTCCTTGAATTAATCACTTGTCTGTGTGGGCGGAGCCCCGCACGGCCGCACTGTTTTCAAATTTGACACAGATAGAATGGGGAAACACTTCTCCCCGTACTATCTGTCACGGGGGGGAAGGGGGCAGCGGGCGGCGGCTGTGGCTATGAGAATATGTTCCATGTTCCCAAAGGTAAACTTATCCTTTAAGCTTTGAAATAAAACCTGGGAGCTGATTGGTTTCTATGCAGACCTGCCCCAGGTTTCAGTTTTAGTAAATATCCCCCAGGGACTCTGCAGAGGAAGATGAGGACTAGGAGATTTCATTGAAGAGAGCATCTCCACTCTAACATATTCCAATCCTCACGGTACCATGTGGCCATGTGTTAGTTGTTTGAGTTACACAGCTAAAGGCATGAATTGCTGGCAAATCACTGGGGTAAAGATGTTAAAACTACATTATGGAGTAACAGATTTATGATGTGAAAATGTTAAACAGAATTATTTATGGGTGAATAATTCTGGGTGAATGTGACACACCTATACCAGCTATTCAATGTAATTATACAGTGCAGCCACTAGATGACTCTCTTTCACTGTCTACTTTTATATCTGCTTTGGATTGGTGCATTCATCCTGATTGTCCCCACTACTTAGGGCCTCATGTACATGGATATAAGAATTAAAAGCTCCAAAAAGCTGCCAGACGTTGGCAGAAAGTAATTCCTCCAGTCTCTCATTTTTCACTCACATTTGTGTGCATTTACAGGCATGTAGCATCTAAAAGTGTTTGAACGTGAAGTCATTCTATTGGCTAGAATATTTGTGTATTCTAGTCACTAGAATACATTTTTGCCCCATAAGTGCATGTGTTTATATGCGTTTAGGGGTGTTCACACATAGATTACACACCTAAAGTCCCCTCTGCACACAGCATTGGGGCATTTGTACCACTAGCCCCTCCCTCTTAGGCTCCATGTACACGGGACACTTCTGAACAATGGAAACTGACCGCTGGAAAACGTAGGTTAAAAAACGTCTGTTCAGCCGTGTTTGCATATGTTTATAAGCGTTTGCATTTAGAAGTGTTTTTTAAAGATAACTTCAGGAGACCTTCCAAAATGCACTGAAAAACAGTAAAAAATTATCTGTTTCATACATTTTGAGAGAAATAGAGAGAACAGAAGCAGAGAGAGCAGTATTTGTTTGGATGTGTTCCAGCTCATTTCTGTGCAGAAATTATTGCAGCAGTGTCTAACATATTTTCTTTCATGTGAAACATCAAAGTATGGTGTATCAGGTACATTTGAGTATCAGGAAAACACTTTGTATGCATTTTTCATGATGAAAAAATGCTCTGCACAGCATCTGGAAATGGAAGAGTTAAAAAAATTTTGCAAACGCTTATAAACACGGTTAGCCGTGTTTACATGCGTTTAGTGTTTGAAATGCTTGTAAAATCTACTCCTGAACACAGCTTTTCTGCGTTCAAAAAAACGACTGTAAACTCAACTGCCTATAAACGACTATGTGTATATGGACACATAGGAAAACATTAGGGAGAGTTCAGGGGCCGCTGAAAAAAACGCTGAACAGCTCCTGAATGTCAGTTTATCAGCTGCAGTGTACATGAGCTCTAAGATTGTAAGCTCCAAGGATCAGGGCCCTCCTATCCCTCTTGTATTGAACTGTATTGTTGCTGTATTGTCTCCCTTTATATTGTAAAGCACTGAGCAAACTGTTGGCGCTATATAAATCCTGTATAATAATTTGTTTTGTGCCTCTAAACGGTGCTTGTAATATACAGATCTAAGCAACCTGTGTATGGCCACCTAGGCTAACACTGAACTGAGTTTAAAGGCATAAAAAAAACATGCTGGATGCCTGTATAAGGAGTGTTTTTTACTGCAGTGCTGTTGTGATGGTCCCTGCTTTGATGCACTTGAAGGGTAGAATGCCCCTGCATCCATGTTATTGGGAAGGTCAAAGCCCTTAGTGTCTATGAAAAGACTGCCACAGGTACCAGAAGACATCCAGGTAAGGTTAGACCAAGGATGACTTGATCAGACAGTGCTGAATGCTGTCCTTCATCAGACTGGTGCACACTTAAGGACAATCATTTTAACACGGTTGTATTCTGCTTCTGATTGATATTTTTAACACCAGCTTCATGGCATCCAACTCACCGTGCTCTTCAGCCATCTCTGCTTAGTAAGCCAACTTATAGAACCAGGCACTGATATGGTGTCATACATGATGGCTTGTTCTTGGACGGAAACCTCCATTGAGATTGTAAGGCTCCATGGCTTTAAAAAATGCCAGTTCCCTTGGCAGAAAAAACACAAATATAGAGCGTTTTTGTACACAGTGTAGGTAAGTTTAGGAGAGTTTAGCATTTTTTTTATTACCAGAATGCTCCAATCAGAAACTCAAACTAGAAGGGGTTTTTTCCTGTCTATAAACGTTAAGCTTAAAACATGCCTCTAATCGTCCTAATGTGCATGGACACATAGGATAACACTGAGCTGCTTCTACAGGCAATACACAAAACTACTAAAGAAGCAGCGATTTTTAAGCCAGTGTGCAGGGAGCCTAAGGAAAACACAAAGTAACCAGGGCCCAAGATTAATAAGATGTAGCAAATGTACAAACAAAATATCCACTCTTGCATGAAGGTTGGTGGAGTGGAGCTCAGAGGTGGAAAGGTAGATGCATGCAAAAAACAGGAAGCGTGGACCAAGCAACAGCAGTTGGGAAGCATGAAGCCAGGAGCCTCCAAAAGGGAAAATTCCCGTCGGCGTCTGTCAGCCTCTTTCCATTACTCTGGGGAAACCACTGGGATTGGGATGTGGGTGGAGTAATCGCTAAAGAGTCATTACTCACAAGTCCCCAGGACAGCTACCGGCTTCCAACCAAGTGAATGAGATGGTGCCTCTCAGGACCGTGTTTCAGGACTGTGGTTCTGAGGTCAGTTTCTGAGTGAAGTCCATTTACTCTTGGAGCTTCTGAGGCTTTCTAGAATAGCTGCATGGTCCATGTGCTGTTTGACAGCAGCCCTGCATCTCTATAGGCTTCCTGGAGGGAGGAGGGCTCCAGGAGGGACCCTGCTCTCCAGTGTCTCAGAATATTTATCTCCATTCCATCCCCCCTACTGGACACACCTCTCCAGGAATTGGCTGGAACCCGATAAATATTCAAGCTGGTTATTTGAATTCTCCCTCTCTAAGTTCTGGAAACATCTTTCAGAGGCAGGGGAAGCAATTCATCTCCCAGCCTGAGACCCTGATCAGGCCAGAACAAACAATCACTTCTCCCCTGATTACAGAAGGAGCCAAAACTAAATTTACCTAATGTCCTCAGCAGGGGCGGACTGACAACTCATGGGGCCCCCGGGCAATAGGGGATCATGGGGCCCCTGTGTCCTTGCCAACACTCAAACCACACCCAAAAAAGCCTATTAAAAAGGTACCAGGGGCATCTCATTGGGCCCCCTACTGACCAAGGGCCCTCAGGCAGTGCCCGAGTTCCCAAATGGTCAGTCCGCCCCTGGTCCTCAGCTACACACTGTTCTAATATTGGTAGCAAAATTCGGTGACTGTACGACCACACACAATGACTGCAACAATTAAAAAAATCCCTAAAACAGCAGTTAACAGCCTCTTGGTAAATGAAATGTGAAAAAGGTTTAGTTACAGCTACAGAAAGTATGCAGACACTCAACTGTTCCAAGACAGAAAAAACTCCAGGTCTGTCTTTCTTGTTAATCTTTGCTCCATAATTCATTGGAAATATTTCTTGGAATGTCGGCAGCAAGTTCTGAACAACAAGACGACTTCTACGCCATATAAAATCTTGTTTACATATTTACCCTCAATGCACTACCTTTCGGCTTCATTTTGCTAAGCTATTAAACAGCTAATGGTGGAACAATCTTCTAAGGTGTTACATGCCTAGGGGCTGTTGTGTTTTATTGGCACCAGAGTATATGTTGGTACTTGAAAATATAGTTTTCAGCACCTAGTAAATTGCATTCTAATAGGTTTTTACCTTCAACATTTGGTAGGTGCTGTATTTTTTATGCTTCTTGTAAAATAGCAATTTGCATTTTCAATTAAGATGTATAAAAGATAGTAAAAGTTGTCAAATCAGTACCTCCACTGAAGTAAATGTTGGGTTATGGGTACAGAGTAAGCACTCAGCTCCTGTTCTGTACCTGACATTCAGCATAGAAGAGCTGAACACTTTCTTCATTAAATGACAAGTCAAACTCATTTTTTTCTACCTGATGTGATTCTTATCCATTATTCTAATCCTTACTTTATATTATTGCTCTGCAGCCCAGCCAGCATTCTTGGTATATCAGGCACTAACTTTCTATCCTGATCTGGGTACCAGTTCTTATGGGCTGTATTGGTAGCACTCAATAAAATGCAACTTCTAGTGCCACTGCCAACAGCACAACAACTCAAATGTTTGGCTTGGAAAAGGCATCCTTTTTTAACCCCTTCACGCCTAAGGGTAAAACAAATCTAAATGCCTAAGCACAATTCTGCAACGTTGACATGTGTTAGTAAAACCGTACATGTCATCACAACTACTTTGTACATCCAGGTGGATTATACCTTGATTTTCTCAGGACAAATTGGTCTTTCATTTGGTGGTAAATGGTAATGGATAGCGCCTGATTTTTTTTATTATCAAAGGAAAACTGGCCCAAAATAGTAAAAAAAAAAATCATTTTTTTTATTTAGCTGTGTATTTCTTGTTACGACCATAACCTACCACCAAAGAACAACCCAAAATAAATTCTCCAGCTCTTGACGATCGCAGTGATACCATATATGTGTATGTTATTTGTTTGTTGGTACAGCCCAGAAACAATAGCGCGCATTTTGTTTTTGTCTTTTTTTTTTTTTACCTTAACCACACTGACACTGACATTAACACTAACTGACACTGATACCAATTTTGTTTAAATCTTGACCTTTGACCCTGACCTTGACCCAAACACTAACCCTGGCACTGAACTAGATCAAACCTTGATCTAGGTATTTTTCTTTATTTTTATTTTATTTTGTAATATTTATTTATTTATCTTCTTTTTTTTTTTTTACAAACATTTTTTTTTCTCTCTATGCCAGGAGTTAGAGAGATACAATGTATCTTTCTTCTCCATTCATAGAGAGAGAAAAAAGCAAGGGGGCCGGGCTGTACAGTGACTGATCACTGTGATAGTCAATCAGAGACTATCACAGCGATCATATGACCTGGAATCGGGAGTCCCGGGTCCCAATCATTAGAACGGGACCCGGGCTCTCAGTGACACCGCGGTCTCTGTACTGCTCCCAGCACAAAGACAGGTATGCAAATATGCGGCCCCACAGAAAAAAGCCCAGTTCCATGAGGCCACATATTTGTGTGACGTTGGCGTCAAGGGGTTAATATCAACATCACTCTCCACTCTCCTGTTAAGGTTTATTGACATCATAAAACCTCCTATGTCATAGCTGTGGGTGGGGCTTAACCTGCCCAATGGCGAGACTTGCCAGTAATGCTTGCTAATGCTTGCATCTACCGACATATGAAATCATTGTTAAGGCAGCAATCTGACTTAGAAGGAAGCATAAGGTACAGTTAACCCTTTGTGTGTGTCATTTCCTTATTGCGCACACCTAACATTAAGTGTTCTGCAACTTTTCCCAATGGATGTAGCACTTTTGTGTGGATGACATTGAGCCTGTACCCACTCCACCAGCACAGCCCAACATGTCGCCTCATTCCCAGTGACAATATGAGACTTCTCCTTTCCCAACGCCCCTTTCTCTTACTTCTTCTGTGACACCTCTGGTACACCTAAGTACATGGGATACCCTGTACAGTGATATCAACCCCTGTATGAGGGGCACTGACCACTAGGGAAGGGGCCAAGCTCACAAACCCCCTCTCTACCAGGACCCTCTGTCACCTATGCTGTGTCACCAAGACTCCCGCTGGCCAGCTGCTTAAGCACCCAACATTACTCTGCATTGATTTTCTTCATCTCCCTTCTAAGCCCTGTTCTCTGAAATACCATGCATGTGCCCCTTTAGTGACTTCAGACCAGACAGATTGACTTAACAACAAAGTTCTTTACTGAAGGAATTAAATAAAACCGATGAACAGTTCTCAGCAACATTTTCCATACACATTCCTGTACATGCCCTTCTAAGTGCCCATTGGTTGTTTCTGTTCTTTAGTAATACCCCTGGCCCTACCTTCTGCCCCATGACATTGTCATATCTTAATTATATAAGGTATATTATTTAAATCCAAGTCCATTTCAGCAGCACAAGTTCATATCCCTGGAAGCCCTGTTCTCTGAAATGCCATGCATGTACCCCTTTAGTGACTTCAGACCAGACAGATTGACTTAACAACAAAATTCTTTATTGAAGGAATTAAATAAAACAGATGAACAGTTCTCAGCAACATCTTCCATACACTTTCCTGTACATGCCCTTCTAAGCACCCATTGGTTGTTTCTGCTGTTTAGTAATACCCCTGGTCAGGGGTAGACTGACCATTTGGAAACTTGGGCACTGCCCGAGGGCCCGGGGTCAGTAGGGGGCCCCATAAGATGCCCGATACTTTTACATAGGCTTTTTTGAGTTTGGGCAAGGACACAGGGGCCCCATGATCCCCGGGGGTCCCATGAGTTGTCAGTCCGCCCCTGCCCCTGGTCCTACCTTCTGTCCCATGAAATTGTAATATCTTAATTATATAGGGTATAGGGCAAGAAAGTATTTAATTCCAAGTCCATTTCAGCAGCACAAGTTCATATCCCTGGAACCCTGGCTGAGCTCCCACAAGGGGTGGTAAGGATAGTAAAGGGCAATTAAATCCTCAGCAGCGCTCTCCCTCTTTTCCCACGTGAGAGCAAATAGGACCACTTACATAGATACAGTTTCCCTTTTTATATGCTTTATCCAGCAGAGGGTGTTGCTTCTTGGAAAAGCCTGAGCAGCAAAGTCAAAGTGGTTGTAAACTCTCATATATTATTTTTACCTACAGGAAAGCTTATAATAAAGCTTACCTGTACATAGTTACATATTTAGTCTGGCTGAAAAAAGACAAAAGTCCATCCAGTTCAACCATAGAAAAAATTTTTTTATAATCCTACACCCACAGTTGATCCAGAGGAAGCCAAAAAACCCAGCAAAGCGTGATCCAATTTGCTCCTGCAGGGAAACAAATTCCTTCCTGATCCCCCAAGAGTCAATCAGATATTCCCTGGATCAACCTTACCTATAAATGTTAGTATCCAGCTACATTCTGTGTATCTAAGAAAGAATCCAGGCCTTTTTTAAAGCAACCCACTGAGCTGGCCAGAACCAACCCTTGAGGGAGTAGGTAAAATGAATATCTGCTAAATGTGCGCTGCCTCTGCCTTTGCTCTTGCTCTGAGGCTTGCAGATCTGGATGATGATCTCCTGAAATGCACTGAATATCTGGAGCCAAACATGTGAGACCTGACCTCTGAAGTTTGATGCAGAATGTCTACACTCCTATCTGGATCCATGATGTATGAATTAAAATGGAGTACAGTCCTAAGTACAGTTTTCGTGTGGATTCTTTCACTGAAGCTCCTTTTGCTTTTTTACTGTGAAGCTTCTCTATCTTTGCCTGTATACAGATACCTTCATACTGTGAAGCTCCTATATCTTCGCCTCTATACAAATGCCTTTTTACTGCCTTTTTATTATGCTATCCTACTAACGGTTAGCCGTCAGCTAGCTAACAAAACTGACAGGAGCAGTGTTGTGTTTCATTACAAAACTGAATTTACTTCTGTGAATAGTTCTGTAAAACTGCAATACAATCACATAAACTGAAATTACAATATGTTTGTACACGTCTCTCACATATGCATACAATGAATACATTTCTTATAGCTACCTACAATCACATTGAATACATTGAAATGTGATCTAGCTATGTATACGACTTTAACAATGAAAGAACTTTACAGGCATATGTGTATCAAAGGGAGAATGGAGGCCTTCTCTGGTATTCTTCTGGAAGCTAAACTGGAACTGCAGCGGAAAATGGGAAATCTTTATTTTAAGGAACACTTCTTGTTCTTCTTGAAGGGAAATAACAAAAACAGGTGTCGTTGCAGTGAACACCCAATAGATGGTTCCCTACTCACTACCTGTCTTTCCTTTTTGTGGCTCTTCCCACACCCCCTCCCAATTGTTGCCAGATCCGCACAAAAGATCATTCTGTAGCAGCCAAGGGTCTCTTTTACAATAGTCTGAACAGTGGAAGGTTACGGATTTGGTAACTATAAAATGTGTATTAGTTGGGCAATACTGATCAAATTCTGTAGTATATGACTAACCGCTGGAAGCGCCCTTCATTGTATTCAAAGATACACACAGCATCAGCAGATCATACAAATCATGATCGATTTCAAGCATATGTCTTTTCACCTGTCATTCGTGGCAAGATTTGTCTGAGGACTTTTTGCTGTATTAGGTGAATAATATATTAATATACTAATATAATATAATCAGGGGCGGACTGACCATTTGGAAACTTGGGCACTGCCCGAGGGCCCGGGGTCAGTAGGGGGTCCCATGCGATGCCCCATGTACCATTTTCATAGGCTTTTTTTAGTTTGGGCAAGGACACAGGGGCCCCATGATCCCCTATTGCCCGGGGCCCCTTGAGTTCTCAGTCCGCTCCTGAATATAATATTACTAAAATTTCATATAAGGTATAATTCAGCCAAGCCCGCAGTCAGGCTGACATCACAGCTGCCCCAAGCCCTGCAGGGATCCTGACAATGGCTTCATGGGAGCAGGGGCAGACTGACCATTTGGAAACTCGGGCACTGCCCGAGGGCCCAGGGTCAGTAGGGGGCCCCATGAGATGCCCCTGGTACCTTTTTCATAGGCTTTTTTGAGTTTGGGCAAGGACACAAAGGACCCATCATCCCCTATTGCCCGGAGGCCCCATGAGTTGTCAGTCCGCCCCTGCATGGAAGTCTCACTGAACAGTGGTATGTATGCTGATTCCTTGTTCAGTGAGGAGGTAAAAGGTAGAGAGGTGACACTACTGAACCAGGTTTATGAATGGCCAGGTGTCAATGTGCAGTGTTGAAGATGTGTGCAAATCTAAAGACTGGCTCCACAATAATGATATACAATATACAGAGCAAGAGTTATCTTATATTTTATACTTTTTCACAGTTGTATCAGTAAATAGATAAGAAGAAGGTCCTTATAATAAACAGCCATATTGGTTACTGGAGAAGGTGAACCAATGGTTAAAATAAATGTAAATAATATGAGAAAAATGTGCAGTGCTATCTAAAAGTTCAGAAAACTTCAGAAAATGTTTGCAGTACGTTTTTCTTACATGGTTGTTTTCTTTTATTTGTGCATGCAGCTTTGTCTTCTTATAAGCTGGTGCACAATTTTATTTTTATACACAAAATAAAGGTAAAGATGGAAGTATAGGGTACTACTGACCTAGCTGATGACTAACTCTATAAGGTGACTCAATCATTTTATTAACATTATCTTAAGGCTACGTTCACACCATGTTGGTTTCCCTGCGGCTGAGTTTTCCCTTTTGCATGGTCTCTGTATCTACGGGAAATGCAGGAAAAGAACCCTGAACCTTTTCTAATATCACAGCCGCAGGAAAACCGCATGGTGCTATACACTCACCGGCCACTTTATTAGGTACACCTTGCTAGTGCCACAAAAATATCCCCCGCACCATTACACCATCACCAGCCTGAACCGTTGATACAAGGCAGGATGGATCCATGCTTTCATGTTGTTTATGCCAAATTCTGATCCTACCATCTGAATATTACAGCTGAACCAGTCTGCCCATTCACCTCTGACCTCAACAAGACATTTTCATCCACACAACTGCCGCTCACTGGATATTTTCTCTTTTTCGGACCATTCTCTGTAAACCCTAGAGATTGTTGTGTGTGAAAATCCCAGTAGATCAGCAGTTTTCAAAATACTCAGACCAGCCTGTCTGGCACCAACAACCACGTCTCGTTCAAAGTCACTTACATCCCCTTTCTTCCCAATTCTGATTCTCGGTTTGAACTTCAGCAAGTCATCTTCAATGCGTCTACATGCCTAAATGAATTGAGTTACCAAGCAATTGAATAGGTGTACCTAATAAAGTGGCAGGTGAGTATACGTTTACCAGCACAGGAAAATGCACTGTGGTTTCCAATGTGTGGGGGTGTCATTAGGAATGATTGGCGCTGCATTTTTAGTGGGAGGAATAGCGCCCCATGGTCAGTGTCAATGGCAGAAAAAGTGCCCAATCATTGGTGTCACTGGCAGGAATAGTGCCCCATTATTGGTGTCAGTGGCAGAAATTACGCCTGAAAGTGGGGGAAATAATGCCCCAAGGGCTGTATGAAAGCAAGCAAAGGGCTGCACATCAGAGACTGTTCCTTTAAGACACAGCTAAAACTTTTTTTTCATACACAACAGTGACAATGGACATAACACTAAACCATTCTGTGCAACGACAATTCCAAGGATCTCTTCTGAACAGATATATGGAAGAATGCTTCTATACAGAACATTTTAGGAAGATTTATAATAAGACATTATTTTATAATATGGCAATTCACAGAAAAAGTATGGTGTGCAATGTTCAATAACCCCAAAAAACTTGACTTGGTACATAGTGGTCAAAAATGAATTCTAAAAGGTTGCTATAGAATGCTACACTCTGCACTTAAAAGCAAGCTTTTCCACCCTATTAATAAATCACGTCATTAAAGTAACAACAACAAAAAAAAACCTGCAGGGAAAAGAGTTAGAAAAGATAATTACCCCTGGTGCTTAGGCAAAGGTGATGCCCCCATCCTCCGAGAACCCAGGGATTGCTGAGCATGCTGAACCCTGGGAAAAGGCACTCCTGCGATGTGCTGGAGGGTCTTTTCATGATATTTGATGAGGTTTTTGCACAGCAGACTTTGGGGTTGTTTTACTAAAACTGGAGAGTGCAAAATCTGGTGCAGCTGTGCAATTGCGTGGTCATGCAACGCTGCACCCAAATGAAATTTATGTCCTTTTTTTCGAACAAATGAAACTTTCTTTTGGTGGTATATTTGATCAGCATACACAAATGCTCCTGCACTTGGGGATGGACTCGATGCAGGCTACAACCACATTAAGAATGTCCTGGAATATGCACACCTTGCTGCCCTCAAAAAAACCGGGAGAATCCAATTATACTGAATGAGGAAAGAACAAACAGAGGGCGCACAGGCCTAGTGCATTACCATAAAAAATAAAGTAGATGTTGTACTCACAAACGACAATGTAGTCAAGCCCTCAGGGCTCTGAGGAAGAGGAAAGTCCTCGAAACGCGCCAGCCTATTGGATGTCTACACTCCCTATTGCGGACTGTTACTCAGCGCGGTGTTGACCCAGCTGTTCTTTTATGATGTGCCTTGACTACATTGTCATTTGTGAGTACAACACCTACTTTATTTTTTATTAAACATTTTTTATGGTAATGCACTAGGCCTGTGCGCCCTCTGTTTGTTCTTTCCTCATTCGGAAACAGTATTTTTGACTTTTTGCTATAAAACATATCCAGCAAAAAATTTAAATAATCAAATTTCATCATATATTAAGGCCAAAATGTATTCTGCTACATGTCTGCTGCAAATAAATCCCAATATACGTAAATTAATTGGTTTACGTGAAAGTTATAGCGTCTACAAATGGTATAATATACTGGAATTTATTTTTTTTATACCAGTAATGGCAGTGATCAGTAACTTATAGCAGTGGGCATTCTGACACTGGGGGGGGGAGGGGGGGGAAGGAGCTGACTAACTGCCACTGACATCCCACTGACACTAGTACAGTGATCAGTGCTAATAAAAAGCTCTGACACTGTACTAATGATGCTAGGCAGGAAGGGGTTAACATCTAGGGTGATTAAAGGGTTAACTGTGTGCTGTTTTACTGTGTTGTCTGTGTGTGCTTTGCTGCTTTGTTTTGCTCTACTATGCTATGTAGAGCAATACAAGGCAGCATGCTGGTGCTGACGGGAGAGATCTGTATTGTTCACATACATTTTTTTCCCTGCAGGAGCAAATTGGATCATGCTTTGCTGGATTTTTTGCCTTCCTCTGGATCAACTGTGGGTGTAGGATTATAACTTTTTTTTTTTTTAAATGGATGAACTGGATGGACTTTTGTCTTTTTTCAACCAGACTAACTATGTAACAGACCTCTCCTCTGTCAGTGTTCTTTGGCGATCGCCAGGTGCCAGCGGGGAATCTCCGGCCGGGACCCAGTGATCGACAACTGTAGCCGCGTGCTCGTGTGCCCCCTACCCGTAAATACAAAATCACCTATATATACATGATTTTGCGCAGCCCTGCCGCCCTGTAGCAGTAGTTCTGCCATACGGCGGTCGGGAAGTCATTAATTGGAGCAGAACGAGGCAGATGACAGGCCCGTGTCCGCTCAGTTTTATTGGACACAGACTCTGCTCTATGGGCGGCTGGGAGTAAACGATCTTCGCTGTCCATTTACACCCGGCTGCTTCTGATATTGTAGCCCAAATAGAAGAGGACGCAGTCCCCCTTCTATTTATTTTAGTGTGCCTGATCAGAGATGGAGGTAGGCAAGTGTAAATGGAGCCTGTTTATACCTGCTGATCCATAGGAATACATTACCCTTTCAATCAGGTCCACCTGAAAAACTGATGGGATTGGCTCGTGCGTGTGAAAGCGCCCTAAACTTTAATGAAGAGAAGTCTGATTGCAGAGGGAGCGCTGGTGTATTAAGCAGACCTTGCCTGCTTTTGGCTTTCGTAAGCCACTGTCCTTGTTTTGTGATTTCCTTTCTGACCAATATTAATAAGTAAAAGGAACCAATGAAGTGTATGAGTATAAGGAAGTAATGAAAACAATGAATGGTGTGATAATAGGCAGACAATAATACATATGAAAAAAAGACCCTGTACTCCATGCAAATGGCCTCTTGCACATAGAGCTTAAAAAACTTAGCTTATACAATTTTTTTAATAGCAGTAGGGGCATTTCTATGTTAGCCTGTGCCATGGCCATGCATACATAGGCTCTTACAGGCGTATTTGAAGGAGAGCCTTTACAGGCAAAAAGAAAACTCACCAAAGGCACGTTCTGGGAAGAAAAGGGCCGGATCTGGGGGGTGCTGGGTGGGCCGTGCCCACCCAGATTTCAGCTGAAAATGCATCTACTAAACCATGAGTCAGTCTGATGCACACAGTTGATAAAAGGAGGCACTCAGATGGGCACAATCCACATAAGGGGAGCACTCTGATGGGGACACCTGATGTAAGGGGGCACTCTGATGGGGACTCTGATAGGACACCTGATGTAAAGGGGAACTCTGATGGGGACTCTGATAGGACACTTGATGTAAGGGGGCACTCTGATGGGACACTTGATGTAAAGGGCCACTCTAATGGGGAAACCTGATGTAAAGGGGCACTCTGATGGGGACTCTGATAGGGCACTTGATATAAGGGGGCACTCTGATGGGACACTTGATGTAAAGGGCCACTCTGATGGGACACCTGATGTAAAGGGGCACTCTGATGGGGACTCTGATAGGACACTTGATATAAGGGGGCACTCTGATGGGACACTTGATGTAAAAGGCCACTCTGATAGGGACACCTGATGTACGGGGGCATTCTGATGAGGACAACTGATGTAAGGGGGCACTCTGATGGGACAAGGGGGCACTCCTATGGGGACACCTGATGTAAGGGGGTACTCTGTTGGGGACCCCTGATATAAGGGGGCACTCTGATAGGGACCCTGATGTAAGGGGGCACTCTGATGGGTCAAGGGGGCACTCTGATGGGACAAGGGGGCACTCTGATGGGACAAGGGGGCACTCTTATGGGGACACCTGATGTAAGAGGGTACTCTGTTGGGGACCCCTGATATAAGGGGGGCACTCTGATAGGGACCCTGATGTAAGGGGGCAGTCTGTTGGGGACAGTTGATGTACGGAGGAACTCTGATGGAGTCACTCTCGTGGGGACACCTGATGTAGGGGGGCAAGCTGATGGGAACTCAATGTAAAGGAGGCCTCTGATGAGGACTCCTGATTTAAAGAGGGACTCAGATAGGGACATCTGATATAAGGAGGACAGGTTCTGTGTCAGCCTGATACATACTAGTGTTTCCCAGGTCGTGACACTTTGTGGCAGACTCTCAGTGACTCCCACACAGGCATTATGCCTCCTGACATTTTTTTACTGCACCCCCAGAAGAGATAGGCTAGATCCGGTCCTGAGCAGACAAAATGTCTAAACGTGCATATCTGCAGAAATGTAAATTCATATTGTGACCAGTAGAATGCATTTCCACTCAAAAGCCTTTTCCGCCTAAACAAGGCAGAAAAAATGCTTATAAGCACGTGTGCATGAAGCCAATAAAGTGAACCAATACCAGTAAAGAATGGAAGTCACCTGGCGACAGCTACATTCACCACTCCTGAAAGGGGATCACTGCAGCTCCCAGCATATTCAACCTGCAAGGCACAATAGTCCACCATAATCTGGTAAAAAAAAGCATTACATCTGTAGATCACCTGCAAAGTGCTGGAAAAAGAACCTTGTAACCTGAATGCATGATGGCTGCCATCAGAGTGCAGATTTCAGAAGCCGGGAGTCTGATATAAATCAAATACTTCGGGTGATGCTTTATAAACATGTTTTTTTTGTTGTTGTCAAAGGATGCACTTCTACCCTGGTTCCTGAAAATGTCCACTTGTCTCCTAAATTCTACATAAAGTTTATCTACTGCTTGCCTAAAGTTGTCTGTTAATTTGCTCCAAGAGGAAACATTAAAGTGATATTAACCACTTGTCCTCCTGAGGATTTACCCCCCTTTCTGACCAGGCCATTTTTAGCGTTATGGCACTGCGTTACTGTGACTGACAATTGCGCTGTCATGCAACGATGCAGAAAAATGAAATTTACGTCCTTTTTTTCCCACAAATAGAGCATTCTTTTGGTGGTATTTGATCGCCTGTGTGTTTTTATTTTTTTGCGCTATAAAAAAAAACCTGACAATTTTGAGAAAAAAAACAATATTTTGGACTTTTTGTTATTAAACATGTTCAGTAAATAAATTACAAAAATCATATTTCGGCATAAATTTAGGCCAAAATCTATTCTGCTACGTCTTTGCTAAAAAAATCCCAATACATGTAAATTAATTGAAAGTTATTGCATTTACTAGGATTTGGGGTTTTTTTTGTACTAGTAATGGTGGTGATCAGCGACTTATAGCGGGACTGCGGCAGGCATTCTGACACTGGGGGGAACTAACTTGGTGTCACTGACATCCCCAGTGACACCAATACCAATACAGTGATCAGTGCTAAAAAAAAAAACAATGGCACTGTACTAAGGGCACTGGGCAGGAAGGAGTTAACATGAGGGGCGATCAAAGGGTTAACTGTGTGCTGGGTGTGTTTTACTATGTGTGCTTTACTGTAAGCACACGGCTTTTGATGGCTGTGCTGACACTTTCTACTACAGTTATACCTATGCAGGCACCATAACTGCTGTTGTTTAGTTTAAAAAAATGATCTTTCTTATCTTTTTTACAAGGTTAAAAAGTTCTGTCATGTGACCATGAATCTTCCTGATAATGGAGGTTGGATTACAGGACACTGTGCAGACACACAATGTGCCTGTATTTTATAGTCTGTTTGGCCTGGAACAAGATGCAGGTTGGTCTTATGCAGGGAGCGAGTTCACGAGGCAGGCTAGGATTGGGGGGATGGGGTGTGTGACAAAGGTTGGATGTGATTGGTTGGGAGCTGAAGAAACTATCCAATACAGGCCTGTTGTTTGTCTGCACAGTGTCCTGTACCTCTAAATGGCCAGCCAAAGGATGAAAACTGACCACACTAGGCCACACATTAATCATTTTTTTCTTTCAACCAGTGGGTTGAAAGGAAAAAAATGGCCCGATTCCCAAATCCACACAATCGATGGATGGGGAAATCACTCCTGCTGCGTTTTTATATTCTGCCAGTGGGAGGCTTCCCTGCCATGAGAATACACAGATCAGTGCTGCTGGCTATATCTGGCAGCACTGATGGTTTAGGAAAAATCTGACAGGCTGGTCTACCGATTGACTTCTGTACAACCAGCCTGCTAATACACAGATCAAAATTCGGTCAGTCCGGCTGAGTTTTGATCCATGTATGGTCGCCTTAGCATAGATCAGCTTCTGTGCTTTATGTGGTCAGTTTAGAACAAGGAAGAAAGGTGGCTGGCAGGATCAACCAGGTACTTCTGATGGAATAAGTACCTGAAAATGATAGTTGATTCACTAGAACTAGAGAGTGCAAAATCTGGTTAAGTTCTGCAAAGAAACCAATCAGCTTCCATTTTTTTGTCAAAGCTTAACTGAACAAGCTGAAGTTAGAAGCTGATTGGCTACCATGCACAGCTGCACCAGATTTTGCACTCTCCAGCTTTAGAAAATCGAACCCTATGATTTATAAAATACACATACTGTATGTGAACACACACACATGGACAGCCTAGCGCACCAGATTGAGCACGGCGATATTTTAAGTCTATACTATTTTTGTGATTGGATGACAGTTTATAAGCACATGTACTATACGGTATGATAAGGTACTGGACAGTGCAGCACCATCTTTATTATTACTTTTCACTGTTTTCACTGCCTGTCTCTTATTCCTTTATTGTAAGTACCTAGTTTTACTAATAAGCTTTGATTTTATTTGGCAGTATCACATAATGCGACTTGTGTCTGTTCTCTCTACATGTTGGTTGATTTGAGCCTGGATTTGTGGACCATTAAGGGCTTTTCTTGGAACAGTGCAGATGCTGTGTACTGGGGAGCTTTGATATATACACTGCTCAAAAAAATTAAAGGAATACTTTTTAATCAGACCATAGCATCAAGTCAATTACCGTATTTTTCGCTCCATAAGACGCACTTTTTTCCCCCAAAAAAAGGGGGGAAAATGTCAGTGCGTCCTATGGAGCGAATATGGAGCAGCCGGCCCGGTATTTCCACCACCGCCATGTCAGAATAACGGGCCGGCTGCTCAGCTCTGCAGCGGGACCTTACCTGTTCCTCTATCCAGCGTCGCGCTGTCTTCCCGGCTTCTGTAGCGTGGGCGCTCGGCTTGACAACCGCTCATGCGCACTGGGCACCCGGCTGTCAAGCCGAGCGCCCACACTACAGAAGCCGGGAAGACAGCGCGCTGCTGGATAGAGGAACAGGTAAGGTCCCACTGCAGAGCGGACACTAACCAAAGAACAACTCCACGGAAGTAAGAGCAGGTACCTGTCAAACTCAGGTACCTGCTCCCCCCCCTTCCCAAAGGTCAGCAGTCATCTCCTGTACTGTCCACAGTCTCTGGTCATCTCCTGTACTATGTCCGCAGTCTCTGGTCATCTCCTGTACTATGTCCGCAGTCTCTGGTCATCTCCTGTGCTATGTCCGCAGTCCATTGGTTCAGAATATTTTTTTTCCTGTTTTCTGCCTCTAAAACCTAGGTGCATCTTATGGTCAGGTGCATCTTATGGAGCGAAAAATACGCTAAACTCATGGGATATTGATCTGGCCAGTTAAGTAGCAGAGGGGGTTGTTAATCAGTTTCAGCTGCTTTGGTGTTAATGAAATTCACAATAGGTGCACTACATGGGCAACAATGAGACGATCCCTCAAAACAGGAATGGTTTAAGAGGTGGAGGCCACTGTCAATTTTTCCCCTACACATCTTTTCTGACTGTTTTACACTAATTTTACATTTGGCTAGGGTCAGTGTCACTACTGGTATCATGGGGCGATACCTGGACCCTACAGGGGTTGCACAGGCAGTCCAACTCCTCCAGGATGGCACATCAATACGTGTTATTGCCAGAAGGTTTGCTGTGTCTCCCAGCACAGTCTCAAAGGCATGGAGGAGATTCCAGGAGACAGGCAGTTACTCTAGGAGAGCTGGACAGGGCTGTACAAGGTCCTTAACCCATCAGCAGATCCGGTATCTGCTCCTTTGTGCAAGGAGGAACAGGATGAGCACAGCCAGAGCCCTACAAAATGACCTCCAGCAGGCCACTGATGTGAATGTCTCTGACCAAACAATCAGAAACAGACTTCATGAGGGTGGCCTGAGGGCCCGACGACCTCTAGTGGGCTCTGTGCTCAGTGCCCGGCACCATAAAGCTCGATTGGCAATTGCCATTCAACACCAGAATTGGCAGGGCTGCCACTGGCTCCCTGTGATTTTCACAGATGAGAGCAGGTTCACCCTGAGCACATGTGACAGAGGTGAGAGGGTCTGGAGAAGCCATGGAAAACGTTATGCTGCCTGTAACATCATTCAGCATGACCATTTTGGTGGTGGGTCAGTGATGGTCTAGGGAGGCATATCTATGGAGGGACGCACAGACCTCTACAGGCTAGTCAATGGCACCCTGACTGCCATTAGGTATCGGGATGAAATATTTGGACCCATTGTCAGACCCTACTCTGGTGCAGTGGGTCCTGGGTTCCTCCTGGTGCACTACAATGCCCGGCCTCATGTGGCATGAGTATGCAGGCAGTTCCTGGAGGATGAAGGAATTGATAATATTGAATAGAACCCATGCTCGCCTGACCTAAATTCAATAGAACAATTCTGGGATATCCTGTTTCGGTCCATCTGAGGTTGCCAGGTTGCACTTCAGACTGTCCAGGAGCTCAGTGATGTCCTGGTCCAGATCTGGGAGGAAATACCCCAGGACACCATCCGTCGTCTCTTTAGGAGCATGCCCCGATGTTGACAGGCATGCATACGTGGGGGCCATACAAACTGCAGACCACCATTTTGCGTTGCTGCAATGAAATTTCAGCAAAATGGACTAGCCTGATGCATAATTTTTTCACTTTGATTTTCGGGGTGTCTTTGAATTCAGTCCTCTGTAGGTTAATAATTTTCATTTCCACCAAACGATGGGGCATCCTTACGTTCCTAACACATTGCCCAGTCCATATCAGTATAGATATATAGCATGATATTTTTCCCCATTGAAATCTGATAGTGTTTTCAAAGTGTTCCTTTAATTTTTTGCATACACTGGGAACCTCCTAAATTTAGAGGAAATCTCTCGGTAAAAAGCCTGTGCATTTGGTGGTGTAGGAGCACTGAAGTGTCACATCATTGAATGGATATTTTTCCAGCACATTGTTTGACGTGGACTATCAATTATTACACTGGACCGTTTTACAATTGAGCGCAGGTCATTTGTAAAGAATCATTCTGATATAGTATGCTTTATTATTTATCACAAATTGTAAGTACCTAGTTTTACCAATAAACTTTGATTTTAACTGGCAGTAAAGCATGCACAGATCACTCCCATACTTAAAAAGCTCTCACTTGACCCCACCAACCTGAACAACTTAAGACCCATCTCCTTGCTTCCATTCACCTCTAGACTTGTAGAATGCTTAGTCTACAACTGTCTTAGCTCCTACCTCACTGAAACAACCTTTTTGACCCTCTATAGTCTGGCTTTCACTTGCAGCACTCCACAGACACTGCCCTACTAAAACGCACTATTTACTAACTGCTAAAACCAATGGCCACTACTCCATACTCTTACTATTAGATGTCTCTGCGTCCTTTGATACTGTTGACAGCCTGCTCCTTCTCAATAAAATCCACTGCTTTGGTCTCCGAGATTCAGCTCTATTCTGGTTCTCCTCCTACCTGTCATAGCACTCCTACAGTGTTACCTATAACTCTGTCTCCTCCTCTCCACTTCCTCTTTCTGTAGTGGTCCCCCAAGTCTCTGTTCTTGGGCCCCTTCTCTTCTCTATCTACGCCTCCTCTCTTGGTCACCTGATAACCTCCCATGGCTTCAAATACCACCTCTATGCCGACGACATCCAAATCTATTTCTCTACACCTCATCTCATTCCTTCAGTCTTCTCTCGCATTACTAACTTACTGACATATCGGCATGGATGTCGCACCACTTCCTTAAACTAAATCTCTCTAAAACCGAGCTGATAATATTCTCTCCCCCTCGTGCACTCCTACATTTTATTTTCTATCAAGATCAATAATACAACTATCAGTCCCTCCTCTCAAGCCAGGGTACTAGGTGTAATCCTAGACTCTGACCTATCCTTTTGGCCCCAAATCCAATCAATGTCAAAAGCTTGTAGACTTCACCTCTGTAACATCTCTAAAATTCGCCCCTTTTTAACCAATGAAACCACCAAGCTACTCGATCATTCCCTTGTTATCTCTCACCTTGACTATTGCAACTCCCTTCTCATAGGCCTACCTCTCTGTAGGCTATTCCCTCTTCAGTCTATCATGAACGCTGCTTCCAGCATGATCTACCTTTCCAACCGCTCAGTGTCTGCCATCCCTCTCTGCCAAACCCTCCACTGGCTTCCGATTGCCCAACAAATTAAATTCAAAATACTAATTGCCGTACTACCGTGTCACGATCGTACGCATTAAATGGCAATCATGAGTTTAAATCAGGTGGTGAGGAGGCAACATATCGCCTCCTCACCACCTGTCAAACACACTTGGATCGTTTTGTGCCTGCTCCACTCATGAATTAGCCCTTAGTATTATCCGACAGTGGCACCGCTAAGACTTGTTCACACGCAAAGTTGGGTGGTGGTAAAACCCTGTGGATGAGTCGCAGTTTTACTTCCCCCCAATCATTACCCTCTTTAGCTGCTGAGACAGAAGCCAAGATGTTCACATGTCACAACAGGAATTAAACTGTTGCTATTGCTGGGTACTACCGCCTCCCAATCACAAGCACCCTGCAAGTGTATGCTTCTGTGGGGTCCAAGGGGTTAAATCAGTTGGTGAGAAAGCAACACACCACTGCCTGTTTAACCCCTTGTTTGCTGTTCTGCACAAGGTTGCAGGGCACTTGCAGAGCGGCCTCATACACTTGAATGGGTCATGCTTGACAGGTGCTACACCCACCGGCCATGACAGGGAGTAAGAGCCAGCACTACAGAGGAGACATTGGCTTATACAGCTATTGCTCCCTAGTACAGCCCCAACTTTACAAGTAATCCCCTGCATTGCACTCTGTTTGATGTTCTGGGATGGTGTGTCAGCAAGTCCTGACTGTGATCTAACAGACATCTGGCCGAGATCTACTGGTTGCTGACCCCCGCTTTAGGCGATCCCTGAAAACTCATCTCTTCAGGGAAGCTTATCACGCCTCCGAATAGACATTTATCACTTATATCAGCTCATCCCACACAGTTATAACCTTTTGTACTGCTTGCCCCACACTATTAGATTGTAAGCTCTTATAAGTAGGGCCCTCCTGTTTTTGTTATATTGTAGCTGTATTGTCTCCCTTTATATTGTAAAGCGCTGAGCAAACTGTTGGCGCTATATAAGTCCTGTATAATAATAATAATAATGATGATGATGATGATGAATCTTTTGAAAGGGTAATTTGATATTTGGTTCTACATCCACTTTTTACAGACCGCACGCCTATTTTTTCACTTATAATTTATTATCTTGAATTTAGAGGGCTACAGTTCCTGAATATGTACACTGAGTGTGAAGTTTTATTTTTATTCTTTATATCTTTTTGCTGGCTGGCAGTCTTAGGCCCAGGGGTGGACTGACCATTTGGAAACTCGGGCACTGCCCGAGGGCCCGGGGTCAGTAGGGGGCCCCATGAGATGCCCCTGGTACCTTTTTTCATAGGCTTTTTTGAATTTGGGCAAGGACAAAGGGGCCCCATGATCCCCTATTGAGTTCTCAGTCTGCCCCTGCTTAGGCCATATTTATTTGACGGTGTGGAATGAAGTCCCTTTTGTACATGCACAGGAGTCAGTCATCCGGCACACAGGGACAGTGAGCAGACAGGTAGGTGTATTTTACTGCAGAGGAGACAAGAGCCCGCCTCCTCGCAGTTTGCAGCAGCGGAGTTCTTTCTTAATTTGTTTGTCAAGCCCAATTAAATCTGCTTGTTCATCTAAGACTAATATAGACAAAATTGCAGTGCTTATTATTCACTAATTTGATCATCCGCTGCTGGATACTGGTGCTCTGGCACAGACTGTGGACTGCAAAGAAGCATGAAGATCTCTGCCACCATGGTAAATTGCAGTAAAACATCTGCTTTATTCAAACAATGGAGTGTACAGCACAGAACAGTCAAGATCTTTCAGACAAGGCGGCCTTACTCATGACTCAAGCAACACTTTTCAGCCAAGATGGCCTTACTCATGACTCATCAAGCCATCTTGGCTGAAACGCGTTGACGTTCTGTGCTCTTGACACCATTGTTTGAATAAAGATGTTTACTGCAATTTACTGTGGTGCCAGCGATCTTCGTACTTCATTCACCTAATGCTACCCTCTCACCAGATTCACAATGCTGCTTTCCTATGGTGTCTCCTCTATCCAGAGTGGGGACACTCTAAGACAGAAAGTTTAACTGACCAGATCACCAGGTGAAAATGAAGAAGGAAAAAGACTAAAAAAAAAACCTAAAGCTGCTATATATATATATATATATATATATATATATATATATATATATATATATATATGCCATTCCTGTTCATGGAGATCCATTCTGGGGACCCTGTTGTGTTGTCTGCTGCTTGATAGACTGGATATAGCCTGCTAAACATAAATTACATCATTTCCACAAACAGGTTTAGGTAAAAGAAATTTTATTCATGATGTATAAACATGGAATTGTTCCTGGAGGTTATCAGAACAGATAATATTTCACATGAAGATAAAGCAGGAAGTTATATGTTCTCACTTACAGCTGGTATTTTGGTTCCTTGTTGTACCCAATATGGCAGCTAACAAAGAGCAATGGACTGCTCAACAAAGTTACACAAATGCCAAATATTTCAGTTCCTGCACAGGTGTAGGTATTTTACATACATAGCTGCCCAGTCCAGAATGTAACTGTTCCTGATTGAGTGGTCCATTAAAAACAGATTACATTTTTTTTTTAGACACAACAATGACGCTGGACATAGGTGACAATGTAGGGGCATGTGACCATGTGTAACAATAAATCCAAGCATCATTTTCCAAACAGTTATATTTAAGAATGCTTTTTTAACAGACTATTTAAAGACAATATATGGCCTTCTTTAGTGAGGCAATTCACAGAGCAATGATGGTGTGCAAGGTGCAATAACCCCTAGAAACCAGACATCAGTACATGGTGATCAAAGATACATTCTGACTGCTGGCCAAGGGACACTCAGCTCTGCACTATAAGCAATCTTCATATTGTGATTTCCATTACTGACCAATATTAATAGGGAATAGTAACCAGTGAAATGTATAAGTAAAAGTAAGGAAGTACTGAAGAAAAAAATGAGTGGAAGGAATGATTTGATACTTGATATGGAACCATAACTATAAAAAAATAAACTGTAAAGTGAACCTGTACTAAAGGTGAATGAAGTAAACCATACCAGCACACAACTGCATTCATCTGAAAGTGGCTGTATGTACTTTTTGTTATTGTCAGGATCACCAAGGCCCTTTATTATGCAAATATTGAGTTCTGTTCCTATGGTGCTCCCCATTCCCACAACAGTCAACATGTAGGCACCTATAAGGACCCATTCATACCTTGGTGTTCTAGTAACACGCGTGTGAAAAACATGTATCCAGCTTGAGGTACCATTAACTCTTAATGGCACCCCAAATGTGAGTAGGAGTTATGCATTTTGTTCTGTTTTCCATGTGACAAAATGCGCAAAAACGCACATCACAAAATGCATTGACTCATTGTCAAAAAAAAAAAAAAAAAAGTACTTTGGAACATTTGTAGCATGTAGGGCAGCCCATTCAGTTGCCCTATTCGCCAAAAAACGCAGTAAAAAAAATCCAACATGTCACACAAGTGTGAATGCGGCCTATGTGTACTAGTGTCATTCCTCTACTAACGTAACCTGTAGCGCAGGTACACTTTGTTTTCCGTGGTTGGGGTGGGGGAGGTTAGGAAAGATGAAAATGTATCCTAAACTAATAAGAATCAGCACAAGAGACACATATTAAATATATGTAATGTCCCTTGAGCTGATAAAGTGGTTATAAAGCCTAAACAATTTTTATCTGCATTTGCTACATTCACGTAAAAAATGTTTAGGTAGCAGTATCACCCCCCACCCCCCTTATACTTTGAGTCCTCACTCAATCCAATGCTGTTCCCATCTGTAGCGGCTCTCCTCTCACCTCCTGGTCTCACAGGCTTTGCTGAGGCAGTGGGAGCCATTAGCTTCCGCTGCTGTCTCTCAAATCCTGTGAAAAGGGGCGAGGGGGCTAGGCCGAGCCACACTGTCTGTGTCTATGGACACAGGCAGCATGGCTCGTGGTCAAGAGCGCAGGCGTGTCCCCCATAGAAAGCACAATGCTATGGGGGCACACTCAGAAGAGGAGGAGCCAGGAGTGCTAGTGGAGGATCCAAGAAGAACAGGTTTGTGTCTGCTCTGTGAAATTCCATTGCACAGAGCAGGTAAGTATATCATGTTGTGGAGAAGAGTAAGAACAGGTGCTTTCTTGTCTGTGTTTCCATTGAGAATATTTCCTCTCACTTCCTATTTAGTGACATCCTGACACACAGAAATTAATGGAAATCTACCCTATAGAGACACAGACTGCAATAAAAACCCAACAGAGGTTTTAACCTTTCTACTCTCTTATCTAAAAAAATAAAAGCAGTTCAAGATGAATAAGGTTTTAATGCTTTACCCTGTATGAGCTGTTTTGCAATGTTTTTGAATATAGTTTACTTTCGTTTGTAGCCATCTTTTGCTATTTTGTACGCTCACCAGTTTACTTAAAAGCCACATTCATTATTGTTAACACAGGATGCAACACAAAACTGCTTGTACTAAGAATAGAAGAGCCAAGTCATAGCTCACAAAGGAAATAGATTATTTAGCCTGAACAACCAACTGTGGCAAAATATTCAGGAATATGCCAAAAAAGAAAAGCATTATATTTAATAAACATTAAAAAAGGGCCTTTAAAAAGCAATTACCATGTCTTCTCAAAGTGGAGAATACAGTTAAAAAGCAACTCCATCAAAATCTTTCAGTTTTGGGTATGTAGAGCAGGATTATATCCCTTCTTGGGTCTTCATCGTGAAAACACACCCTCCTTGTCCCCTTTTCGGACATGGCTTTTAAACTGAGCTACTATTGTCACTGGTTTGATTGTTCTTCATATATTCACTGGGACCATGATACAGTATTTCTGTGCCCTGTTCATGTAAATGGACCTATTACAGAAATAGCAAATTTTGGATGGAGCTGCTCTTTAGGCAGAAAGAAGAGACAGAAGAGGATGTAACATGCAGTCCATAAAAACAAAATGACAATAAGTTATATTTCTCAATATATATACACATATATTTATATATTTATAGATATATAAAATTTACAAATAGAATAACCATTTTATAATAGCTTACGACGTGGACTGCTTGGGCGGCAGGAAAAATAAACACATTTTCTAGCAGCTCCACTCTGCACAGTTAATGACCAAAGGCAAACAAGTCTTTTATTTCAAGCGTCAATACCTAGTGACAATGTCCTTAGCAGACAAGTAGATCAGATGCTGAGATTGAATAGGTAAAAGGAGCACACAGGCTGTTGGTGAGACAGATGCTAATCCTCCCCGGCCTCTGGAACTTGCCATGAAATTCACACTAACAGTCTACTGTGCAAATTCAAAATGAAAAGGCACTAAATTTAGAAAGCACTGAGAGGTGACACTTTTGTCCTGCACGGTCCGGGTAATGCAGTATGCCTGTCTCTAGTTTTGTGCTCCTTCCCAACATGGTAAAGTTAAATGACTCCTGATGGCAGCTGTTGGTGACTTTTCCATCCTCTAAGACGCTGGGTTTGTGGCGTGACTCCAGGAATGTGTGTTGCAGGCTGTAAGGCCTTACTGTAAACAGCTTAAAGAAAAACAACATTAAATCCATCAGCTTCTCCTAACCACAGTAAACCAAGGGGCCGAATATCCTCTGCCCTCTCTAATTCTACGTCCTTCCACTCCTGCTCAACAGGGTGCAGACACAAGCTGTATCAATCCGGATCCAGCGCCAGCCCACCATCTTGTCCAACACAGTTAGTGCTCGTACATATGACTGTTTTGGTTTACACTCTGATATCCATTGTCTTTTGTCCACCCCTCGGCAACCATTGGTTGTGCTGCCTTGAGGGTTGCATTTGGTCTCAAAAAAGTATTGCTTTAAGGGTCCTGTGAGTGTCTGAATTTCAGACAAGATGGTAACAGTCTTCCCCCGAATATCTACTGCCTGTTTTTTATCAGTAACCCAGACATTTATGCTATCACACACTGACTGTTCTCCCCTTCTTGAAAGGCTAATGGAATCGGAGCCCTGTGCCCGTTTTACTCGAGAAGTCCTATTTGCTGGCTCTGAGTGTGCAATGTTCTCTTCTGCCAAGAACAAAAGGGGAGGTCCAGAGGGCTCCTGACTAGACAGAGCCACTCTTGATGAATAAAGGTTCCATTCTTTACTCGTCATGTCAGGATATGTAGTTGCCAAGTCTGGGAAGATCCCTTCATGGAGTCCATCAGTGGAGTTATAGGGTTCCTGCAATTGGTCTGATGTGAAGGAGGAATTGTTGGGGCCATAATCCCGATCGGTGTTCTGGTTTTGGAAAGGGGCAGCGTTGATGGCACAAAGGTATGAGATCACCATGACATTAAGGCGGAGGAGCATTACTTAATCCACCTCAAACAACTGAAAGAGAGCAAAAAAGACAGTCAGAATGCATGTCTAAAAACAAGCTCCTTTTTTGAACATTTAGCATATTGAAAATGGACATTTCTGTTATTAGTGGACTGAATCACTCACTGCTTTCGTATACCTTTTGTAAGGCTATGGAAGCCACACATTTTTACTTCATTCTCTAAGAAGCCTAGGAAACTAGTGGGTGTGGTAGCTTTTCTTCTAAAGTAACATATTAGATTTGGATAAAGATACATTTCTAAAACATAAAATAACTACATTCAGGCAAACAAAAATTAAAGCACCCTATACCGTAGATAAAGCATCTTACTGTTTATTTCAGTTCTAATGTCACAAAAGGTAGAAATTCATATTTTTCATCTTTATCTGCCAATAAAATGTTTAAAAAAAAAAGAAGGAAAAAAGAATATGAAGTAAACATTGGATGACATTTACAAAAAATGGTGAGTGCAAAATCTGGTGCAGCTCTGCATAGCATCCAATCAGCTTCCAGGTTTTATTATTGAAGCTTAACTGAACAAGTTGAAGTTAGAAGCTGATTGGCTACCATGCACAACTGCACCAGTTTCTGAGTGCTCTAGTTTTAGTAAATCTCCTCCATTATGTTTTACAGAATGTAATTATAAATACACAGCTGAGGTGCAAGTGGCACTGTCTATACTGCTTGCAGTAACATAATAGAATAAGGCAGGCCATAGATGATATGATTCCTGCAAGCACAGTCAGTGCTGATGGGGAAATCCCTCCTGCAGAGCTATTGTGTTCTTCCAGCTGGGCGATAATTGCATGTAAAAATCCAACATGCTGGTTGTACCTAAGTTGATCGATTTGGATACAATCAGTTTGCCACTAGATGGTTTGAATCATAGGCTGATCCCTCATTATTCCTTTATCAAAGCAATATAATGTTCTGTTAAAGTGGACTATTGCTGGATGGAAGGCAGTTGAGACCCTGTACTTACGTTAAAGTGCTGTCCTGCCAACTGGTCACCCAATACAGGCCAGAGGAAAACCATATGGGTATGGTGGCCTTCTACAATTCAACACTTCATGCCAATGGCCAGGTGCAAGAACTACAATGTGGGTGCAGGAAGGACCTTAGTCTTGTGTTAGTTTCAATGTGGTAGTAAGGGAGTACAATGGATGGTAAAAACAGTCTTCTTGCCATGTCATCTATCCTGCGAACCTGTTAGTAGGTCCAACTGACTGAAAAAGGTCCCTTAAGGGCAAGGAACTATATATATCGGTTAGAGTAGGCCAGGGATGAGAAAAATATGGTCTGTTATCTCTAACTTCCCTTTCTTTAAAGCTCAACTTTAGGCTAAATCTTTGGAAATGCAGCCTGGAGGTTTTATGTTTTCAGCAGCTTTGGCAGCAATACTTAACTGCAAACAAAAGTTGTCTACTGCAGTATCTCTTCTTTACTACAAGATGTTGTCAGTCTTCAAGGTGAAAGAACTCTCAACATCATTCAACCTGGAAAGCCTGAGACATCATGGTCCCACCCTTTGAGCATGATTTCCTACACTCAGTGTATTGATGCAAAAAAAAAGGTACCAAAGTCCCATTTTGATGTCCATTTCATCCAGCATAAACAGCTACCTGAGGTGGTCAGAACGGTGGCATAACTTACTCCATATTGTTATACCCAGCATTAGCCTTTTATCAATTCTGCCTTTACAAAAAAGGTTTATCATCGGTAGAACATAGGTAATAGAGCAACTATACATATAATATATGTGCATTTTAAATTATGTGATCTGTGTTACATCTTCCTAAATGCCAACTATTAATGCTGTCATTCCCTAGACAGACTGTGGGAAAATCTTGCATCTGCAAATGTGCTGCTTTAGGGTAATAGTACATTCTGGACTGTACTAATTAGCAAGCTTTAGAAACACATATTGACCACATACCCTCAGCTCACATCTGTCCATCTGCTTGCAGATGGTTTGCAGAGCAGAAAATACAATTATAAATAGTAAGGATTAAAGGCTTCATTGAGGGGGAAACACAACTGGAATTTAATTATTATTTAACACTCCTTAATAGATATCACTTTCAGTAACTTTGTTATTAAAATAAAATAAATTAGCTGGAATTCTTATTTATTTCTGATGAAATCTGCTGGCGACCTCCTGGAATGCTAGAGGAGAAATTACAGCCAATTACTGGTTGGATGCCGTAATCAGTGACTAGCTGCTCTATAAGCCACATGTAATTCCAGTACGTTTCCAGCAGATGTCTTCAGTGCAACCACGTAGATATGGAGTTGTTCACTCACCTCTTCTGGAAAATGATGCCTTAATAACAACATAGGCAGAAATACATCTTAAAGTGAACCTTCACTCTGAAAAACTACTTTGCCCCACTGTATTTTCACCCCTCTGAAATTTAGAAAACCTATTTTTTTTAAAGTACATCTTTCATTACTAATCTAGTCTGAGCCGATACATGCCTCCATTCCTTCTAGGGGAGAATGATGTGCCCCTGTTCCTGCAGATTCCTGGGATATTCCGGTCACATATGGAGGGTGAACCTTGCGCCGTATCAGCTGCAAGAAGCTGGAGGAGATAGCTGGCTCCCAATGATGCAGGAAGGGAAGATGGCAGCCCGAGACCCAACCTGTGGCAACAGATGGCACCAAGGCAAGGCAAGTATGGACACCCATAGCAAGAGGTGCATGGGGAATATAAAAAAAAAAAAGTACACACAGGGGTTAAAGTTCCTGTTTAAAAGAAGTATGGGATGTTTTTTTTTCTAATTTATACTCAGGTGGTTGCAGCATCGCTCTGATGCTGCATCTGTCCCCCACCGGCTTTAAGTGTGATTACTGTCCCTCCCTCTTAGATTGTAAGCTCCAAGGAGCAGGGCCCTCCTAACCCTCTTGTATTGAACTGTATTGTTGCTGTATTGTCTCCCTTTATATTGTAAAGCACTGAGCAAACTGTTGGCGCAATATAAATCCTGTATAATAATAATAATAATTGCTGAGCTCTCGCCACTGCTGTTGGTCTGCTCTGCCCCCCTTTGCGCTCACTGGAGCGCTGGGCTGTGGATGGGGAGGGAGCAGGTGGCTCAGGCTCTCAGCAGATCGCTGAGAGGCTGATCCAGGTGCCACTCCAGACTCTGTGGTGGATCCCGACTTTAAAGTCAGGATCTTTCCCCAGCCTGGACCGGCTGAGTGACATCAGCCAACAGCGGGCTTCAGCCTGCTGTCAGCTGAAAACGGGTCACAGGAGTGCAGAACGAACTGCAAAACAGCTTTGGCTGTACTTCTCCTTTAAGTAGACTTCAGTTAAATAAAAAAATGTATCATTGCTATACATACAGGGCTTGGCCTTCAGTGGAATAAAGCCACATGCAACATTTTATGAGGGCACCCCCCCTTCCCATCCCAGTCACCACTACTATACAGTTAGGAACCTCACCAGATCCATCACACTACACCCCTCTCCCCAATGGTAAAAACCACCTGACATTCTGGAAGCTGTTTCAGTGGCAAGATGGCTGAGCCCGTTATGATTGCTGCTTCAATTCCTTAAAAGCAAATATGAATTTTTCAGTTCTTGTGGCCTATTACAGTGTTAAACAGATTCGTTCTGTGCTTTACCTGGATTTATTAGCCACAAAGTCTCTGTAATCCGTTACTGTTAAAGCAGCATTCTCTAATCAGAATCTTGCACAGTTCAGTACACACTTCAATTAACCAAAAATGCTTCAAATTATAGGAAGGGAGAAAGTTTAACAGGAACGCCCACACAGTCATTCTATCATTAACCACTTCAGCTCCAGAAGGTTTTACCCCTTTCATGACCAGGCCTTTTTTTTTGCTACTTTAACTAATAATTGCGCGGTCATACATCACTGTACCCAAATACAATTTATTTTTTTCACACAAATAGAGCTTAACTTTGGTGGTATTTGGACACCACTGATATAAACGAAAAAAAGAACTAAAATTTTGAACACCCCCCCCTCCCCCCAAATAAAACTTTCTGCTATAAAACATCCAGTAAAACTAGAAAATATATATATCATATTTCTTAAATTGATGCCATAATTTATTCTGCTACATGCCTTTGGTAAACACAAAAATCCAAATAAGTTTATATTGATTGGTTTGCGTGAAAGTTTTAGAGTCTACAAACAATGGTATATATACTGGAATCTTTAAATTTTTTTTATCATACTAATGGCAGTGATTAGTGGGACTGTGATAGTGCAGCGGGTAATCTGATGCTAATTGACACTGGGTGGGAAATGACTGACACTAATAATTCTATACACTGTCACTGTACTAATGACACTAGCTGGGAAGAGGTTAACATAGCGGGGTAATCAAGGGGTTAAGTGTGTACCTAACAAGTGTAATGTGTGTATTATGTGCTACTCTTTTCTTTGCTGAGAGGAAACAGATAATTTCCTCTGTACAGAGCCCTGTGTGGATTGTCAACACAGAGCTCTGGGATGTGATTGGACACAGCTGTTCAGCAAGTCCCTGCCATGTACAATCACAGCATGAGTAGGCAGGGGCGCGAGCATGCCCTGTAGTCGTAGGAGGCCAGGTAAGTTGCTGTGCCTGTACAGGCCGAAGTACATTGCGGGCGGGCAGTCTGCAAGTGGTTAAAGGGGAACTCTAGTCTTTTAAAGGAAAATTTGTTTGTACCGAGGATGTATAAAGGTTAACACTGTTGTCCTTTTGAAAAAACTAATTCATTGTCTTCAGTACTTTTGAAATCACTGACAAGGTACACATATGTAGTTTAACGTGTATATCAAGCCAACACTTATCTTAAAGGAAAGTAGGGCCAAAGCACTACGTTCTGCACTTCTGTAACCCATATTCAGCCAACAGTAGGCTAAAGTCCGTTGTAGGCTGATGTCACTCAGCTGGAACAGGCTCTGAATAGATTCCAATTTTAATGTCAGGATGATTTATAAAGTGATGATTTATATAGTTAGTCTGGCTGAAAAAAGACAAAAGTTTATTCAGTTCAACCACTTAAAAAAAAAAAGTTATAATCCAATACCCAGTTGATCCAGAGGAAGGCAATATAACCCAGCAATGCATGATCCAGTTTGCTCCTGCAGGGAAACAAATTCCTTCCTGATCCCCCGAGAGGCAGTCGGATATTCCCTGGATCAATGTTACCTATAAAATGTTGGTATCCAGTTATATTCTGTGCATCTAGGAAATAATCCAGGACTTTTTAAAGCAATCCACTGAGCTGGCTAGAACCAATTCTTGAGGGAGTCTACTCCACATTTTCACAGCTCTCACTGTGAAGAAACCTTTCCGTGTTTGGAGATTACATTTTTCCTCCAGACGTAAAGAGTGCCCCCCTGTCCTCTGTGATGACCTCAGGGTGAATAGCTCTACACAAGTTCACTATATGAACCACTGATGTATTTATACATGTTGATCATATCCCCCCTTAATCTCCTCTTCTCAAGAGAGAATAAATTCAGTTCCTCTAATCTTTCCTCATAGCTGATCTCCTCCATATCAGTTTGGTTGCCCTTCTCTGTGCTTTCTCCAGTTCCCCAATGTTCTTTTTGTGAATTGGTGCCCAAAACTGAACTGCATATTCCAGATGAGGTATTACTAATGATTTGTACAGAGGTAAAATATATCTCCCTACAAGAGAGGATTTTGCTCGCTTTAGAAGCCACACCTTGGCATTGCATGCCATTATTAAGCTTGTGATCTACCAGAACCCTCAGATCCTTCTCCACCATTGGTTCCCCCAGTTGTACTACCCCCAGTATGTATGATGCATGCGTATTCTTATCCCCCAAGTGCATAACCTTACATTTATCAACATTAAACCTCATTTGCCACATACTTGCCCAATTAAACAGAGCATTGAGGTCAGCTTGTAAATTGGAGACATCCTGTAATGACGTTATTCCACTGCACAGCTTGGTGTCATCAGCAAAGACTGAAATGGTATTTTTAATCACAGACCCTATATAGTTTATAAATATATTAAAAAGTAAGGGTCCCATCACTGAACCTTGGGGTACACCACTGACAACCCTAGACCATTCAGAGTATGAATCATTAACCACTACTCTCTGAATACAATCTTTTAGGCCAGTTTTCTATCCATTTACATACAGATTTTTCCAAGCCTGTAGACTTTACCTTACACATTAGCCGTGTGTGGGGAACTGTGTCAAGCGCTTTTGCAAAATCCAAGTATACCACGTCCACCACCACCCCTCTGCCCAAGTATACCATATCCACCGCCACCCCTCTGCCCAAGTATACCACGTCCACCGCCACCCCTCTGTCCAAGTATACCACGTCCACCCCCACCCCTCTGTCCAAGGTTTTGCTCGCCTCATAAAAAGAAATCATATTTGTTTGACAACTTGTGTCTTAAAATCTTAAAATATTTTTTTCCAGCAAGAACTCATCTATGTGGACTTTTATTAAACTTCCCAACTATAGAAGTTAAACTAAAAGGTCTATGATTAATTGGTAAAGATTTTGACCCCTTTTTAAATATTGACACCACATTGGCCTTACACCAATCCAGTGGTACTATGCCAGTCATTAAAGAGTCCCAAAAAATTAGAAACAATGGCTTTGAAATGACAGAGCTCAATTCTTTAAGGACCCGTGGGTGTATGCCATCCGTTGGCGTGGGTAGGATGGTGTGCACACGTCCCCTACCCGGAAATGCAAAATCACGTAAATATATGCGATTTTGCGCAGCCCTGCACCCTGTAGCAGTACTTCTGCTATAGGGCAGTCAGGAAGCGGTTAAAAACATACCTATTTCTTATGCATAAATTTAACTCTGTCTGGTCCCCCTGGATAGGGCTGATGTTTCCCCTCCAAGCCTAAAAACGGAATTGCACGGTCCTTTCTCTTATGGCTTTGATACTACTATGTATTGTGTTCTGTATATAGTAATAAAAGATACCAATATTATGAGTTTTACATTGTCTTCTCTTTCACCTTCCTGTCCTGCATATCAGGATGTGTCTTTGTGTACACTTGAATAAAAAATAAATAAATCTGATTTAGGCCTCATGCTGGGCCAAAAAATGCTGCTTATACAGGCTTTTGGTGTTTTTTTATATGGCATATTCGCAGAGGAGTGTTTTCAGACTGAAAAAAAAAAACATCACAAGTGCATTTTTGAGGGGAGCTTTTGGGCAGAAAAAAATTCTAGACACATAAATGCAGCTAAACACCCATCAATGAGGAGCGTGGAGCATTTGGCATTTTCAAGTGTTCACTGAATATAGTGAAAAATGAGCAAAGGGGGATGTTTTGGAAAAAAGGCTTATAAAAGCAAATGCTCATAAACACGCGTAAACCCTTGTGCAATACGACAACCCTTGTGCAATACGACAACCCTTGTGCAATACGACAACCCTTGTGCAATACGACAACCCTTGTGCAATACGACAACCCTTGTGCAATACGACAACCCTTGTGCAATCCCACTGTGAGCTTTTTTTATGCTGCTTATCTGTCCGAGGTTCTGGCATTTTTTCAGCTGTCTAGTGTGCATGGACCCTTAGTAACTAAAATAGGTTTGTCAAGACAAAATGTTTTTCTATTCAGTTGGACAGAGTGGGGAAGCACTGAAAGTTCTGTCAGAATTGTACTACTATCTGGGGCACCATTAGACTATCCAAAACAAACATGTTTCGGCTTGACATACACGTTAACCTTCTAGATATGTTTGCTTGTTCTAGGGCAGTGGCTCATAGTACTGAAGCCATGAACATCCGGCAGTGAGAATTATCAGAATGAAGTCATTAACAGTAGGTTCTATTATCCTCTCAGTACAGGTTTTCCCTAAAATATATGTCCACCCAATCACTAAAATCTGATTTGCGATTAAACATTAACAAAATTAATATTTTAAAATATGCAGCTCTAGCAATCCTGGTATGAAGGTCCTTGTTTAGGCTCTTCCTACTATAGAGTGACAAAACTATTCCCTCTCTCCCAACTGCTCTCCTGCACTGTCACTATTACTCGGCTTTCCAATGGAGACTAAAATTGGCTATTTTAAAACAACTGCAGGCAATGCCCACTGTTGTCACATCAGGATTCCCATCCTGAGAAAGGTCATGCAGCCGACACTTGAATTGCATGTAGACAGAGAGTGGCTGCAAAGATTCTGCAGGAGATATGGTGCATGGGAGTGCAATGAAGAATGAGAAAGGGTGAAAACAATTCTGTTTCTGCAGAAAGATTTGTGCTCATCAATGATTTGAGATGGAATATTGAAATGGAAAGTGGGAGATGGAATAGTGAGATGGAAAGTGAGAGAGGGAATAGTAGCTCATCATTGTTGTCATTGGAAGGAATATTGCCCTATCATTGGTGTCAGGGGATGAACTAATGCCCCACCATTATGACCAGTTGCAGAAACAGGACCCCATCATTGGCATCAGTGGGATAAATAGTGGGCCATCTTGATATCATTGCAAAGAATAGTCAAAGGCCAAATCAGCCAAGTGATTTGTGATGCATTGGGTTAGCTGTTTTGTTGTGGAATTCAAAATGAATTACATTGTGATTCATGTATTTCCATACATTGTGTTAATGCGTGGTGAAGCACCCATTTTATTGCATGTTACTGCAACGCATTCAGTATGAACAGGCCTTTGGGGTGAAAAGGTTTAGAAAGATTGCTCTAGCAGAGTTTCTTGCCTTATATTAGCCTAGAGGAAACATTAATAAAAATTTCAGGTCTCAGGAAACCCTTACTAAAACAAATTCATGGTTCTCAAAATTCCACCCTTACAGACCAAAAAGAACATTGGTGTCATGCAGCTGGTTTTGTGGTGTTGGCCCTGGAACTATGTAGGCATCATCAAATGTGATATCAGTTAACCACTGCTCAATAAATCCTTAAAACCTCTGGAGGGTTCCATACTACTCTGGTTGAGAATGGCTGCTCTAGAGGAAAGAGTTTGGATCTTCATCGTGCTAGGAACTTGACCCTTGACAAGGCAGCCCACAGATGATTTGAAAATTGCTAAATTTCCCAATCAACACAGTCAAAGTTGATGGGGGAATGTCTCCCTCAGGGCTACTGTGTTCTGTTGGTAGGGGGTGCAGGGCTATAGCCGCCGGAAGTAAACGCATGTAAAAAAAATCCATTAGACTGGTTGTACCTAAGTCAATTGATGCACATTGGCCGGTCCCTGCTGGACCAACTGAATGTCAATTTATGCATGGCTGGCTTAACAAACCTGTAAGGAGATTACTGCCCATAGCCAAAGGAACAGCCGGGACTGTGGTGTACAGTGGTCTATTACAATGGAAAGGTGAACAGTTAGATTTGTGCACTGCAGTAGAAAGTGCCTGGAATTTAGACATCTGAAGCAGACATTAGCACAATCTTCTCATTTAACTGGAGACACCAATTACAACATTGTGTCCACCTGTGTACTGCTCAATGGCTTTCTCGGAAGCAGTAAATTGTGACATTTTCAAAACTAACAATCATCAAATAGGACAGAAATTATGTCCTGCTTTTAGCATGTTCACTTGTCACATTCTTTATGAAGTTGGGCTTCCCTTGCAGCTCTCTTCTTCCTGAAATAGTTTGCTTTCTTACACAACAATTAAGTCAAATCCATACTTGACTGGAGCCGCTGGGTCTCGACCTGCTGTGCTGCTCACTAGTAGAACTCTGTAAACCTCTTAATCCCAAAACACAGATGGGGAAAGCCTAACAAGTGGGAATTGAGGCTTGTCTAGAAACTCCTTTTCTGGCAACAGGCCAAACAATAATAGTAATATTTTCTTTTCACTTTTTCATATGTACATAAGGGTGAGCTTCTCGGTCTCCTAAAGGAAAACTCAGACCAAAGAAAAACTTACTAATGGTAGAGGGCTTAGATCTTTAAATAAAACCTACTGGAAATGTCTCATTTTCTAAGACTGGGAATGCTGCTAAGTCAATCTCAGATCATCAAGAATAATTTATTGTCTGAGCTTTCTTGCTGTTTAAGAGCCCCTTCAAACCTTCACATTTATGTGCATGGCTTTGTTTCATCTCTGTGTATCACCTGAGTCTAGTCACTTCACTGGGTATAGGTAAGGGTTTACAACCACATTAACCACTTGCATACAGGGCGATTACTACACCCCCTTCCTGCCCAGGACAATTTTCAGCTGTCAGCGCTGTCGCACTTTGAATATTTGCGCAGTCATACAACACTGTACCCATGACATTTTTATAATTTTTTGAGACAGATAGAGCTTTCTTTTGGTGGTATTTAATCACCTCTGGGTTTTTTTATTTTTTGCTAAACAAACCAAAAACTGAAAATTTTGAAAAAAAAAAAAGTTTTCTTAGTTTGCTGCACTGATGGGCACTGATAGGCGGCACTGATGGGCATTGACAGACATCACTGATGGGCACTGACTGCCACTGTTAGGTGGCACTGACTAGCACTGTTAGGCGGCACTGATAGGTGGCACTGAAAGGCAGCTCAGATGGGCACTGATATGTGGCACTGACAGGTGGCATTGATGGGCAGTGACAGGTGGCATTGATGGGCAGTGACAGGTGGCATTGATGGGGCTACACTGATCATCAGGGCACACTGATCATCAATGCCCTGATGATCAGTGTACATGTCCCCTGTGAGCAATGCCGATTACCAGCTCTCCTCTCCTTATATAAATAAGGAAATGCCAATAACTGGCATTTCCTTATTTACATGCGATCAGCTGTGATTGGACACAGCAGATCACATGACAGGGCCAACGTATTCGGTTCTTTCCGTTGATCGGTGATCCGCTGTGTCCCAGGGACACTGCGAACCAGCGATCATCCGTGGGCACGTACGCGCGGTTAGAGTGGGAGTACGTCATATGACGTTCTCCCAGAACGAGAGAACCGCCTTGCGCCCGTCATTTCTTTATATGCAGTTAAGGGAAAAAATTTAGTTAAACATGTTAACACCAAGTGTCAGAGTGGTTGTAAAGGCTGAAGGTGTGAATGACAGCCTCGGCTGTCCCGGGTCTTTGCCAATGAGGAGAGAGGGGCGGGGCCAAGTCACAGCTCTATGTGTGAATGGACACACCGCAGCGGGTGCCCCCATAGCAAGCTGCTTTCTGTGGGGGCACCCAGAGAAGAGAAGGATCTGGGCTGCTCTGTGCAAAAACCACTACACACAGTAGGTAAGTATAGACATGTTTGTTATTTTACAAAAAATGTTTGGTATAAAATTTTTAAAAAATTCATAAAAAACACTACTAGGTTTCTTTTATTAAAAATAAATACTACAGATCTAAAGTAGAACTACAAGATAGGCAAATAAAATTACCCATTAGTATACCACCTTACACAAAACACTAAACAGTTAATTAAAGTTTGAAAATCCTTACCATTTAGGACAAAAGTCTAACTGAATTTTCATGACCTCATCTCTAATTCAAAATGATAACAGCATCTGCTCTGCCAAGGAGGAGGTGTAACATCCGGGATTACATCATATCCTCTCCTCTCTCTCTCTGCAGTAAAAGGAGTCTACAGTTCCCATCATCCACACTGAATTGTAGTGAATGTGGGCGAGTACACTAGGCCTGTACATGTTGAATGTGTCTGAGAGTCCTGGTCCACCCACCACTGCAAGTGGGGCTGAATTACATCACTGCTTCCTGGAGAAAGAACTACAGATGGGATGTGCCAAGATCAGTGGCTGGGGGCATAGGAGGCATAGCAGCCACTGGTCTTACAAACAGGAAACAGAAGAGAATTAACGGTTTGATTTGAAAATGAACAGGATATTTCAGAGCAACTCTTGAGTGAACCAGAAGATGGATGACATATGCAGTGAAAGTAGGAAATCAGCAACAAGGACATGTAAAGAAGTTTTTGCCCGAAGTTCTGCTTTAACAATGTGCTACACATGGCTCAGGATTGCAAACACTGCTCAGTCTACTAGAGGTGAGTAAAGAAATATCCCACTGGTTAGCTACAGGGGTGTCCAACTCACTAGCCAGGATACCAAGGAATACACAACAATCATTACTGCATTCCTTAGAATATTTTTTGTTCTCCTAGGTTTCTTCTAAACTGATTTAATAAAACAGGAGCTGGACTGGTCCTATAATCAAAGAAAACACCACAATCATCTGGTTTGTACACAAGGGGTCCAAGCTACACCAGCAATGTTTAATCAGTTGGTACCATGTGACTACTACATGTGCACAATCAGCTCATTGCAGAACAGTCCTCTGACCTAGATGTTCAATACGCTGGACTGCTGTAGCTGCAGAAATATGAACATCCTTATTCGATATTTATTTTTATTTTATTTATTAAAGCTACTTATATAGCACCATCAATTTACACAGCACTTTACATATTTATTATACATTCACATCAGTTCTTGCCTTCTGGGAGCCTACAATCTAAGGTCCCTAACTCACATTCATACACATACTAGGGCCAATTTAGACGGGAGCCAATTAACCTACAAGCATGTCTTCGAAGTGTGAGAGGAAACCAGAGTACCCAGGGGAAACCCACACAGGCACAGGGAGAACATGCAGACTCCAGGCAGATAGTGCTGAGGTTGGGATTCGAACCGACAATCCTAGCATTGCAAATATAGTTCTTTGTCTAGCTGTAGAAGGGAAGTATGGTCAAAGCTCTTTTGGCCATACTTCACATGTGGGTCACAGGAGTGCACTTCCTTATGCTATCCTGTGACCCAGAAGTCACAGAGCTTCTCCAGAATCTGTATGTATCTGGACAATACACAGGCAGCTGGCTCAGCCTCTCAGTGACCCGATGAAAGCCTGAGCCAGACACTCCCACCCCCTCTCCTACCCGGTGCTCCAATGAGCAGTGGAGGGGCAGAGCACAGAGTGGTGACTGACAGTCAATGATTTCTGCTAAGAGCAGACCAGAGAACTGAGCGATCAGCAGTCATGCAATCACTTAGTTTTTGGGCTTAGAGCTGGCAGGGGACAGCTTGCAGCATCACTTGTTGCTGCAGCATGGCAGTAAAAATGTATGTGTGTAATTTTTTTTATGTTTCTCCTTTAAACTGGCCTTACACTGCTAGAAATTCAGCTAGTTCAGTAGGGTTCGGTCGATTGGCTGCAGCCGCTGATCAGCGCATTCTGACATCAGAGGGTGCCACTGGCAAAATACAATGTCACGAAGAGGGAGATTTCCTGCATCCCCCTTTGAAAGTGTATGGCTGAAAGTTATAATGTAGTAATCCACAGCAAGATATCAGAATCCATCTTTTACTGGTCTGATTTCAGCAGAGGGAATTCTACTTAGGTACTGCACTGAAGATTAAGGTTCCATGCACACTGACTTAAAAAAAAAAAAAAAAAAGCTGCTCTTAGAGGAGTTTAGCATTTTGCCTGTAAAAGCAACTAATGTTATCCTATGTGTCCATACACATTAAGTAGTCTAGAGGTATTTTTTTTTAATCCCAGCGTTTAGAGGCAGAAAAAAACCCTTCTGTTTTGCACTTTTGAGAGTGTTTTTCTGGCAGAAAAAAAAACACTAAAGACCCCTAAACACTGGCACAAAAAAAAAAAGCTCAAAATTAGCAATTTTTTTACTGCCAAGAGCACTGGTGTTTTTTGGCCCTATTCACACCTGAGCGTTTTGTAGTGCAAAGCTCTAAGCTCCAAAACGCTCAGGGCAAAAATCAATATTACTCTATGGAGATGGTTCACATCTCCACTCCAAGTCGCTTGAAGCAGAATGCCTGAAGCTCAAAAAAGTTTTGGAGCTACTTTTGCAGCTCAAATTGGGCAGATTTGCACATTTTTGGCACGCTTTTATTCCCATAAAAAAGAATAGAAACGTGCGCTTGAAGCGTTTTTGCGCGCTATCGCACGTTTTGTGTGATTTTCTGCTCAAATGAAAAATTAAACAAATAGTAATACATGAATAAATAAATGTAAAATAAATACAATAAATACACAAATAAAAAATGATAAGCAGCACAGTGGCTAAATGGTTAGCACTTCCGCCTAGTATGTATATGTATGAGTGTGAGTTGGGGACTTTAGATTGTATGCCCCTTGAGGCTTAGGGACTGATGTGAATGTACAATATATATGTAAAGCACTGCATAAATTGACGGCGTTCTACAAGTACCTGAAATAAAAATAATAATAAATAAATAACCTCTAACCTTAATAAATTATTATTATTAATAACAATAGTAATAATAATAATAATAAAAAAACACTGAACAAAAAATACAATACTAAATACAATAATAATAAAAAAAATTGGTATTATTTTATTACTTCTTTAGGTTTTACGGGGTTAAGGTTATGGGTTAATTATAATTAATTATTACAAGTATTTATTTATGATTATTTTATTTATTTGTGTATTTATTTTACATGTATTATTAATAATGTATTTTTTGTTCGGGTTTAGGTGTTTATTTTTTATTATTATTACCATCCTAACCCTAACAAAAAAATAAGAAGAAAATAATAAAGTACTCTAAATGAATAAATAATAAGAATATTAAATAAAATACTGTAAAAAAATTTTTTTTAATTTAATAAAATACTAACCCCAACCCAAACCCTAACCCTTAAATCTAACCCTAAACTAAGCTTAACTCTAACCTCTTACCCTAACAAAAAACAAAATAATAATAAATGAATAATAATAAAAAACCTAAAAGCTGACGGTAAAACTAAAAAAACTTAGCAACAAGTGATGCAACAGATGATATTTTTCTCTATTGGCTAACAAAAAAAAACACCAAAGCTCAAAAACAGCTAAAAACGCTGTATGGAAACATGCAAAAAAAAAAAAAGAAAATCGCATAAATTTTGCGCAAAAAAGCTACGCTCAGATGTGAATGGAGCCTTTGTAAGCCAGTGTTCATTAAACCTTCGAGTATAAAGTGTAGTGTGTTTGTAGTAAGCACATATTCCATGGTATTATACCAGTGTTTCCCTTAAAGTAATTTTCATGTGACTTTTAAATTGTAAGAGCTTGTGCTTCTATATTTTTCTATATTAAATATACAAGTTTTGTAGAAGAACCACAAAAGAGAACTCTGTATCTGACTCTCATTCAGTCTCTCTATCTAACAACTGCTGAGATGTCAGCCTCATAGGGAGTGCATTGTTTTCAAGGAGTTGGCACTCATATGCTTGTATTGTGAGTAGTAAAGCACAATCATTGTGTATCGCTGCAAAGTAGAAAGAAAGAACAACATTATGGGTGTTTTATATAATTAGAGGCTGCAAACAGTCTATAGTTTCTAATCTGACAGACCGGTCTTATAAACTAGTACTGATGCACGGTCAATTTTCCTTTACCAGGAAAGTGATGAGCATATATCAGCAGAGACTTGAATGAAAAGTGTTCTTCCCCAGTCACATAAGAGTGTGGGGCAGGGGTGGACTCATGGGGCCCCCGGGCAATAGGGGATCATGGGGCCCCTGTGTCCTTGCCCAAAAAAGCCTATGAAAAAGGTACCAGGGGCATCTCATGGGGCCCCCTACTGACCCCGGGCCCTCGGGCAGTGCTCGAGTTTCCAAATGGTCAGTCCGCCCCTGGTGTGGAGAACAACTACCCTCCAAATAGTTTAGCAGCTTGGTTAGTGGGTTGTGACTACAAAGAAGAGCAATAGGGAGAACATCAATGCAGACATTATAAATAGAAATGACACAAATCTTGAAATGTACACAGCAGCTAAACTTAGAAATGTTATTTTTCAGGAGTGCATTACTCTCTACCCAAGTTGCTGCAGAAAATAAGTAGCAGAAAAAATGAGTACGCCCCCGTTCACACTGCATGTGAATTAGAAATCATGCGACTTCCTTTGAAGTCGAAGATTCCAAAGTCACATGTCAATGCGACTTTGGGTGCAACTTGAAGACATCTGTAGAAGTCGCACCTGTAAATCAGCAAAAGTTAATGGTGCAACAAAATGAAAATTCTGGTGCCAAAACTGAAACCAAAAATCCAAAATGCACTTGTCCGAAAACCGAAATGCAGTTTTTAAAAATGAGTATATATTTTTTGGAAAAAATACTCCGATTAAAACAAAAAAATATATATACCCCAATTTCTTTGTAAAATATGTAAAATATGAAAGAGGATGTTACGGCGAGTAAATAGATACCCAACATGTCACGCTTTAAAATTGTGCACGCTCGTGGAATGGCGTGAAACTGCGGTACTTACAAATCTCCATGGGTGATGCTTTAAAAATGTCTACAGGTTAGCAGTGTAAAGTTACAGAGGAGGTCTAGTGCGAGAATTATTGCTCTTGCTCTGACGTTCGTGGTGTTGCCTCACGTGTGTGATTTGAACACCATTTACACATGTGGGCATGGCCTACGTATGCGTTCACCACGTGGGTGGACGGGGGCACTTTAACCACCTTCCGCCCGCCATATAGTACAATGACGGGTGCAAGGTGGTTTCTCGTTCTGATATTCTCACCGCGCATGCGCGGCTCAGGGAGCACGCAGCGCGGCGATCGCCGGTGTGCTGTGTCCCTCGGACACAGCGGATCACGGAAAGAGCCGAAGAGGTCGGCTCGGTCATGTGATCAGCTGTGTCCAATCACAGCTGATCACATGTAAACACGGAAATGCCAGTTATCGGCATTTCTCTCCTCTTGAGCTGTCACGCTGACAGCTCGAGAAGAGAGGAGAGCCGGTAATCGGCTTTCTGCGGAGGGGACATGTACACTGATCATCAGGGCACTGATGATCAGTGTGCCCTGATGATCAGTGTGGCTCCAGAAGTGCCACCTGTCAGTGTCCATCAGTGCCTTTCTTTAGTGCTCATCAGTGCCTCGTGCCAGTGCCCATCAGTGCCACATCAATGCCACATATCAGTGCACATCAATGCCACATATCAGTGCCCATCTGAGCTGCCTTTCAATGTCACCCATCACTGCCAGTCAGGGCCACCTATCAATGCCAATCAGTGCCACCTATCAGTGCCGCCAATCAGTGCCACCTATCAGTGCGGCCTATCAGTGCCAGTCAGTGCCGCCTATCAGTGCTGCCCATCAGTGTCATGTATCAGTGCTGCCTTTCAGTGCCCATCAGTGATGCCTGTCAATGCTCATCAGTGCAACCTACCAGTGCCTCCTCATCAGTGCCCATCAGTGCCACCTATCAGTGTCCATCAGTGCAGCCTATCAGTGCCCATCACTGCAGCCTCATTAGCACACATCAGTGAAGGAGAAAATTCACTTATTTACAAAATTGCATAACAAAAACTAAGAAAAAACTTTAAATTTTCTGTGGTTTTTGGTTTGTTTAGGAAAAAATAAAAATCCCAGAGGTGATTAAATACCACCAAAAGAAAGCTCTGTCTGTCTCAAAAAAATGATAAAAATTTCATATGGGTACAGTGTTGCATGACCGCGCAATTGTCATTCAAAGTGTGACAGCGCTGAAAGCTGGAAATTGGCCTGGGCAAGAAGGGGGTATAAGTGCCTGGTAGGCAAGTGGTTAAACTTTTTTTTTATTACTGTTTTTGTTGTTGTTTTTTTTTTTGGACTGTTCCTTTAAAAATGTTTTAATCACTTTCATTCCTATCACAAGGAATGCATGCATCCCTTGTGATAGAAATACTTAGTGACAGGTTCTCTTTATGGAGAGATATGGAGTCAATAAGACCCCACATCTCTCCTCTACAATGTAAAGCGTTAGATTAAAAAAAAGCATTGATCTGGTGCTTTAAAAAAAAAAAAAAAAAAAAACGGGAAGTGACATCGCTCCAGTCCTCAAAGGGCATAGAGAGGAGTGGCGGCCACCTTTCCTTCACTCATCTCTATGCCCAGAGCCAGGATCGATGGTTTCTCAGGTAAGGCTGAGAACTGGCGGGCGGACGGCGAAGGGCGGGGTTTTTTGGCACCTGTATCGGTGGAGTTTTTCCATTTTGGCCAACAGCCAGAAGGGGTGTTTTCAGCTGAAACGTTTCGGCCACCGAAATTTCGGTGCACCCCTAGCAAAAGTAGTACAGTAGCTACTTTTTAAATCGGTGTGGCTTTGATGAAGTCGGAGTTGCACCAAATAGAACAGTTCCATTGCTGATCATTGGATGCGATTTCTCATGTGATTTGAATGGTCAAAACGTATGACAAGTTGCATCAGTGTGGACCAGGGCCAAGCTGACTGCACAAGCAAGGATGTATGCATATTCTTTACCTGTGAAGCTCTGTGCCCCCAGCACTGGCCAGACCTCCACTCTATACCAGGGTTTCTCAACCATTTTCCAGTCAGGGCGCCCTTGCAAATAATTGGCCCGTGGCACCCCAGTTAAGGCTTGTTTCACATTACTGCGTGTTGGGGTACACATGCATTCCTGACATGCACACAAATGCACTGCTCTTTAGCAGACACACAGGTGGGTCATTAAATCTTAATGGTACCCCTGTGCAATAACAAATGCAGTGCGTTTTCTGTGTGGTGTGATTTAAAAAAAAAAAGGGCTGGGGACTAGGGCCAGTTTGCACCAGAAAGGCATACCACAGCCTCCCTCTCTGCTCACCTCTGTACCCCAAACCTCTATTTCTGTTCACCTCTGTACCACAAACCCCCTCTTTTATCACCTCTGTACCCCAAACCTCTATTTCTCTTCACCTCTGTACCCCAAACCCCCTTTTTTCTCACCTCTGTACCCCAAACCTATATTTCTGTTCACCTCTGTACCCCAAATCCCCTCTTTAATCACCTCTGTACCCCAAACCTCTATTTCTGTTCACCTCTGTACCCCAAACCCCCTTTTTAATCACCTCTGTACCCCAAACCTCTATTTCTGTTCACCTCTGTACCCCAAACCCCCTTTTTTCTCTCTCACCTCTGTACCCCAAACCTCGATTTCTGTTCACCTCTGTACCCCAAACCTCTATTTCTGTTCACCTCTGTACCCCAAACCCCCTCTTTTATCACCTCTGTACCCTCTGTTGGCACACCTTTGTACTCCACTCTTTCTGCTAACCTCTGCATGCCAACCCCCACCCTCCCTTTTGATCCCTTCTGCTCCCTGCTTTCCTCTCACTAGAGCTACAGAGCAGGACTGGTCTTCCATTGCGATCCACACAGCTGTGGGTGGTGCTGGCCAGGTACTGTCCTGTAGGGGGAGGTGGAGAGCTCAGGATTTAGAAAGCCGCCTCCCCCTGCCACTGGTCCTTACTGCACTGTGCCGACTGAGCTCCTGCTGTGTTGATGTTTCAGAGCAGAGCGGGACTTAGGTCGGATATGACAACTTTTTTCAACCAGGATGCTGTGGCACCCCTGAGGACCTTAGGTGGCACCCCGGTTGAGAAAGGCTCCTCTATACAAGTAACACTTGTAATATTTCAAGAAAACTATACTGAAGAAGGACCAGTGAAATTTTAGTGTCTATAGAAATAAACAGTAAATACACTGTGGGGAATAGCACCATCCACGTCTAATATGGTCCAAAGGGAAATATGCTGCACTTCTGTATTAAGATCCAGTAAGCGCGAGATGGCAAAATGCTAATGTGACCTATGGGCCCACCAAGCCTTCAAAGAAGCAGTCCAACCGTCAAAGCACTAATGTCTCTTCACATGGGCTCCTTGAGATTTTTGATGACTGCAGACTGTAATGGGCTTCAATAGACACAGTCATGCACCTTTGTTGTGTGTATGTAACAACCTGTGGTGACCATAGAGGCATATCGCTACTATTATGTTGCTGCAATTTCCACTCATTCTAATGGGGACTTTCTACTCCACGGGTACAAGCAAGGCACAAACTTTCCATTGTTGTAGGTGGAAGCAGGGGGCCCCATGAATTGCCCCTGGTACCTTTTTTTATAGGCTTTTTTGAGTGTGGGTAAGGACACAGGGGCCCCATGATCCCCTATTGCCCTGGGGCCCCATGAGTTGTCAGTCTGCCCCTGGGTGGAAGTTGAGAAGGGCATGCTTAGGAGAGGCAGGACATGATGCTAAAGATTTTGCAGATGCTGACCACACAGCCAAGACTCAGCTGAGCAGTGACAGGTTAGTGTTTGACTTGTAAGCAGTATAATGAAGGACATCAGAGCCCACCAAGTGTAACTGTACCAAATGCCAAGGTGCACTTTAACCGCTACAGCTAACTGCTACAGGGTGGCACGGGTGTGCAAAATCATGTATATATACATGATTTTGCAGTTCTGGGTAGGGGGCACACATGAACCCTACTCACACCGCCATTTGCAGCCTTGGCTGTCAATCACTGGGTCCCGGCCACTTATTCCCTGCCGGGACCCAGCGATCTCCGAGTATTGCCGACAGGGGAGAGACCTGTATGTAAACAATACGGATCTCTCCCCTGTCAGCTCCTGCACACTGGTTTGTGTGGCTCTGCATAGTCTTAAAATTTCATTTGGGTGCATCATTGCATGAAGGTGCAATTATCCATTAAAGTAACACAGCGCCATACCGCAAAAAAATGGACTGGTCAGGAAGGGGGGTAAATCCTCTGGAGGGCAAGTGGTTAAAATGAAGTGTGCTCATATAGTGTACTTTGGCAGTGTTAAAGTATTACTAAACCCACAACAGTAAAATGAGTTTGTATATGCAGTAAAGCATGCTTTGTATACTCACTGTGGAACCTAAGGGGTTAATTCTGTGCATTGTTTAAAAAGGCTGTTTGATCCTTTCTTCTCTGCCCCTCCCCTTGTTGAAATGACCACCTCATACAAACTGAATTCATAGTCACATACACATGCTCAGTTTGGTGTGTATTGCTAGAGGTTTTTTTTTTCCTTTGGAGAGTGCATGTGATCAGCACAGCGCCAATCAGCACTGTCCAGATAGAGGGTCAGGGGTTTCACATCCTCCTAAAGCAGAAAGAAAACTCCTCCTACAAGCTTTAACCAGTGATCTGCTGAAGTCACAAGACTGCTCTAAATGCTGATGAGAAAAGGCATTTAGCAGTTTATATTTACTAAAATAACTGCACTTCCATGTTGTGTCTACTGTGGGAGATCAGATATAGGGAATGCAGGGTCCGGGGTTTAGTAACACTTTAAAGTGGTTCTAAAGCCTAAAGTTTGTTTTTTTACCCTAATTCATTCTCTTGGCCATGCAGATTGATAGTGGCAGGAGCCATTGGCTTCCGCTGTTCTCAAATTCTGTGAGGGAGAGGGCGGCAGGGCCGAGTCGCACTGTCTATGTTAACGGACATAGACAAGGTGGCTCGGGAGTGAATCTGCATGAGTGACCCCACTCGGCTTTCTGTGGGGTCACTCATGGGAACTCACTCCCGGGCACTCGGTGTGGGGGACCAGAGAAGAGGAGGATCGGGGCTGCTATGTGCAAAACCATTGCACAGAGCATGTAAGTATAGACACGGTTGTTATATTATTAAAAAAAATAAAGTTTTACAATCACTTTAATCTTAGCATAATTTTGTATGTGCCAAATTTTTAAATCCTTTCTTTTCCATACTTATTTCTGCATAAAAAAAGTGATGTATTAGTTAGCCACTAGAGGTAAGACGGATCGTCCAATGCATATTGCATAACCAAATAGGTAGGTAACACCCTATCTTTAAACAGTGACTAAAAAAAGTACACATAAACAGCGCTATGTAAAACACAATGTCCAATTGATATAAAAAGGATAAAAGAAAGAAAAAAAACTTCCACCAAAAAAAATATAAAATAAAATAATGTGAAAAGTTCAATTTATTCCAGTGTTAAGTGTCTCTTTAAGATACAGTGATCCACCATCCATGGTAGTTTAAATAATTACTGGTTTAATAACTTATTTTATTTTCGTATACCAATATTTTCACCATTTCTTGAGCGCAGGGATATAGGCTGGTTTCATCCTATATATTTTTAATACCCTATCTTTGGTGTCAGCCAACTCCTTATGATGAGGAGCAGCAAGGCACAACCATTGTACACTCCACAGCAGGAAGCAAAGCATGCATATGTAATATACGCAGTTACTCTTCGTTAGAGGAGTTAAACTATATCCCATGTCATCTTACCATCAGGCATTTACCAACAGCCTGCAGTCCTGGAGCTCAAAGTTCTTAGCATGCTTTTTAAAGATCTTTACAGTTTTTTCTTTTCATTTGAAGAATATCCCTAAGGCTGCAGCACAGCAGTTCAAAAGGAAATACCTATATATGTGTTGAAGACAATGATGTCAATTTTTGGGTTCAATCCTTACTGAAGACAACTACAAGATAAACACTGCAAAATCACATAATAAAAAACAGATACCTTGTTTAAAAATAGCTGCTAGTTTTTAATATCTAGACTGCCAAGAGAGATTTCTCACTGTTTGCAGGCTGTCCTTCGCTTCCTGTGCCAGACCTTCAAAAAGCTCTGTTCCTCTGCAGATACTCAAGTGCCTTATCTGGAGACCAACGCTCCCCACACTTTACCAGTTGTATATCACAATCATGGCCTTTGATATCAAAGCAGAGATCCTGACCTCCAACCTCACTAAGTACAAATAAACAACATCTAATTAAGTTGGCCATACACTGATAGTTTATGACTGAACACAAAACAAAACCAAAAAAGGAACGGATTCCCTCATCTATACAGTGTGGATAAGAGTGGATCTCCCGTTGCAGCTATTGTGTTCTGACAGCCAGCTTTGTCGGCTGTCACAATACTTTTACAGGGGCTGCAAATGATTGGATGCAGCCACTGTCAAGGTGCAATTTTTCCAGCAGCCTCCTTCACCAAAAGACGATCCAATGATTAACTTTTGTCTAAGGGAGTGGGTCCAGCAGGACACCCCCTGAGCAAATTTTGTCTGGTTCCTCAGGAACTGTTTGGAGTTTATATCATGTATGGTTAGCTTTACTTCCTTTAGTAACTGATGTTCTCAATGGTTCGGTGTCTGTATCCAGGGCCGTGGACAAGGGGGTACCACTGGTCCTCCTGTATGCGGCCCAAGGCAGCCGGGGGGCCCAGGGAGCTAGGTGAATCTGATGTGGGCAGGGAGGGTGATCAGTGCAGAGGGGAGAAGCAATTACTGCAACCGATCCCCTGTATGGCTCTCTCTGCAGCAGCTGAAAGCCGGCTTCCTCTCCTCTCCTTCCTATTGGCTTTCAGTTGCTGCAGAGAGAGCAATACAGGGGATCGGTTCCAGTAATTGCTCCCCTCGGTTCTAGTAATCCCCCACCCCCCAATACCCTTCACCTTCCCTGTGCACCATACGTTTCCCCCTGCTGCCCAGACCCCCCTTTGTGACCGCCACAGTGCTTCCGGCTTCCCTCCTCTCCTTACCACCGGCAGCTACAAGCACACAATAGGATCTGTCAGGATAGGGAGTGGGGGAAGGGTTCAGTAAATATGTCACATTCACCAGCCCCTTTCTTTCCTCCTGACACAATGAGCGATCAATACAAATCACTCACTGTGTTCATTCACAGCTGAAGCATAGTAAACTGTGGGGTTTTATTTTTTTTTTTTTTTTTTGGGGGGGGGGGGGCTGTCAGGTTGATTATATGGGGCCCCACGGTTTTTAACAGCCTTTTCTGTATCCACACACTCCAAACCATCATGCTGAACAACAACAAAACAGAGTGGCTGTACAACGTTCAAATATATTATATGTTATTCATGGTTCTGTTTTATCCCACCATGACATGCTAAGTAGAAAAGTGGTCACTAGGAGCTGAAAAATCACATTATTCCACATAATCGTGCAAGTTAAAGGCATGCAGGCGCCATAAAAAGGTACATATAGGGGGGGGGGGGGAGGCAGTAGAGGTTTTTTCTATACTTTTATTTTTACAGCCTGCCCCTGTCCACATACACTACAATGACAACAGGGTACTTGTGCTTTTTCACAGAGAAATTTTTCTATTTGCTGCTAGCTGCAATTATTTTACAATCTTTTTTTTTTTCTTTTTTTTAAGTGGACCATTCATGAAAACATTTAAAGCCCTCCACCTCCCAAAGTCAAACTGCCTTTGAGTGTAGGAGACTTTCCATACAGCGGACCTTCCATTTTCATGGAAGGTCTTCTTTAAACAATGACAACAGTGTAATATGCCAAGGTTTACAGTTTTTTGGGAGAGCATGTAACTGGGTGATTTCCAGACAGCTTGTGGGAGACTGGAGTAAAGCTTTGTCACTCTATAACACAAAGTGCCCAAACAAGGACCAGTATCAACAGTTGTTAACTCCTTGGCGCCGACAGTACACACAAATGTGGCTTTTTGGCGGCTGAGCCTTTAATAAACACATTCCAAGGCCGTGCACCCTGCGTTTTTCCAGCACATTTAAAACCTCATGGAAAGTAGAGATTGGGAGCTTTCTGATCATGTGACCGCTGTGACAGTCAATCATGGCGGTCACATGACCCTAAACCCTGCCTCCCGGTGTCAAAAACCTCTTCAAGGCCCGGGAAGTTCAGGCACTAAGGGGTTAAAATAAAAACAGGCTTTCCAAGTGATATAATCATGTTAAAGCTTTCACGGGATTTTAGTGGTTGAGTGTACATCTACTTGAACAAACTATATTTGAATTCTTGCAGTGCTGTGGTACACAGATCTGTAAACCCAAAACATTTTTTAAGGACCAATATCTGTCCACAACAACTAATTAATAGCTAGCTTTTCAACTGTCAACACCTTAGCTACTTTTATTCTATTATTTGGGGTTTAACAATCTGCATAAAGCGGAGCTCTAGTTTCACGTGAAAAAAAATAAAAGTCAGCAGCTACAAGAGCTGTAGCTGATGACATTTAAAAAACAGCCACTCACCTGTCCTACAATCCAGCGGTGTGTTTACACCAGCTGGGTTCACCGGCCTTCCTCTTTCCTCAGCACCAGCACCTTAAATGCGGGCACCCGGCTGTGACAGCTTGCGGCTTCATTGTGAATGGTCCCATAGTCTTCTGGGACCTGTCATTTGTCAACTTAAATTAGTCCATGGATATGATCCTTTTAGATAAAGCCTTGTCACCCTGGCGCATGTTTACTTGACCAGGGCAGGAATGGCCTTATGAAGAAAAAATAAAAATAAAAAAGTGGTCCCCTTTCTCAGCTGCCATTATTTTTACCCAGTTTGCATTGTTGTCCATGCCTGTGTTTGTTTTACCAGGGCAGGAACAGCCTGATGGGAAAAATACAAATAAAATAAATGTGGGACCACCCAGGCCATAAACTGGGAGGAAGGGGACTTTCACCAGTTGTTCATCGTGTGTGATTCGGTAAGTACTTTTTTCCCCCCATGTAATAACCCCAGCTCCCCAGAACCTCTCCTCAAACGATAATCACATAGTAATAGGAAGAGGAGGAATAGGAAGAGTAGAACTCAGAGGAGATTGATAGTGAGGAAGAAGAGGTGAAGGCAGAAGGGGAGGAGGAGGTGTGAAAAGAACAGGAAGAGGTCACATTACATAGGCTAGCCATCTACCACCTCCATGTGGCAGCACCTCTAGATCTCCGTTTACACTTCTTTGATGGCCCTGATTTGGGACAGTGTTTTACAAGGAAAAACAATTAAAACTAAATTACAACTAAAAAGTCTAAAAAGGTGCACATACGAAAATATGTAAAACAAATTGCATTAGGACTGGGCATATGTTGCTGTGGGGCCGCCAGAAAATTATAGGCAGGAATGATAAATATGGGAGGAGTTGAAACGGAAATTTTCTTGAGTGATTACATCAAACCTTTTTTGCAGCAGATTTTTGCCAGATCTGAGTAAGGGATACATTAGTCCCTCCTACTACTGTAGCACAGGCAGGTAATGCTTTCTGGATTTCCTTCACCTTGCACAAGTGCTTTAAATCAATGTAAATGCCTTGGTATTAATGACAGATAATTTGTCACAGGGAAATTTCCAAAACACGGCCTGTAGAGGATACTTGAGAACTGAGGTTGGGAACCACTGCTCTAGAACCAGAGAGGATCCTGCCCCTGGACAGCCAATGGGAAATGTCCACATCATCCAGGCTGCATGTGGGCACCCAATTAAGGACCACTCTGAAGTGAGATAAGAGACTTTGGACCTAGCATGATTTGGGACCACTAATTTAAGTAAAAGGCGCTGCTAGGTTTTTTTTTTAATCCAGTGATTAGGTAAAATGGGGTGAGGGTTAAAGGACAGTGTGGGGTTGTAACTTTCCCAAAAATCAATTATAGGGTGTTTTTTTTGTGGTTTTGTAAAGCAGCACTGCAAAACAACAAACATACTAAAGGAAAACACAAATACAAAGAGCACTAAGTGAAAACAATAAACTATCCTAATATATCCATACCCAAATTATACCTTTTCTTCAAGCAAATTTTGCTTAAGCACCTTAATGGGTGAAATCTCGAGTTTCTGTTTTTCAACAACAAAGGAAAGAGTTGGAGACAAAGGTCAAAAGAAGCAAATTTAAACTTACTGGTGAGATCTACTTTTGGTTAATCAGAGCTGCATTTATTACAAAACAATTAAATAGGAACTAATCCTGTTATAGTTTTAGAAAATTGACCAGCCTCTCTGAAAATACTTATTTTCATAGGCCTCCATGCCTATTTCTCTCTTTCACACATGCAGTAAAAGACGTCTTCGTGATACGGAATATTACAGTTAAAAAGGGTCTAAACCCGGTCAAACCCTGAAATGAAAATCCTCCCCCATAATGGCCTAAAGCTATACCCCTCTGTATACATTGCCAAGCAACATGACGTAAAGACAAAGGGTGGCACTGCAAAAGTCTGTGCTGGATCTTGGCCTTCAAGGAGGCAAAAAAAGTGTTTGCTATAATAAATAACCAACAGCTCTTGATTTTAAAACTATATTCTGACTTAAGTTAGACCTAAGATTACTTTAACGGTGGAGTTCTACAAAGAAATATTTACACTGTGTGGAAAAGAGGCACGTGGCTGTACGTACAAATGTTTCGGATGTGGTTTCCGAAGGTCTCTGGAGTCCATCAGACTTGGTGAAAACAGCATGTATGTTTCACATTATCCTCCCTCCTGTGATATTAAGAAACCGATACACGCTTGCTCACAGACTCGGAAGAGATCACATTGCTTTCATCCACACCAGCTTGGTCTCCAGCCAAGAAACTGAGCACGTTCCTCCGGCACAGATCAAATAGACTTCTGTAATTTCACCTCCGGCTCAGGTTAATCCTCACACGGGGACAGAAGAGCACATCGGAACCCGCCCATCTCTATTCTAACGTTGATATGGCTGATAAGGGCCATGCCACCCAGCTGCTGCCTCACTGACATGGAGCGGCTGCCTCCGGGGACAGGCTCCTCTTCTAGCTGGGCCTCCAGCTGTTTTTACTGGCACAGCGAGCTGAGTGTGAGCTGTCGTACCCATCATGGCTCAGTCCTTCTAAGTCAGGCCGGTCTGTCTGTCATTTGCTCGGCTCTTGCTGTGAATGTTAACTATTTGCTTACTCCGTAAGTTTATTTTATGTTCGAGCATGCAAGGACCTCTCACATTCTGTCACTGTGCACGCTCTTGAGATGTCAGCATCATCTGGCTTATACAAGAAAGCAGCTCTAAAAGCAACAATAATGTATGGAATGAATCACCCCTAACGATCAATCAGGATAAAAAATATCTAACTGACCATGCCACAGTAAACTAAAATATGATTGGTTGCTGTGGGTTTCAGCATTTTGCAGTTTTCTTTTAAATAAAATTGGAACCATAGTTTCCCTTTTACAGATAGGCAGGGCAATCATAAACGTATATCCACAGGACTAACAACTAGTATCCAAAAACCATTCAAGTACAATAAACGAACTACAGACTGGTTACCTAAGAACTCAGAATCTGGTTGCCTTAAGCCAGACTGATATAAAAAATCCAGCGTACCATTTAACTCATAACAACCAATTGGCTTTCAGTGAAGTACCTTAATGGCAAATGAACCAAGCATTCCCTCATAGTATAGTATCTATAAACAAGACATCATTCCACAGTGTCATCAGCACCATGGCAACTCATATTTAGAATTGTACATGTACTACTTAACCCTACCTAACCGGGAATACACCTAAACAAGTCCTGTATGTTGGAAGGCTGCCATACAGGGTTAGAACATCTGTCAGGTTTTTCTGCTGCCCGTGTCCCATGTGGGAAGAATCTCCCTTATTTGCATCCCGTGATCACAGAAAATGGAGACACAGACAGCAATAATGAAGGTACAGTTTTTTGGAAGACCTTATTTGCAGTGTGGCTTAGTGGTTAGACTACCTGCCTTGCAGCACTGGGGTCATTGGTTTGAATTTCAACCAGGACACTGTAAAGAGTTTGCATTTTCTTCCTGTACTTGCATAAGTTTCTTCCACACTCCAAAGACATGCTGGTATGCTCAATTTTAGGGGTTATTTACCAAAACTGGAGTGTGCAAAATCTGGTGCATCTCTGAATATAAACCAATCAGCTTCGCTTCCAGGATTGGCACTTTTTGGGAACCGGAGCAGCGGGCACCCAATTTTGAAAGGTACACGCTCCCATTTACGCTCCGACTGCCTCCAGGGGGTCTTCAAACTATGGCCCTCCAGGTGTTGTGGAACTGCAGGTCCCATGAGGCCTTGCAAGACTCTGACAGCCACAGGCAAGACTCCCAGAGGCATGATGGGACTTGTAGAACTTTAACAGCTGGAGGGCCATAGTTTGGAGACCCCTGGCCTACGCGATCAGAAGCGGAAGCTCTCCCCCCCCGCAGTCTTCTGGGACACGTGACAGGTCACAGAAGACTTTGGGATCATTTACAATGCGCAGCAATGCTTGCGCATGCGCAATAGGCACCCGGCTGTGAAGCAGCAAGCTGTCACACCCGGATGCCCACACTTAAGATGCTGCTGGGGACAGAGAACGGTTGGTGAACCCGGCTGCACTGAGTACAACGCTGGATTGAGGGACAGATAAGTGTCTGATTTTTAAAAGTCAGCAGCTATAGTTTTTGTAGCTGCTGACTTATTTTTTTCACAGGAGACTGGAGCTCCCTCTTAATTGAACAGAAGTTCAAGTTAGAAGCTGATTGGCTACCATGCACAACTGCACCAGATTCTGAGTGCACCAGTTTTAGTAAATCTACCCCTGTGTGTTCTCAAGATGGCTGCTTTTGGGTGCCCGGGAAGAAAAGCGTTATAGAAATACAAATTAATAATAAAAATTAAATTCATTCATAGCTGTATCTTTGTAATCTTTATGAGCTTTGCAAAGTTTGAGTTGGCAGAAAACAGGTTAACTAATCACTTATGTTTGTGATCTCTTGCAGGGTGTGTATGCCTGGAGAAAGCATGGACCAGCAGGAAGCTAGGATCTTGATATAATTATGCTTTGTTGTAGCACTGGCTCACTTCTTTTTCATGTTTAGTATGATACATCATTAACCTAAACCATGTGTGTGAGAAAAACCCAGCAGGTTTCTTTTGTTTAAGCCATTTGCCTTGTCATTGCCTAGAAGTGCTAGATTGAGGGAAATGATGAAAAACTGCCTGACCACAGTCACCTAGAGCAATTCAAATTTTGCACTACAAAAGATATATCTTGCCACTTCTTTGTCTATTGATCCACCCACAGGTTTACTTTGTTTGGACACATCGGGGTCTAAAGGCCAATAGGCTATACTTTTTGCAAGTTTTACTTTGCAAGGGAATGTTCCCCAGAGCTTAGTGAATTAGGTGAAATGTCACTTTGCAAATAATACCCAATCACGTGCAAAGAAAATTAAAGAAAAAAAAAAACAGCATTTTTTGCTGGCACGAGACTGGATGATCAAAGTCAGCAGAGCTTCACCTCCTTCACTAAGCTTTGGGGAAAATTTCCATTGCAAAAGTGAAGTGTATTTGCCTTTAATAAATCAACCCCAATGCATCCACTCAATTCGCAATCCGCAATTTACTATAGCCAATGTGTTCATGTATATAGCGGTGTTAAACACTTTAAAGCAGCATTCAACAGTACAAATGCCATAATCCTATATTCAGGATGCGTATTTTATGCCTATGTACTTTTAACCACTTGCCCTCCAGAGGATTTAGTAGGTGGTATTTTATTGCCTCTGCGGTTTTTAATTTTTGCGCTATAAACATAAAAAGACCAACAATTTTGAGAAAAAAAATTTTTTTGACTTTTTGCTATTAAACATGTCCAGTAAAAAAAAAGTAAAAATCAAATGTCTTTGCTAAAAAAAAATCCAAATACGTGTAAATTAATTAGTTTACGTGAACGTTATAGCGCCTACAAATGGCGGTATAGATATTGGCTTTTTTTTTTTTATGCTAGTAATGGTGACGATCAGCGACTTATAGAGGGACTGCGGAGGGTATTCTGATACTGGGGGGGGGGGGGGATACTGACTAACTGCCACTGACATCCCCAGCAACACCAATACAGTGATCAGTCCTAATAAAAAGCACTGACACTGTACTAATGACACTTGGCAGGAAGTGGTTAACATCTGGGGTGATCAAAGGGTTAACTGTGTGCTGTTTTACTGCGTGCTGTGTGTGTGTTTCATTGTGGCAGTACATTGCTTTTTATGGCTTTGCTATGTAGAGCACTGCAAAGCAATGTGAAGGAGCTGACAGGGGAGAGATCTGTATTGCTTACATACAGATCTCTGCCCTGTCAGTGAAACTCGGCGATTGCCTGGTGCCATTGAGGAATCACAGGCCAGGACCCGGTGATCGACAGCTGAGGCTGCCAATGGTGGCCCGGGTAGGGTGACGCACACCTGCCAGTAAATGCAAAAATCATGTATATATACACACACACTTGATTTTGCGCAGCCCTTTTGCCGTGTAGCAGTATTTCTGCTATAGGATGGCGGGAAAGCGGTTAAACATGCAAAAACGCATGTAAATGTATATGCAAGTAAACTAAACCACAATGGATGAAATGGAGTGCATGAAGAATTATATGCTTCTACACGCTTTATGGATGTATATCTGGCTAAAAGTGCATAAACGCAAGTAGCATATTAGCCATTTCATGCTTTTGTATGCCAGATGTTTCTGACAAGATCCAGCATAGATATGAATATTTTAATTACACCGGTGTATCTGAACCCTTAGGCAGCTATGGTGGTGAGTCTGTAAAATCCTTGAACTACAATTTTTCAAGTTGCTGTCTTGAAAATAAAATTTAGTTGGGAACCCTGATACAGAGATACCATATATTGGAAAGTTGGCAACCACCGGGTGGCTTTGTGGTCACACCAAGTTGTAAACCGTGCCACGTCCCAAAGTCAAATTTTTTGGGGGAATATATTCAACATGGACTTTATAGGCACATAAGCACAATATCAATATAGATAAAACACACAATTAAAAACATAATTTGTTAAAATCAATATAGCTCAAAATAAAATGAGATACATTTAAAAAAAAAAAAATGTGGTGTGTTTAAGCATGGTGATAAACCTGAAAGATTTGCTTTAAGTGCAATAACCTGTATTAGTCAATCATATTTCACATAACTGAAAGATATTTTACAGAGTAAGGCTGTAAGTGTTGCCTAGAGAAGCACATGTTAACTGTAAATCTAAAAGCCATGACTGGTGGGACATGCACATGATACTTCAACACTACATTACAAGGATATGTAGGCTTGTTTTGATTAAATTACGTTAGAAAGGCAATTGTCCATGACTGATTGTTTCACTTATGTGGAAGTGGTAAACATTCCAGCAGCCTTCATACACCAGTTCCAAAAACTATTTAAAAGTAATGTACGGTGTTTAGTATGTATTCTCTTTACACACTCTTTGAGGTTAATTTTTAATTTCTTTACAGTTACAAATTATCACATATAAATATTTACCACATGCTGCCAGCAGTTGATGCATTTTAGTCAGTAATCCACCACCTCTGCTGAATTTTACTACTATGCTGTGAACAGGCAAGAATTTAATTTGTTGTTTAAGACACATTCATACCTGAATGATCTCAGGAGATACAACCCTTACCTGTCTATATCTTTTAAGAAGCGCCATGTATTCTAGGAGACAGTAAAGAAGTTAGCAGCTACTGTCGGTCTTTCCATTTAAAAAGCGTTCAATAAAATATTTGGAGGAGATGTTTAAATATTGCAACAAAGCAGGGCAAGCCAAATCAGCAGCAATAAAACAGATGTACAATGTGATTTCAGCTTGATCAAACAGGTGCACCGTGGCAATATTACATGTGTCTCCAAGAAATTGTTAACTACCTCAAATCCTTGCCTACCTGTTTCTGACCTTTGTACAAGTATCACATCTGGCTGTCTAGCATTGCAGGCACATCAGTCACAAACACACACAAAATGCATCACATATCTCTTGCTAAATAAGAGGCCACTACAAATATGCAGGGAACATGCTTGGTAAATCTTTTTCAGTATACTATGGATACATCCCAAATTAAATATTTGGTAAATAAGGATGATGAAAATATTGTATGAAAGATCATTTTAGAATCTTGCAAACATTAAGAAAATTACCAAAATCTTTACAGAGTAAAAGATCAATATACACAAAAGGGAGAGATTTACTAAAACTGGAACGCTCAGAATCTGGTCCAGCTGTGCATGGCAGCCAATCAGCTTGTTCCATTAAGCCTTGACAATAAAACCTGGAAGCTGATTGGTTTCTATGCAGAACTGCACCAGATTTTACACCATGCAGTTTTAGTAAATGACCCCCAATGCCTTATCCCGCAGCAATTAGTCAGAAATAATACTTCACTGCTCTGAATGCATTAAAGTGGCTGTAAAGGCAGAAGGTTTTTTACCTTCATGCATGAAGGTAAAAAACCTTCTGTGTGCAGCAGCCCCCCTAATACTTACCTGAGCCTCCTCTCGGTCCAATGATGTCCACAAAAGTCTTGGCTGTCCCAGGACTCCCTTTCCTCATTGGCTGAACCAGCAGCAGAAGCCATTGGCTTTCACTGCTGTCAATTGCAGCCAGCAAGCCAATGAGAAGAGAGCGGGGGGGGGGGCACAGTTCTATGTGTCTTATGAATGCAGAGTGCCGAGCTCAAGAACGAGTACACCCCAGTGCCCCCATCGCAAGCGGCTTGCTATTGGGGGCACTGGTCAAGGGAGAGGAGCCAGGAGCACCGGCGGGGGACCTGAAAAGAAGAGGATTGAGGCAAAACCACTTTATTTATTTTTTTTTAAAGCCAAACCTTTAGTACCACTTTAAGGGATATAAAGCTGTGTGATGACATTCACTGTATATATTAACAAAAATATAATACACTCACTGGCCACTTTATTAGATACACCTGTTCAATTGCTTGGCAACACAAATTGCTAAACAGCCAATCACATGGCAGAAACTCAATACATTTAGGCATCCAAAACGTAGTGAAGATGACTTGCTGAAGTTCCAAATAAGCATCAGAATGGGGAAGAAAGGGGATTTAAGTGACTTTGAATGTGGCATGGTTGTTAGTGCCAGACGGACGGTCTGAGTATTTAAAAAACTGCTGATCTACTGGGATTTTCACTCACAACTGTCTCTTGGTTTTACAGAGAATGGTCCGAAAAAGAGAAAATATCTAGTGAGCGGCAGTTGTGTGGACGAAAATGCCTTGTTGATGTCAGAGGTCAGAAAACAGAAAATATCCAGTGAGCGGCAGTTGTGTGGACGAAAATGCCTTGTTGATGTCAGAGGTCAGAAAACAGAAAATATCCAGTGAGCGGCAGTTGTGTGGACGAAAATGCCATGTTGATGTCAGAGGAGAACGGGCAGACTGGTTGCTGTGAAATTCAGATGGTAGGGTCAGAATTTGGCGTAAACAACATGAAAGCATGGATCCATCCTGCCTTGTATCAATGGTTCAAGCTGGGGGTGGTGTAATGGTAATGGTAATTGTAGCCCAGTTGATCGATCAACTTGGGTACAACCAGCCTGTTGGATTTTGCATGTCATTATTGCTAGCAGCTATTATATTCGCTAGCAGTAATCACTGAGTTCTACCCCACATTCGGCGATCTCCTAGTGGTGTTTTCTACTGATGAGCTCTTTCCATACTTTCTATACATGAGCTGCCTACTTTATTATGAATACATTTTACTATGAGTCTGCACTTAGAGGCTCTTTCTTCCTTTTCCTTTTTGCAATTGTATTGGCCAGCCTGAAGTGTTACTAAACCCACAACAGAAAAAGCAATCTGTATATGCAGTAAAGCATGCTTGTTATACTCACTGTGGAACTAAGGGGTTAATCCTCTGCATTGTGTAAAAAGGATGCATGTCTTTTCTGATCCTCCCCTTCTACTGTCCCCAATCCATCTGCTGATAGAAGATAACCTTGGGGGGCAAGTGCACATGCTCAATTTGGTGTGTATTGCTAGATGGGTTTTTTTCTTGGGAGATTGCATGTGATCAGCACAGGGCCAATCAGCGCTGGCCAGACAGAGAGTCAGGGGTCCTACAGCCTCACAGGACAATCAAGGGAGAATGAGAACTCCTCCTACAAGCTTTAACCAGTGCTCAGCTGGACACTGATAGAAGTCACAAGACTGCTCTAACTGCTGATGAGAAAAGGTATTTAGCAGTTTATATTTACTAAAAAAATTGCTTTTCCATGTTCTGTGTACTGTGGGAGACCAGATATAGTGAATGCAGGGTCCTGGGTTTAGTAACACTTTAAGGCGGCTGGCAAGAGTGCACTGAGGGGCCACAGGAGCCACTGCAGTATACCACGGATGACCTGGGGTTTACATGCCGTCTTCTACATTAAAAGACTTGTACGAGGCAAAAGCTTTCTGGTCTGAATGATCCTTACCTCTATTTACACACCTCTCATTCACTTGTTATCATGGGGCAGCAAAAACCTCTAACAGTAAACTGAGCAAACAGAATTCTCTTTTCATCTCCCAACGCATTAAATGCTCCTTACAACCTTGGAACAAAATCTGTTGAAAGATCATAGCCAAGTGTCAGACAATGGGAGATTTCTTTATTCTCTTTTACTTATTCAGTGACAGATGCTGTTGAACTAATTCACATAGACAGGAGTTACCTTGCAGGTGCTTCAATGACATGAGCACAGCCGAGTACTGCCTAGCATAAGGCGGATTTCCTGCTCTATACTAATCTACAGGGTCTTGCTCCGATCTGATCTCTAGTCAATGAATAGGACGTACTGAGGACAGAATAACATTCAACACTGAGTCACACAGGACAATAGACAGTTATAAGCTGTCAAACAAACCAGGTTTTTCATGCTTATTAAACCATGGTCAGAGCAGGTGATTTCAAACTGGAGGAGAAAAACAAGGACTGTTCCTCAAAAAGCATGCTGATTCAGTGCAAATATTTACTTACGCAGCGAGATCAAAATATTTACATGTGGCAAATACAATGTGTTAGGCTCTGTTGTAGAACAGAATCTAACACCTGTGTTGTTGGGGTAATTGGGGCACAATGCAAACAATAGGCAGCTACAGCAAAATATATCATCCAATGTTGGGCCGACACACCACAGATCCCTGATCGCCACCATCAATCTGTCTACCAAGCATGTTCAGCTCACTGTACAATTTTGGACCTGTCTTTTGGGGCAACACTGTGTACACGGGGCATTTGGAAAACTCTTCTGAATGATGGAAACTGACTGCTGGAAAACGTAGCTTAAAAATGTCAGCTTAGCCACGTTTGCATACCACATTTATGAGCATTTGCGTTTAGAAGCATTTTTAAAAAATAACCTCAGGCGACCTTCCCAAATGCCCAGAATGCACTGAAAAATAGTAATTAACTATTTCAGACATTTTGAGAGGAATAGAGAGAGCAGAAGCAGAGAGAGCAGTATGTGTAGAGATGACCTGTCTTTTCTGGTTGTATTCACTAAGGATCCCATCATGAGCATAATGCAGCACGTTCTACCATTTTTTCCTTCATGCGAAACCTGGAACTGACTGCGCTGGTGTACTAGGGCCATTTGAATACATGGAAAATGCTTTGCATGCATTTCTGATGATGAAAAAAGGCTCTGGACAGCATCTGGATATGGAACTGCTTTTAAACGCAAACGCTTTAAGGCTCCATGTACACGGGACACTTCTGAACGATGGAAACTGACTGCTGGAAAACATAGGTTAAAAACGTCTGTTTAGCCGTGTTTGCATACCGCGTTTATGAGCGTTTGTGTTTTTTAAAGATAACCTCAGGAGACCTTCCAAAATGACCAGAATGCACTGAAAAACAGTAAAAAATAACTATTTCAGACATTTTGAGAGAAATAGAGAGAGCAGAAGAAGAGAGCAGTATTTGTTGAGATTAGCTGTCTTTTCTTTTGTGGTGTTTGGATGTGTTCCAGCTCATTTCTGTGCAGAAATTATTGCAGCAGTGTCCAACATATTTTCTTTCATGCGAAACCTCAAATTATGGTGTACCAGGTCCATCTGAGTACCGGGAAAACGTTTTGCATGCATTTTTCATGATGAAAAAAAAGGCTCTGGACAGCATCTGGAAATGGAAAAGTTAAAAAATTTTCCAAACGCAAACACTTATAAACGAGGTTAGCTGCGTTTACAAGCATTTGGCGTTTTAAACGCTGATAAAATCTACTCCTGAATGCAACTTTGGTGCGTTCAAAAAAACAACTGTAAACACAACTTCCTGTAAACGACAGTGTACATGGACACATCGGAAAACATTATGGAGAGTTCAGGGGCTGCTGGAAAAAAACACAGAAAAGCTCCTAAACATGAGTTTATCAGCTGCAGTGTGCATGGAGCATAAGCAGTCAGCCCTGCATGAGTTTAGCTCATACAGCCATTCCACCATTACATGTACTTCCACACAACCAATTTTTTAAAGCAGAATTCCCATCTAGAAGATTTTCTATATCTTCCTTGTTCTTTGTCCTGGTCTGAAGATATGATACACAGAATATAACTGGATACTAACTTTATAGGTAAAGTTGATCCAGGGAATATCCGATTGCCTCTCGGGGGATCAGGAAGGAATTTTTTCCCTGCAGGAGCAAATTGGATCATGCTTTGCTGTTTTTTTGCCTTCCTCTGGATCAACTGTGGGTATAGGATTATAACTTTTTTTTTTTTTTAATGGTTGAACTGGATGGACATTTGTCTTTTTTCAGCCAGACTAACTATGCGCCTTACACTGTAGGTATATTTGCATACAGGGGCATGTAACAGTTTTTGATCTACATTTACCATACAGTAAATAAATCCTTCATGGCCCGTGACAATGAAGACCATGGATGGATGGATGGATGGATGGATGGATCAAACATCTTGATAGAACAGGTAACTTAGTCCATGTCTGCAGTTACAGTGTAAATGAGAAAAGCTGAATGTCAACAAAGTAGTGTTGACATCTCTCAAAGCACAAGAAAGAAAGGCAAATGTAAGATGCTACATATCTGAAAAATTGGTATTCCTGCATACATTACAAAGAGCTAATGTGGTGTATCCTAACTAGTTAGGCTGTTAGGTAAATTTAGTTTGTGGCTTCACTGTAGTGAGTAGAGCAGCGATTTACTTTTTTGGTCTGTTCAGGGTTTCCCAAACTGAGAGTTTGATACCTCCCATGTGCATCTGAAAGAAGTTCCCAGATGTTAGGGCAGAAAGATTCAAATGATCAGTGTAAATATTTATCATGCTACAGTCCATCCCAGAAGGTGGCTGGGGAGGATAACAATTTTTAGAAAGCCTTGCCAGAGTGCTCTATCCCCTCCAGGGAGGGTTCCAATTCTCTTGGGGCTGCTGCCCCTGGGGGCAAATGTCTAAATCAGGGGAAACCCAGGATTTAAAAGAATGCATTTTTATGGTGGGTGGTCTCTTAGAAAAGCATCACACACAGCTTAAAAGATAATTAATCTTTTTTTATTCAATAAAAATTCTAAAAACAAATAGGGGATGTAACCAACCCCTTCATCTAAAAAGCGTAACCCATACAAAAGCGAAACTTCACCCAAGAAAAGTAGTTCTGCTTATTTGTCCTCCCTCCACTGCCACATTTGGCCCTTTCTGGGTTGGACGGGGGAGCAAGTACCTAGTTTTGACAGATACCTGGTTTTGACTTCCGGTCAGATGCGCCACTGCATCACAGGTCCCAGGAGACCATTAAAGCGCAGCACGCTTCACGCATGCGCAGTTGGAAACCAGTTGTGAAGCCTCAAGGCTTCACATCCAGTTACCCTTATTGAAGATGCTGGCACCTGCACCTGACGTCGGAACCTGCACCCGACGAATTGGCTCAGGTAAGGACAGCACTGGAAGCCTGAACAGGTAAGTATCCTTATATTAAAAGTCAGCAGCTACAGTATTTGTAACTGCTGACTCGATTATTTGGGGGGAGGGGGCCTGGAGCTCTGCTTTAAGACATAATTTCATATTGAACATCAACCCCTCAACATTGGTATCATCATTATCATACGATTCCAACACTACAAATATGGCACTAAGTCTATAGTGGTCTCAATTTGGTCCATTGAGTGTTGATGAAAACATGGATATTACATCAATTACCTCCAATGCGTTTTTCCCAGAACTGCTTCTTCAGTGAAATGTTTGTTTTTTTTTGTTCTGAAAAAACGTGGCTGGTGGCAAGTGTCAATGGTAGCACAGTCCGAGCGGCCCCAAGGGGACATAGTTTTACAATTTTTTAAAATGATTTTTACATTTCCTCACAGGGGAGCCCATGCAATAGGGCAGCCTTTCTCAACCAGGGTGCCCAGGCCAGGCACCCTGGGGTGCCTTAAGGTTTCTTCAGGAGTGCCTTGGCAAAATGTCTAAAAATTGCCAAAACGTGTATACAAGCCAGCGGGTGGATCAAGCCTGCCTTTTAGTTACACAGGTTTTCATTGTGCACCATTACGACCTTCTAGCCAACGGTGTCCTGACAACCAATGACATCATCAGTTGATAAGGAGAATGTCAGCTGCCTGCACAACATCCTAGTTTGACCCTCCCCTGCCACTCTATGTCAGCACTGGGGTCACATTAGCTCAGAATGGAGAAAAGCTGAGGGAGAAGAGAAACCCAAGAATACTAGTCAGTACCAGTGTGCAGAAGTGTATTTGCTTTGGAAGAATAAATCACCTTTAATGTTGGGTGTCCTATGTGTGTGGATGTTGCTGCTATTAGAATAGTTTTTAACATTTTAGAATGGGGTGCCTTGGGACTGTCCATAATTTTAAAGGGTGCCTTGGGACTGTCCATAATTTTAAAGGGTGCCTTGACTGAAAAAAGATTGAGAAACACTGAAATAGGGAAATCTGATAGTGATCAGTGCAGTAGGTGGGGAAAATAACCAGAACTGATCTTTTGTGGCTCGCCCTGAAGAAGCTGAATGCGGTGGGAGGGAGGAGGAGATGCCAGCTTTCAGCTGCTGCAGTGAGAGCCACAAAAGATTGGTTCCAGTTATTTCCCCCACCCATGATCTGATCACCTGCTCTGTCCACATATGGAGGGGGTGGAGGGGTAGGGGAGAACGGCAGGGACCCCCATGCACCTGGGGATGCCCAGGAGTGCCCGTGCGATAATTCATCCCTGCCCCTAGACTGAGCCTGAATTGGAAGTGTGCGTGGGCCTGTGCTACATTGGGAGACGTAGGTACGTTCTCAGCGGCCCCTTCAGCGGTAAGTGCTGCAGTGTTTTTATGTGTCCATTTATCCTTTTATTGTGCTATCAATTTAGATGTGCCTAGCAGAGATCTTTAACATTGCCAACATTTAACCACTCACTAAAGCCTTCATAATATTTTCAAAAAATTATACTTTAAAATGTCAGCTTGTTTTTTTCCTCCTTTGTAGCATTGCCAGCTTTGTATTCCATGGTAATAAAATGCAGCCTGGAGATCAATGCATTATAGCCTATAATAACACAAGGTAATAACTTCGTGTTGGTGAGAATGTGTAGGTGACAGGTTTATGTTATACGTTTTATCCAGATTAAATGATGGCGGTGGAAGTGTGAACTCTGGGTGGAGGACACAAAACTGACAGGCGATACACTTCCCCTGTCAAAGAAACATGTTTGTACTGCAGGGAAGAAAAACAAAAAGATGACAGCTTTGATTTAAAGATAATTGATTTTTATGCATTTGGAACCATTTCACAGTGTAGCTGACAGAGACTTAAAGCATCACTTTAAATGACAAATTATCTGAAGAAGAAACAAAGCATATAAGAATATAGGAACATTTCATTCATATCAGCTGCACTTTAAGCCTCATTCACTTTTGTGCATTTTTCAGCTTGTTTCCCTACACCTCACTACGCTCAACATGCAGAATCCTAGTCTTTCTGTCCCTGTTCACACTTGTACTCTCAGTTGCCTAATGCTCTATGCTCTAAAAAGAACATGAGCTTTTTTTTTTTTATCAGGCATTTTTGGCCCCATAGACTTCAATGGGAGTGCCTTTAAAGGAAAAGTTCACTTTTAAGAAAAAAACATTATAAATGTGTATTTTTTTGCAGGTACAAAATGTGTGCATGTATTATTTTTTTCCTAGATGTCTGCAGAACATTTCACCTGTGATTAACTGGTCACGCCTGTGGGCTGTGTGGCCCGCATTGTGTGGGCACAGCTGCCCATTCATTTGCATGGGCTGCTGTGCCTGCGTTTCATGTAAGTAAAAGGTGTAGGCACTTTTTCCAAAACGCATCTGCAGGGGAACCGCATGGTCTTTTCGACCTTGCGGTTTCTCGTGCGGTTCCCACACCCGTGATCGTGCTGCAGGATGAGATGCACGGGGGGTGCCATTTAGAATAAACAACACCCCCGCACGTCTCATAAGAGAAAAGGGATGCGACTGTGGGAACAGGTGCGATTGCTGCACCCATAACCTGCGGGATAGTGGGAACCAGGGCTGAGTCCATGGCAGACAGGAACTATTTTTAAGGGCCTGATAGCCCACTTTTTTAAAAATGGTAGAAGGCAAAACAAACGTCCAGCACAAATTTTCCCATGCAGGGGATCTTTTCCAGCTTCAGCTGAATGCAATGTCATGCCACCTGGCTCATAAACTCACTCAGCTTCAACTGCAGTACAATGCTGTACCTCTTACCATTCTCTCAGACTGTGTTGTCCAGCTCTCTTGGATACTTGGCTCTCTAGCCTTTAGTCACTGTGCCCCGCTGCACGTTCCACCTCTGGTCTATGGACTTGGATTCTGCTGATAGGAGCTGACCTGACTCCTAGACCCTTTGTCTTGGCTTGGCTTCTGGCTGGGTCCTCTGACCCCTTGATGGGACCTTCTGCCCCCTCCTCTCACTGGGAGCTGTCTCCAAACTGGGAGCTCTGCTCAGACCTGAGTACATAACGACACTGTGCACCAATGTATTCAGCCAAGTTGTAGGAGTCTAGCAAAACCTGGACACAAGATTGAATTCTCCGATCCAGAACTACAGAATCCGGTGAAAGCCAGATACATAGCTTTCTCTGTCCAGAAACACTGGTCTGGGAAGTCACATTTACCCTAAAACGTGAATCCTACGTCAATTTTCCTTATATTCTGACAGTGACAGAGCCTCATCCTGTTACAATAGCTATCTGCCCAGACCTCCATACACAAGGGTGTGGGGGGAGGCTGCCTTCTGACCTGCCCTACCTCCCAGCCTCTACTATACAGTACTGCGTAAACACATTGCACATGGCGGTTTGGGTTCCACCACCACAAACCTTACATTGGCTGCTAACTGTTAGGAGGTTTATTTCTAATCTGAATTTGAAAGTGAAAGTCGGCCAAGTGGAGAAGATGCCTGGGTCAGCCAGGTACAGTTAATCTGTGGTTTGTGAGAAAGCTATGTATGTGATGTAGGCTCGTGTGTATATGTACTGTATGTATGTACATATGCACATCAGTGTATGTATGTGTGCGTATGTGTAATATGCATGTGAATGAATGTATATGAGTGTAGATATATGGGTGTACGCGTGTGTAAGTAGATGTGTTTTTTTGTATGTATGTAAATATGAATGTGTGCATGTATATATGTGTTGTTGAAATGTCTCAAAGTGGGTGAATGAATAAAGAGGGTGGAAGGAATTATTTGGGGTGCTGTGCACCAAACTAGGAGGTATACACTCCTGACCCCTGCACTATGTTCACTGGGATGTGTGTTACTTTTACTCCTGACCCCTGTACTCTGTACATATCTTTTACTTCAGACCCCTGCACTATCTACATTACACACTTCTGACCCCTGCACTGTATACGTTACACACTCCTAACCCCTGCATTCTGTCCGTTACATACTTTTGACCCCTGCATTCTCTGAAGCTGTGTTTGATATAGGGACCAGATCATCTTAAAGGAAAGACAGCTTACTTGCAGGCCAGAAAAGCTGTGAGGAGGATCTGAAAGAGTTGTAGAGAAGACATACGATCCCGTCTTTCCTCTATTGAGAATTTGTTACACGGAAATAAGACACCATTCCTCTTAACTACCTTAAACCTTGAATTGGAAATACAGTTATAATGTAGTCAACCTCAAGGTAAGAAATGTTTAGAACGCTCAATCTTGCAAGGTTAATTATGCTGTCATAACAAGTTTATCTCAATGCATGATGTATAGCAGAGGAAGCAAGGTGCGCAGGAAGACTGGAGACATTGATTTACTCTGGATAGGACAGCAGTGATCAGTACTGGTTTTGTAATCTAGTGGGACTGTTTTTGTAGCTTTGGGTGCTGCAAGATTTTGCATACGTTTAAAGGGTGCCAAAACGGAAAAAAAGTTGCGAAACACTGGTCTACATACTATGACTAGCTGATGCCCTTCTTAACATATCTCTAAACCAGAAGTTCAGGCTATTACTGACTAAGCCAACTGGAAGCCGCCTGCTGGGGTGATCATGTGATCATACTGGAGCATTCTGTGAACAGCATCTTCTTTTTTACATGGTAGTTAGAATTGGATTTAGAATGCGGGTGGAGCCAGATTTAATCTTAGTAATAGCCTGAACTTCCACTTTAAAGTAAACCAGTCACAAACGTGGGCAATTTAAACAAAGCATTTGTTGAAAAAAAAAATGAATAAGGGGTTGCCATCAGTAAAACATGCCATAAATGAACAATAGATACAGAGTAATAGGTAACTAAAGCTCTACTATTCTGAGGTTAGCCACACACCCTCCCAAACCTTACTATTAGTCAATGGTGCTTCCTATGATATTAGTACGGAGGCTGTAGAGGTGAGAGGGGCTTACAATTGAGATTTGCTGATAACTTCAGCTGCTTATATCTCTGAATCCAGTAATTTTTTTCACATATGGTTTTACTCAATGTTACTTAGAGAGAACTTTCACTTGAGAAAAACATTTCCAGCATCCAAATCGTCCCCTTCCACAAACATGAAAAAGTGCACCTTTTTAAAATAACATTTTTATTGAACTTTTTTTTTTATGGTTGACCTAACCCTGCCACCATTTTCACCATGAAGTGAAGCCTATTCCTGCAGTCTTCTGGGATAGTGACATCACATATCCCAGGAGGTTTCAACACACCACCAGCATTCACTTGGCTCTGCATCATCAGGGGGCTGGCTGAAATATCCTGGAAAAGACAGCTGTCTCCTGACACGGGACAGCACATGCAACAGCAGAGCACTGGGGGAGAAAAAGCCAATGTAGAATTCACTGGCCTTGTATGTTTTTAATGGATAAAAGTCCCTCAAAGGTAAATGGCATATTATGGATTAATTTAATGGGAGTTTGGGAGGCTCCTCTTTAATGGGTATCCATGGCCAATCATCAGCAGTTCACACTACACACCTAGTGATTTATACCCTACATAAACTATTTTGCCAAAAGTATTGGGACACCCCTCCAAATCATTGTATTCAAGTGTTCCAATCACCTCCCGGGCCACAGGTATATAAAATCCAGCACTGAGGCATGCAAACTGCTTCTACAAACATTTGTGAAAGAATGGGTTGCTCTCAGGAGCTCAGTGAATTCAAGCATGGTACTGTGCTAGATTGCTACATGTGCAATAAGTTCATCTGTGAAATTTCCTTGCTACTATCAACTGTCAAATGTTAGTTGTATTATAACAAAGTGGAAGCAGCTGGGAACAACAGCAACTCAGCCATGAAGTGGTAGGCCACGTAAAAGGACAAAGCGGGGTCAGCGCACGCTGAAACGCACAGTGCGCAGAAGTCACCAACTGTCTGCCGAGCCAATAGGTAAAGACCTCCAAACTTCAGGTGGCCCTCAGATTAGCACAAAAACAGTGCATTGAGCTTCATGGAATGGGTTTCCATGGCCGAGCAGCTGCATCCAAGCCTTACATCGTCAACTGTAATACAAAGTGTTGGATGCAGTGGTGTAAAGCACACCACCACTGGACTCTAGAGCAGTGAAGTGGTGTTGTCTGGCGTGACGAATCATGCTTCACTGTCTGGCAATTCAATGGAAATGTCTGGGTTTTGTGGTTGCCAGGAGAACGGTACTTGCTTGACTGCATTGTGTCAAGTGTAAAGTTTGGTGGAGGGGGAATAATGGTGTGGGCTTGTTTTTCAGGGGTTGGGCTTGGCCTCTTAGTTCCAGTGAAGGGAACTCTTAAGGCATTAGCATACCAAGACACTTTGGACAATTTAATGTTCCTAACTTTGTGGGAACAGTTTGGGGATGGCCCCTTCCAGCTCCAACATGCCTGCGCACCAGTGCACAAAGCAAGGTCCATAAAGACATGGTGAGCGAGTTTGGGGTGGAGGAATTTGACTGGCCTGCACAGAGTCCTGGCCTCAACCCGATAGAACACCTTTGGGATGAATTAGAGCAGAGACTGCGAGCCAGGCCTTTTCATCCGACATCAGTGCCTGACCTCACAAATGCGCTTCTGGAAGAATGGTCAAACATTCCCATAGACACACTCCTAAACCTTGTGGACAGCCTTCCCAGAAGAGTTGAAGTCATTATAGCTGCAAAGAGTGGGCCAACTCAATATTGAATCCTACGGACTAAGACTGGGATGCCATCAAAGTTCATGTGCGTGTAAGGGCAGGGGTCCCAATACTTTTGGCAATATAATGTATGTATTGCAGGTAAACCAATCAGAAGCCCTCAGTTATTAAGCACTGATCCGTTAACCCAGCTGCAAATGTTTTATATGGGTAATCAAATAATCTTGGTAGGAATAATACCTTTCCATAAACACACAAAGAAAAGTTAGACATGGGGATCAATATTCTTCCTGCACGTGATCATTAAGCAAGCTCACAGCACATTTCCACATATGGAATATGAAGATCTTGTAATACTGGCTCTGGACTCAATTCTACATCCAATAATTCATGAAAGGCTGCGGGCCAAGTCATGGCAGATTGTTGCATAGCCAGATGTTGCTGACCTGCTCTCAAGGCTGAAGTACTGAATCTCTGCATTACCAACTTATTGGCCAGTGGCCTATGTAAGGAGAATCAAAAGCTGCCACTTCATGACATCAACGCTCAGAAACTCTAATCTTTTTTTCCATTGAGCTTGAATGAATACTGGTATCAGCAGAGCAGCAGATGCGTGCTGTAGATGATTGGTGACAGCAGAATGATTGATTAGATATTTACAGTATGTTTGAGATTTGCATTGCTGAATAAAAAGTAAAAAAAAAAAAAAAAAAATCACACTTTTTTTTCCATGTAATCATTTGAAGCTGCTGCTGGGGATTTACAGAAAGTCTTTGATGGCTGCAAGCCAAAGTATGTATTGTATGGTTTCTGGCTTGCTTGTTCTAGTTGTCTGTATCTCTTAGGATTATGGGTGTTGTAGGTTAACACAGATAGGATGTCCTGTTGTCAAGGAGGTTCTTTAGCCAGTTAAAAAAAAAAAAAATTAAAAGTACTTACCCAAGTCGGTTCTTCACCAGTCTTCGGGTCCCCGGCACCACCATCTTGGATGTGGGAATCCAGCTGTGACTCCCTGCGGCTTCAAAGCTTGCTTCCCACTGCGCATGCATGAGTTGCACTGCGCTTTGTGAATGGACCCGCAGCCTCCTGGGACCTGTGATGTGTCCCAGAAGGTAGTCGAGCTTCCGCAATAATCACCTAGGCGGTCGGAGCAGAATTTGGAGCTGGTAACTGCTCTAAATAGGTACCCGCTACCCCACCCACAAAAAGTTCCAAAAATATTAGAGGAAGTGGGGAGGATTAAATAAAGCTGAACTTCCTTTTTAGGGTGGAGTTCAGCTTTAACCTCTAATATACTTATTAAAGGGGATCCAAGGGGAATCCACATGGCAAAAAAAAAAAATACTGTGGGCCAGCCCCTCCTACTACAAGCATGTGTCAGCTTTATAGCAAGCAGTAATAAGAGCTATAGCCAAAAACCTGTGTGGAATTTGTGTCACACAATGGACTCATTATGGTTAGTAGAAAAATTCAATATTGTCTCTCAATTACTGAGGGACACAGGAATCCTTTGGGATATCTGGAAGTAGTAGAACTGAGGGGTGGACAACACAGCAAACAATTGCTAAATAACCCAATGATAAGAACAAGGAACTGCATTCTGACCTGGCATTGTCATGGCAGAGATATCCAAAACTCATCTGCTTTTTTGTTTGCCACTGTCCCCTCTCCTCCTCAGTTCGTTCTACACACATGTGACCCATTTTTAGCCAACAGGATGTCACTCAGACTGTCCAAGTTCTGAAAATATGCAGATCCATATGGTCGGGATCCATCCAGAAGCCTGGACCGGCAGCTGTCTTAGCCAATCAGCAATCTGCTGAGAGCCTGAGCCAGCCCTCCCGCCACCTCCACAGCCTAATGCTTCAGTGAGCACTGGAGGGGCAGAGCAGAGAACTGATGACTGGGCGGAGGGGGAGAACTGAGCAATCATCGCTGTTTGATCACTCAGTACTCACTGCAGGCAGGGAACAGATGCAGCATTGGATCGATGCTGCATTCACCTAGGTGAGTATAAATGTTTTTAGTCCATACTTTTCTTTTAGGGATTTCCATTTTCCTCAATGGATGAGAAATATTTTTTAAAATATTTTTGTGCATTTAAAAAAATACATAAAAACACGGAGCAGAGTTTTTATTAAAATAGTATGTCAAATAAAAGCCTTAAATGTCCTTACAAATATATAAACACTATTTAGGTGTGCAAATTAATCATAGAGCTACCTTAACCAATGCATGCTGACACTGTTAAATTTGGCTAGGGCATCTAGGTCACGAAAGAGTTCAATGACCTCTGGTCATGAAAGGGTTCAATGAAAAAAAAGAAACAAGGTTAAAAAAACATCATATGCAGAGAGAAATATTCAAACATGAAGGAAAAGTATTCTGACTGATATTTCCTGTTTTGATTTGTCACAAATGGCTGTTTCCATCAATTCCTTGATTGCACTTGATTTCTGCTCCTACATTTACATTTTACAAGGAAGCCCACTTCTAAAAGTTTTAAATACGGTAGTTAGTTTAGAGTTTTTATTTAATTCTCTTCCATTTTGTGAATCAGCCTGTTTGTTCAAGGTTTGCCAATTCCATTAGATTTGCATTTTGAGATTCCACCATCATTCACAATCCCTCCAACAAGTTCTACTGGAAAATGCCTTGAGCAAACAGCCCAATTCTCAAAATGATTTTGTCCCAGTCTGCCACTTAGAATTTTTAAAAGATTTGTCAATTGTATTCCCAACTTTTGAAAACCAGCTCACTTTTTGTAGTTCGCTTCTAGTTCAACAGGTTTATTCAAAAACCCCTTGAAGAAAGATACTTGAAACTGATTCCGTTTGGAACATCTTCATAAATCACTCCAAAGCGATTTTGAAAGTGTTTGTTTCATTGTGTAAAACACAAAACTAGAATCATTATTACTGGGCACATATTTTATTTGTAATCATATCCCATTATAGTGCTTAAAATCTCTGTTCACAAAGCTAACACGGCTGGAACTCGGCATCTGCGCCAAGAGACTTTGCCAGGCTACTTTCCAGGGCCAAGAGCTTGTTTGAGCTCCACAGGGACAGAAAGTTAATGGGAAAGTCGTTTATCTTCCAAAAGGAAATCAGACTATAATATAAAAGTATTTAACATTTCCTTTCTTCCTACTGATAATAAACTTCAAAAAACTGTAATTACTTTTAGAAAGAGTTGATGAAATATCAGCAGACAATTACCAACAAAGCTCACTCATTCTGTTGGTATTTTCGTTTCAGGATATTTTTCAGGAGGAATCAAATGCCTTTCAGTTTGCTGTGAACACAAGAAGAACCTTTGACAGACTGTGTAATTTCTGACAATACCTCCTGGTGTAAGGGGCCATACTCCATGCTGTCAGCTGATGTCAATGACTGTGGTGTCTTTAATGGTCCGTGACATTAGAGAGCACCTTCACATCAGGCTGACGATGACAGCAGGAATTTCTGCTTTGACCCCAAGGAAAGTAAAATTAACACTTCCAAGGATAAACGCTTTTTAGAAATTAAATTACGAAATTTTGTGAGTAAACATTTCTTTCCAGGATGTTAGTCAACTGTCACCAAGCATGCTCAGCAACAGCTGTCTGTCACCAAGACTTCCATATATCTAGAGATGGGCAGATTTCATCTCAACTGCTACTTCCCTGTAGGATCATTAGTCTCATGACTTCACCACGATGGGGCACCTGCTCTCTGCCGTAACAGTACAGCCTGAGATACTAGGTGAAAAAACTAATTTTTACCCTTACAGAAACAAGTAGTAGTAAGTCTACTGTAACCAAAGTGGAACACACAGAAACCCATCACTAGACATGATAAAATCATTCCCAGCCACTAAAAAGAGTGCAGAAAATGGAAACTAAAAAACAGGGACAGTAGGGGTGCTCATATAAGGAAAAATTAACCTAGCTGAATTTATTTCAGAAGAGGCAATTATTAGAGAATATGGTACATAAGTGGTCCATATAATAAGTTTGGTAGACGTTAATCAGTTTCAGGTCACTGTAAAAGACATGTGGGTACTCTATGGGATTGGAGGAAAACTGGTTCTTTGTGTGGAAGAGGATCTTTTCTGTAAAGTCCCATTCACACCATCCTGCTGTGATAACACACATTTACATGTATATGTATGCTGTGCTAACTTTTTCTGTGAATGGAACTCCAACGCTTCTTCCCAACACAGCTGCATTGCAGTACATTGTAATGTAGGTTAATATACTGGAATTATACTGCATTATGGTACATGAGTAAAACCTGGTGCAGGAGTGATTGGTGTTCTATCGTGTTGCATTAAAAAATTGGACTGCTTAATGCAGAGCACATTAATGTGTGATAACGTGTGCATTAAATGCGCCACAACAAACTACTCTGATTTGAATAAGCCCTATTAGCTGTTACACTTTCAGCCATAACTATCAAGAGGGAGTCTTTCCTTTCTAAATTTTTTTACTTATTTCATAATGCAGAATGCAGCAAACAAGAGCAAGACTAAAGCGTCGTTCACATTATCGAACGGTTCTCACGCTGTGATTTTCATGTGATTCTGCATGTTGCTTAGGACAGCCCCATCTACTTGAAACTCCTGCTCCTTTTTTGGGCGACAACCTCATGTGATTTGTGAAGGCAATTGCTGTGCAATCCTATAGCATGACAATGGCAGCAGATTTGCATCTAAGGTTGCCAACCTCCGGAAGTGAAATTTTCTTAAACACAAAATTTACCAACAGAAACAAATGTTTACTGAGTAAGAGGGAATCCTGCAGACTCTGAAGTAAAGGGGAACTCTGAGGTGGAAATCCAGGATGTGGTGGGGGCTCTGCTGACAACAGACCACCTTCTGCAGAGTGAATACAATTAGGTAAGGGGGGGGGTTAGTGATATACGAAGGAACCTCACTCCCCCCTTACGTCAGTGACTCTCCCCCCACCACAGACATTGTGTGGCCTGGCTGACTGGAAGCTGTCACAGACATGACCTCCTCCATTGCTCGCTTGGGTGCATCAAGGCAGTTAGACAAGGTCTTGTGTATGCAGCTCAGCGCCATTGGCTCTTCATCACCACCTCTGTTTGTCCTCTTCTCCAGAGTCCTCCAGTTACACAGTCCGGATAGCAGGTGGCTCTCCAGAATCCTGGCTCCCCCTTCAGTCCTGCTGTGATTCAAAAAAGGTACCAAGCAGTACCATGACATCACCATGCCCCCAACAGCCCCCCTGAGCCCATCCAGCTTCAGAACTGTGCATGCACAGTTCCGAAGCTGGCCCATGGCCATATTTTTTAACAGGCAGTTGCTGTCCGTAATGGCCATTTATGGATAATTTGAAAATCAGACTATTTTCACAAACTCTCTGTAAATTCAGGGACACATGGCAACCCTGATCACATTGCATTTGGGGTAATAGTGAAGGATAATGGCACCCAAATGCACATGGTGCGTTGTGCTGTGATTGCCACAAGACTTGGGATCGCAGTCAGAATAGCAAATGATCCTAAATTGCGAACTGTGAGTGATGCCTTTGGTTTTTTTTTTAATTTGCTATTAGTAGCAATGCAAGGAATTCTGGTGAGAATCTTGCATTGCTGACGCCAATAAGATATAGAGAAAGTGATGACTACTCTCACCAGAGTACTTTCAAAGAAGATGGACCAATAGCAATGTGGTAGCAGGCAATATAACTTCTCAGCTTGTATCTTTCCAGAATTGCCCTACTGCTGAACTGTAAAATCTTTGGACAACTATCATTTTTCTGAAAGCCAAAAGTTACAGTGGGCTTTCTTCAAAAGTCATTATCTCAAAATCGTGAACTCAGCATGTCAGCATGACAGCCAGGCAAATAGTATTTGCAAAATGAAAGCTTTACTTTAATCTGAGTAAACCTTTTAGTGTCATGTTGTTATAAACCAGGGTTGAATCTCAATATAATAAGCGTTGATCCTAACAAACAGTTCTGCTTCATAGTTTCTTGAATTTCACATATAAAATTTTTCTTGAAACACGAGCACAGGGCTGAAGCCTTGATGAAAGGTAAAAGGCATGTACCTGGAGGGAAATAAACACCACCCGGGTGCATGACCTTAAAATACAGAGTGATAGTGTTACAAAAAGCATGACCTCCGTGGTGGGATTCATATTAAATATGTCATTTATCACAAAGAGATACATATGGGAAAAGCTTACCCAGGTGCAGACATCACCACTTTGTTTCAAATAGGTGCAGAAGTTTACTTAGATCTAAAAAGATTGACACATGCAATGCATTCCAAGGGTTCTCACTAGAGCAGAATGATATCTCTGTGTCCTCCATAGCAATAACCCATATTCCCTTATATTACCAATGGTGTGATCAGACATGCATTGCAAGAAACTAAATAAGGCATGCTGGTACTTGTACTTTCAGCCATATCCATGGAATTATTATATCAAAAACTGAAAAAGGAAAGGTCAGCGTTGCATTTTCATCACTTGAAGGAACACAACCTCTTTTTATTGTCCTGTGCAGGGGCAGACTGACCATTTGGAAACTTGGGCACTGCCCCAGGGCCCGAGGTCAGTAGGGGGCCCCATGAGATGCCCCTGGTACCTTTTTCATAAGCTTTTTTGAGTTTGGGCAAGGACACAGGGGCCCCATGATCCCCTATTGCCCGGGGACCCCATGAGTTGTCAGTCCGCCCCTAGTCCTGTGTAGGCTTCCTTAGAAACCTGGCATAAGAACACTAGCAGGAAATCAAGACAACAACCTAGCCACCAGTTCAGAAGATGAGAGGTTTCTGGGTATCATAGGACTTGCAGTTGCAGACATCAGGAGGTAATTACAGTCAGGTCCATAAATATTGGGACATCGACACAATTCTAACATTTTTGGCTCCATACACCACCACAATGGATTTGAAATGAAATGAACAAGATGTGCTTTAACTGCAGACTGTCAGCTTTAATTTGAGGGTATTTACATCCAAATCAGGTGAACGGTGTAGGAATTACAACAGTTTGCATATGTGCCTCCCACCTGTTAAGGGACCAAAAGTAATGGGACAATTGGCTTCTCAGCTGTTCCATGGCCAGGTGTGTGTTATTCCCTCATTAGCCCAATTACAATGAGCAGATAAAAGGTCCAGAGTTCATTTCAAGTGTGCTATTTGCATTTGGAATCTGTTGCTGTCAACTCTCAAGATGAGATCCAAAGAGCTGTCACTATCAGTGAAGCAAGCCATCATTAGGCTGAAAAAACAAAACAAACCCATCAGACAGATAGCAAAAACATTAGGTGTGGCCAAAACAACTGTTTGGAACATTCTTAAAAAGAAGGAACGCACCGGTGAGCTCAGCAACACCAAAAGACCCAGAAGACCACGGAAAACAACTGTGGTGAATGACCGAAGAATTCTTTCCCTGGTGAAGAAAACACCCTTCACAACAGTTGGCCAGATCAGGAACACTCTCCAGGAGGTAGGTGTATGTGTGTCAAAGTCATCAATCAAGAGAAGACTTCACCAGAGTGAATACAGAGGGTTCACCACAAGATGGAAACCATTGGTGAGCCTCAAAAACAGGAAGGCCAGATTAGAGTTTGCCAAACGACATCTAAAGAAGCCTTCACAGTTCTGGAACAACATCCTATGGACAGATGAGACCAAGATCAACTTGTACCAGAGTGATGGGAAGAGAAGAGTATGGAGAAGGAAAGGAACTGCTCATGATCCTAAGCATACCACCTCATCAGTGAAGCATGGTGGTGGTAGTGTCATGGCGTGGGCATGTATGGCTGCCAATGGAACTGGTTCTCTTGTATTTCTTGATGATGTGACTGCTGACAAAAGCAGCAGGATGAATTCTGAAGTGTTTCGGGCAATATTATCTGCTCATATTCAGCCAAATGCTTCAGAACTCATTGGACGCCGCTTCACAGTGCAGATGGACAATGACCCAAAGCATACTGCAAAAGCAACCAAAGAGTTTTTTAAGGGAAAGAAGTGGAATGTTATGCAATGGCCAAGTCAATCACCTGACCTGAATCCGATTGAGCATGCATTTCACTTGCTGAAGACAAAACTGAAGGGAAAATGCCCCAAGAACAAGCAGGAACTGAAGACAGTTGCAGTAGAGGCCTGGCAGAGCATCACCAGGGATGAAACCCAGCGTCTGGTGATGTCTATGCGTCCCAGACTTCAGGCTGTATTTGACTGCAAAGGATTTGCAACCAAGTATTAAAAAGTGAAAGTTTGATTTATGATTATTATTCTGTCCCATTACTTTTGGTCCCTTAACAAGTGGGAGTCACATATGCAAACTGTTGTAATTCCTACACCGTTCACCTGATTTGGATGTACATACCCTCAAATTAAAGCTGACAGTCTGCAGTTAAAGCACATCTTGCTTGTTTCATTTCAAATCCATTGTGGTGGTGTATAGAGCCAAAAATATTAGAATTGTGTCCATGTCCCAATATTTAAGGACCTGACTGTATATGGTGCAGCTACACAAACCCTTCTCCAGCCTTACATAAATAGCTATGAATTGTCCGGTGCAGTGATAATGTCAAATATAAAATGATAATGTTTTTGGAGCTATCAAAGGATTTTGGAATTGTGGGGAGTACAAAAACTATTTAGAAATGCTATAAGACCAGGGTTGGGTTTTAAGACAGCTTACCGGGATTCTTCACCACTTCCCTAGGCATAGTGACAAATGAGGCTTCAGAGACACCAGCAGATGAGCCACGACTCTGGATCTGCAAAACACTCTGCTTCTAACAGTGTACAAAGATGTCTGGGAAGCACCATAAGCATAGTCCAGTATTCAAGGGTCACATTACATGCAGGACCAGAAAACCTCAATCCAGCGGGGTTTGGATATGGCCTCCAAGGCAGCACCAAGGATTAGCCACTCCAGACTCCTGCTGAAGACTAGCATTTCAGAAATTTTAAATGAACAGAAAAATGTATCAATGGAAAATTGTGTTGATAGAAGAGAAAGGAAAAATACATATAGGGATTTCCTCAGCAGAGCTGAAGAAAAAGACTCCAGCCTCCTAGAACACTACCAAAAAATGTAGGCATGACAGTTGGAGGCGGAGTTACACCATGGGCTGGCTGAATGCCAGTTTGTTTAGCCAATGTCCTTCTAAAGGCAGCAGTATAATACTATTGTGTATAATTATTTACTATTCTTGCCTCCATCAATGGGCCATAAATAAATAATTGTTTTCAGATGAACTATATACTTTGCAAGAGTTTTAGCAAACTTTACAGCTTTTTCCTTGCCCCTCCTCAAACTGAACACTATGTTGGGTGATCTGCCTTTGCTGCAACATCTGATCACTCAGTGTTTTCATAAGGAAAAGAAACAGCTTCTGCATCAGTTTATTCTTTAGTCCTAGGGTCTCATTTTTGGTATCTCTCCCATAAAGAAACTCCCATTGCAGGGTATGTCTAAAACTCTATCACAAATTCTGTGCAAAACTTTGGGAAAATAGTGAGTTAATCAAGTAGTAAATGGGATTTCTGCAAGCATTATGTACACTGAGTAAATTAAGAATATTTATAGGAAGTTATAGCCTAATTTTTGGAGGTGTTACAAAATAGTTGGTTTTCAACTTAAATGCAGGTGTCATTTTCATAACACCAAAAAGACAAAAAATAATAAAACGCATCAGATTGAGCCATACATAATAAATAAATCCCCCAGCAGTAACAATAATTCTATCACTTGCAACAAACAATCCCGCAGCAGCATCAATAATCCTGCCAGAAGGAACAATAAGTCCCCCAAAAGCAATGATAAATCCCATGGCAGCATCAATACATCCCCTACATGAGCATCAATACTTCCCCTCCAGCAGCATGAATACACCCCCTTCAGCAGCATCAATACATCCCCTCCAACAGCATCAATACATCCCCTCCAACAGCATCAATACATCTCCTCCAACAGCATCAATACATCCCCTCCAGCAGCATCAATACATCCCCTCCAGCAGCATCAATACATCCCCTCCAGCAGCATCAATACATCCCCTCCAGCAGCATCAATACATCCCCTCCAACAGCATCAATACATCCCCTCCAACAACATCAATACATCTCCTCCAACAGCATCAATACATCCCCCCAGTAGAATCAATAAATGTGCCAGCAGCAACAATAAGTCCCCCAAAAGCAACAATAATTCCCGTGGCATCATTAATACATCCCCTCCAGCAGCATCAAAACATCCCCTGAGAAGAATCAGTGTATCTGCCAGAAGCAACAAAACATTCTGTGACAGCATCATTACATCCTCCTATAGTAGCATCAATAAATCCCTTAGCAGCAATAATAAATCCCACAACAGCAACAATAAATCCCCCAGCAGCATCAATAGACCACCTGGTAAAATAAACTACCCCCCGCAACATAACAAATCCCTGATGCAGCAACAATAGACCCATCCTAAGCTAATATACACATGCACAATCTCCCCACCAGTGGGGGTAAGGATAGTCAACAAAGCTATAGTGTTTGTCTGTATTCTTCACTACAGCAATCGGGAGTCAGGAATAAGAATTAGCCACTGGCACAGTTGCCTTCCCTTTTTTCACACCAAATTACTGAGCGGTGGAGACAGATTTGATCTTCAGAGTGTGAGAGGCCGAGGGTCTATCACTCTCCGGGACCTGAATGAGCTTGGTTGGAAGCCGGAATGATAAAAACCCTGCTAAGAACCATGGCTGTGAGATTACTCCCATGACCCAACTGCAGAGAAATATGCTTTATTACACCCAAGCTACCCCACTCAGGGGTGGGTCTATGGTAAATAGAGCCCATGGCAAGCACTGAACTTGTAGCCCTGTTCAAGCATCTGACACCCAAATTCTGGCACACAGAGACACACATGCACACTAGAGCTGCTAGACCTGTAATGATGCTGCAGAATAGGGAATGTACACCACAGTACACAGAATGAAGCGGTGTGGAATATATCATACAACAAGGTGTAGAGAATGAGGTGGTACAGGATACAAAATGTACAGCATAGCATATTGAATGACACACTGACAGCCTGAACTGAGGGAGATTTGAGGCACTGCTGCTTAAAAGTCTTTCACCTTCCTGAAGACGTGGCCATCTCTGTGCCATAAAACACACTGACAGTGTTATGTGTGATCCATGATCAAAAAACATCTACAGTGCCTTGAAAAAGTTGTCATACCCCTTGAAATTTTCCACATTTTGTCATGTTACAACCAAAAACATAACATGTATTTTATTGGAATCTTATGTGATAGACTAACACAAAGTGGCACATAATTGTGAAGTGAAAGGAAAATGATGAATGGTTTTCAAAATTTTTTACAAATAAATATCTGAAAAGGGTGGTGTGCATTTATATTCAACTCCCTTTACGCTGATACCCCTAACTAAAATCTAGTGGAACCAATTGCCTTCAGAAGTCACCTTAATTTGTAAATCGAGTCCACCTGTGTGTAATTTAATATCAGTATAAATACAGCTGTTCTGTGAAGCCTCAGAGGTTTTCTGGAGAACATTAGTGAACAAACAGCATCATGAAGCCCAAGGAACACACCAGACAGGTCAGGGATACAGTTGAGAAGTTTACGCAGGGTTAGGTTATTAAAAAAAATCCAAACTCACGGAGCACTGTTCAATCATCATCCGAAAATGGAAAGAGTATGGCACAACTGCAAACCTACCAAGACTTGGCCTTCTACCTAAACTGACAGGCCGGGCAAGGAGAGCATTAATCAGAGAAGCAGCCAAGAGGCCCATGGTAACTCTGGAGGAGCTGCCGAGATCCACAGCTCAGGTGGGACAATCTGTCCACAAGACAACCATTAACTTCACAAATCTGGCCTTTATGGAAGAGTGGCAAGAAGAAAGCCATTGTTGAAATAAAGCCATAAGAAGTCCCATTTGCAGTTCGTGAGAAGCCATGTGGGAGACACAGAAAACATGTGGAAGAAGGTACTCTGGTCAGATGAGACCAAAATTTAACTTTTGAGCCTAAAAGCAAAACGCTACATGTGTCAGAAAACTAACACTGCACATCACCCTGAACACACCATCGCCACCGTGAAACATGGTGGTGGCAGCATCATGCTGTGGGGATGCTTTTCTTCAGCAGGGACAGGGAAGCTGGTCAGAGTTGATGGGAAGATGGATGGAGCCAAATACAGGGCAATCTTAGAAGAAAACCTGTTGGAGTCTGCTTGAGACTGGGGCAGAGGTTCACCTTCCAGCAGAACAATGACCCTAAACATAGAGCTACAATGGAATGGTTTAGATCAAAGCATATTCATGTGTTAGAATGGCCCAGTCAAAGTGCAGACCTAAATCCGATTGAGAATCTGTGGCAAGACTTGAAAATTGCTGTTCATAGACGCTGTCCATCCAAGCTTGAGCTATTTTACAAAGAAGAATGGGCAAAAAGTTTACTCTCTAGATGTGCAAAGCTGGTACAGACATCCCCAAAAAGACTTGCAGCTGTAATTGCAGCAAAAGGTGGTTCTACAAAGTATTGACTCAGGAGGGCTGAATACAAATGCATGCCACATTTTTCAGATATTTGTAAAATATTTTGAAAACCATTTATCATTTTCCTTCCACTTCATAATTATGTGCCACTTTGTGTTGGTCTATTGCATAAAATCCCAATAAAATACATTTACGTTTTTGGTTGTAACATGACAAAATGTGGAAAATTTCAAGGGGTATGTATTCTCCTAGATTGTAAGCTCCAAGGAGCAGGGCCCTCCTAACGCTCTTGTATTGATCTGTATTGTTGCTGTATTGTCTCCTGTTATATTGTAAAGCGCTGAGCAAACTGTTGGCGCTATATAAATGCTGTATAATAATAATAATACTCTTTCAAGGCACTGTCATTTCTGAAGATACAGCTTCCAAGCACATCCTTTACCGACGGGCGCCTCTGCTAACACCACTTCCCAGTTTTGTTGGGGGTTAAACACATTTTTTTTTACACCATGCCAAGATCTGCAGACTGGATAGGGTAGAACCCCCTGGATCACCCTGAGCAAACAGTGCGATCTTTCCTGCATAGAGCTATATTCTCTGCAAGCTCCTATATCACCCTGTACAGGTGCTCAGATATGAGTAAACATTTCATTTTTCTATTGTTCATCACCTGTATACCTACATAGATATTTCTAATTACTATACTCTCCTGTGGATTGCTGTCATTCTTTTTCCGTTTCTGGAGAGATTTCAGCCTTGCTGCTGTCACATGTAAACAAAGAGCCAGGGCAGACTAAGGGCCTGTTCAGACTTGACGTCTTCCCAATGCCCCTATAGGGTTAGACAAGCAGGCGTTTAATGAGCTTTGTATGGGTGCTTTACAAGTGTTAAAAACGCTCCCCAAATGCCCTATGCACAGTTTTGAGGCGTTTTACAAGCATTAACACCACACCACAAATGCCTATAATGAGCTTGATGTTATTAACGCCCTGCAAACACCTGCTAGGCATTTGAGGAGCGTCACCATAGACGTGAATGGGAGGCGTTGAAAGGCTTGAACTCCTGCTGACTGGACAAGAGGCGTCAATTTTGATGTGATGCAAAGCTAACACTTCAGTGTGAACAGCACTGAGTGTTACCATGTGTATCATTTTCATAGGCGTTTGAGGAGCATTAACACCCCTCAAATGCTGGCTTTCAACGCTAGTGTGAACTGAGCCTCGTTCACACTTGACTAATTTCTAACTCTTCGCAAACGCCCCTATAGCGTTTGACAGGCATTAGACAGGTGTTTGGGAAGCGTTTTTAACACTCCTCAAATGCTCCCCAAACACCCTATGCGCATTTTTTAGGTGTTTTGATAGGCATTTTCCAAGCGTTAAAACCACACCACAAATGCCTATAATGAAGTTAATGGTATTAATGCCTTGCAAACGTCTCGCAAATGCCCCACAAAGGCCTGCCAGGTGTTTGGGGAGCGTCACCACAGACTTGAAAGAAAGGTGTTGAAAAGCTTCAACTCCTCTTGACTTGACATGAGGTGCCAATTCTGACACAACGGTAAGGCTTCAGTGTGAACAGCACTGTGTGCTGCCATGTGTATAATTTTCATAGGCATTTTGAGGAATGTTGAAAACTCCCCTCAAACGCCTGCAAATGCCTGCCTACAAAGCTAGTGTGAACATAGCCTAACACAGTGGTTCTTAACCTGGGTTCGATCGAACCCCAGGGGTTCGGTGAGTCAGTCTAGCGGGTTCGGCGGAGGTGAAGACCCACACCTGACTCATATGATTCGTGCAGTAAATATTCATTATTATGTTTTTGTTTTTGTGTGAAAATCATGTTTTAATGGTTTTGTTCTTTGTTCTTAATGGTTTTGTTCATTTTGTGCACCTATGTATAAATATATACCTAAATATATACCTATGTTTTGAATTTGAAAAATCATATTTTATTTTTCCAATTAAGAAGGGTTCGGTGAATGCGCATATGAAACTGGTGGGGGTCAGTACCTCCAACAAGGTTAAGAACCACTGGCCTAACACTTACAGCTTGTGCTGATAGAGGATCTAAAAAGGGACAACTTAACTAAAAGGAGCAAATACCACCACAGTCCCTGACTGGCATGAACCCCCTAGCCAGGACCTGTGTGTGCAAGAGCTGTCAGTACTGAGTACTGGTGTGTACCGGGTGAAAGCAGAAAAAAAAGAGCTCATCTCTCTAACAGCTTGCTCATTGCACTGCGGCACAACTAATTGGCTCCTTGTGTTGTTTCTTCTTCCCCAAGTCTGAGCTCTGCTGTACAGCAACTGCATTTGGCTGACATCAGGTCAAAATCAGATAGCACACACCACTTGCATTTAAAAATACAATTAATTATGTATCAATAAAGACAGAATTACATTCAAGCCCAGGAATATAAAGGAATATACCTTTGCAGCAAGGCCTCCTGCACTGGAGGGGTTAAATGCTTGCTATGTTTTGGGGTACAAGCAGGGGTGGACTGACAACTCATGGGGCCCCTGGGCAACAGGGGATCATGGGGCCCCTGTGTCCTTGCCCAAACTCAAAAAAGCCTATGAAAAAGGTACCAGGGGCATCTCATGGGGCCCCCTACTGACCCGAGTTTCCAAATGGTCAGTCCGCCCCTGGGTACAAGAATCAGGCAAACACCTTATTCCTCACTCCAGTGCTGCTAAAGGGCCCCCCATAGCTGCCTCTAATTGTGGTCACACTCCAGTCTTCTCAACGTACAATACAGGTTAAAGTTGTCAGGACTGCGGCCACAGACCGGAGCGTCAGCCAGAGCAGTCTGGAGTGGGGGGGGGGGGGGGCAGGTCAGCAATACAACCTGCACTGTAACCCCCTAGACTTCACAAGTAGTTAACCCTTGTAGGATGGGGGCTGCACTGTAAGGTGAAATTTTTATATGCCTGGACTTGGGCTTTTAATTTGTGTCTTTTATTACTGTCTGTATCTCAGCTTGAAGTTTACACTAAAATTGATATTAGTGTATAAAAGACAATAAAATCTTCAAACCTCTACTTAAATGTAATGGTGTGAAATTAACACAAACAACAAAATCATCAAGATTTAGAATCGTGTGCACTTGCAGGACAAAGATTACAAAATCAAAATGACAATTAGTTTATTGATAACATTTTACAATGTCACTGGGTGAGAGTTGCATTCATCCCATCAATAAATAATGAAGGGGGTATGAGGCATCAAAAAGGGTTAGTCCTCATGCACACTGGATGTTTTTACAGCGGCTGTTTTTGGCTTTTGACATTTTTTTCTACAGCCAGTAAACTCCCCAGCATGTTATCCTATGTGTCCATGCAGACAGACTGTAATCAACGTTTTTTGGCTGGAAGAAAAACTCCAGAACTAGCTTTTTAGCTGTAAAAACACTCTAATGCTGAAAAACACAACAAAACGTGCTAAATTGTGGCAAACCAGCGTTTTTGGGCATATTTTTGACTATAAAATTGGTTTTTTTTTGGTAAAAAAAACCCAAAAAATTCAAAACCGCTAATACAAAAACACAAAAAAACCACACGTTTTTAATGTGACTTTACACAGCTAATGTTACCAGCGTCCTTTAAACGCCCCGTGTGCATGGAGCCTAAAGAGACGAATAATCCAGGATCTCTATGAGGTCAGGATTGCTCTTAAAGCTTGATTAATAATTTCATGAGTGCAGATCTCCCACAGAGGTAAACAAATTTCAGAGTTTTCTTCGTATGCCTGGTATGCACATGTTGGTATGCAAAGCATGTAAAACCACATAGGCAAGTTCTGCAGGGATCTGAAATGTAGGCAGCTTTTCATGTATAGCTGTAACTGTAGACTGCAGCACCTCAGGGGGGGTTCAGGCAGCCTAAAGCCGGCCGGTTCCTTTTGAATTGAAATGCTTTGCTGGTGGCCCTGTCAGCACCCTCCTGCCTACTGAAAAGTCGGAGAAGCCAGTTGGAAAATGGTTGACCGAACAGTGGCTGTCTCCAATTAGATGCAGCCACTGTTTGGGTATTCTGGCAGCCACCAGAAAATTAGGGATGTGACTATTCCTAACTCTTCATACACACAAGCTTTGAAAGGGACACCATCCCAGGTCTTCTAGTTCCTTTGCCCTGCAGGAAAAGGATTTTGCTTCCATCCTTGTATAGCAGTGGTTCTCAACCTGTGGGTCGCGACCCCTTTGGGGGTCGAACGACCCTTTCACAGGGGTCGCCTAAGACCATCGGAAAACACATATTTCTGATGTGTAAAGAGCAGCTACTGTGTTGAAAGCAGCTACTCTGTTAAAAGCAGCTATTGTGCTGAAAGCAGCTACTGTGCTGAAAGCAGCAGTATTGGAGGTAAAACGACACTTCATGAATAATAATTACTGGGTAAATAATTTTATGGTTGGGGGTCACCACAACATGAGGAACTGTATTAAAGGGTCGCGGCATTAGGAAGCATGAGAACCACTGTTGTATAGGAATGTAGAAGTAACGTGCAAGGCTGGCTAGACTCCTATGGAAGGGACACACACTCAACCGAAAACATTCACTTCCTGCTATGTCTACTGCAGGTTCCTTCAGGTAGCCATGTTTTGCACCCTTTAGTACCTTCCACATACTTAAAGCAGGTCTTGACCTCCCTCCTTGCCATTTTTAACCCCTGCTTACCTCCTGTGGGTTCTCCACAATTTGGATACTCACCCACCCAGAAACATTTTACCTGAATGTCTCCTGTCTCCTAGATTGTAAGCTCCAAGGATCAGGCCCCCCTATCCCTCTTGTATTGAACTGTATTGTTGCTGTATTGTCTCCCGTTATATTGTAAAGCGCTGAGCAAACTGTTGGCGCTATATAAATCCTGTATAATAATAATATTGTTTTCAGTGGATCCAGCGTTGTCATGCTGAGATTCTCCTCTTAGTAGCCGCTGTTTGGGTCCCATGCCGCCATGTTTTTCTGTGATGTCATTGGAAGGCTGCCGGCTCTTCTGGGTTCAGCCAGCAGGCCTCTACATGATGCACCGCTAGGTCAACCACCCCCCACCTTTATCAATGAAGGACTATGGGGTTCATTTACTAAAGGCAAATAGACCTTGCACTCTGCAAAGTGCAGTTGCTCATGAGCTTAGTAAATGAGCGGAAGTTTCACTTTGCAAAGAATACCCAATCACATGCAAGGAAAATAAATAAATAAATAAAACAGCATTTTTTTCTTACACATGATTGGATGATGAAAGTCAGCAGAGCTTCTGCTCATTTACCAAGCTCTGGAGAAACTGCACTTTGTAAAGTGCACAGTCTATTTGCCTTTAGTAAATCAACCTCTATGTCTTCTAGTATATGTGACATGCATATCCCAGGAGGCACAGGGAGCACAGTGCACGCCATTTGCTAAGGTTGCACAATACAAACAGGGTATTTTACAGTAAACATAACTCCAAAAGCCCCCGAATAACACTACATAGAAAGGGAATTCTATGTAGGATTTTTTCAGAAATTAAAACAAGTAAAAAAAGGTAATCAGAAACGTTTCCATATTTTTTAAATGGTTGCAAACCCTTACATATACCCAGTGAAGTGACTGGCTTCAGGTGATACACAGAGATGAAACAAATCCTCCTATATAAGCAGTTTATCTGCTACAGCCCCTTCTCCTCTACAGCCAAAGTGCAAAATTTATAATGCTTGTGTGAGCTTTCAGGAAGAGGAGGGGGGGGGAGCTGAAGTTACATTCCACAGATCTGAGTGAAAAGAGCTATGAGAGCTAATTTGGGGTAAGTGACATACCCTTTCACACAACATACAGGAACAGAACTTAGGCTGTCAATCACAGGCTGTGTGCTGGAGGTCCCTGCCCTGTCCCCTTTTTTACTCTTGGTGTCAGGAAAACTTGTCAGAAGTTACTCATACACATACTAGAGGAAAAAGGCAGGAGGCAGAAATCACACTTAGTGCTCTGGATTGAGAAAATTACACACTATAGAAGGATATGCTTTGTTCATATTTCATGTCTGAGGTTTACAACCACGTTAACCTCCTTGGCGGTATTCCCGAGTGTAGCTCGGGGTAACATTTCAGTACCAAAAGCGGTAACCCCGAGCTACACTCGGGCTTACCCTGCGGCACTGCTCCGGCAAGTGTTCTTCACTTACCTTACCCTGCGCTCCCACGATGTGTCCCCTGCAGCGTCCCCGGCCATCTCCTTCGGCCGATGCCGGCATCCGGCTTCTGTGTCCTGTCCCTGTGACGTCGGGACGTACGGGCGCCGCCGCCGCTGCTGGCGGCGGGAAATTTAAAAATTTTAAAAAATGTCTTTTTTTTTTTTTTACATTTTACATAGTAAAACATTGCTGTCTCAACCAATTTCACATACATATTGTCCCTAGTGCTTTGTCCTGCGCCCTGCCTGCATTTTGTCTGTTCTTTCTGCCTGGAAACTGAGAAATGTCCACGGCGTCCAAAAAGTGTCCCTTTAGGTCAAAAGCGGTTTAGATCAGCTAGAGAACAGCGATAGTAAATCAGAACCACTTGCAGAATTGAGTGATAATGATTCGTGGGGGAAATTTGTCATCAGACACTGAAAACGATTTTGCGACTGAGCTCAGCAATGTGCGAACTTGGCGCTCTATTTCACATTTCAGTGTTTTTGGTTTGATTATATTATTGAATTAAATTTTTTATTATTTTTATATTATTTTTATGATTATTTATTAAATTATAATTTATGATTTTGTGTTTCAAATTTTATCATACCCGGGATATTTACTAGACTCTTGTTCGGACAGATTTCAGTGAGTTTTTCCTAAAAATTACAGCCTACAATAAAAAAAATACATATTTCCATGCAAAAAAATGGTACCGCTTTCAGCACCAAAAATCTGAAATAATCATACCGCCAGGGAGGTTAAGGCACCATGCACACTAGCAATTTTTAAGCTAATGGAAGCATATTTTTTTCTGCTCCTAGAAACTAAATAGTGTTATCCTGTGTGTTCATGCACACTACTTTAGGCTATTAGCATTTTTTGAGCTTCAGCATCTAGGAGCAGAAAACAAATTGCTTTTGTAGAGTTTTTTGGAGCGTTTTTCCAGCAGGAAAAAAGCTAAATACTCTTAAACAATGCTAAGCACTACTAAAACGCTCCTAACAGCTTCAAATGATAAAAGTGCCATGCTTCCTTACACTTCCATACCAAGCACTTTTACCCCCTTCCTGCCCAGGCCAGTTTTCAGGTTTCACACTTTGAATGACAATTGCGCGGTCATGCAACACTGTACCCAAACTAAAATTTTATCATTTTCTTCACACAACTAGAGCTTCCTTTTGGTGGTATTTAATTACCGCTGGGGTTTTTATTCTTTGCTAAATTAACAAAAAAAGACCAAAAATTTAGAAAAAAAACACACGTTTTTCTTTGTTTCTGTTATAAAAGTTTACAAATAAATAATTGTTCTTCATAAATTTAGGCCAAAATGTATTCTGCTGTCTTTGGTGAAAATAACTCAAATTAGGATGTATTATTTAGTCTGTAGGAAAGTTATAGAGTTCACAAACTATGGGATATATCTGAAAATTGATCAATCCTGAAGTACTGACAGCCAATCTAATTTCTTGAGGTCCAAGAATGTCAGAACAGTACAGGTATCCCCCAAATGACCCCTTTTTGCAAAGTAGACAGTACTTCATAAGAGGCATGGTAAGTTTTTTGAAGTTGTAATTTTTTTATCATAATTTTTCAGAAATTAAGAAATAAAAAAAATGATTTTCACAATTTTTTTTTTACATACTATCACCAGTGCAGTACAGCATCATCATATAACTGGCATGACGGTGATCAGGGACACTGACTGGTGACAGTATGAAAAAAAAAAATTGATAATTTTTTTTTTTATTACATTTTTTTTCTCTTACTTTTAAAGATATTTTTCACATTTCACCATGACCAAAGTAGTATAATGTTACCATAGTAACATTGTACTACTTTGGGGAAGTGATCAGTATTTTTTTTTATTTTACACAGTTTGCTTATAGCAAAGAATTACTTTGCTATAAGCAAGCATTTACCTGAATGAAATCGATTCATTCAGGGGTTTTTTTTTGTGTTTAACTGTGATTTGGCCACAGCTAATCACATGACACAGCTGGGCTGTTATTGCCCCAGCCTGTGCATATGATCGCTCTGACCATTCACAGCTAGCCACACACAAGGAAGCCATTCATTGTATACAACTGTCATGTGACCTGCTGTGATTGGTCACAACAGGTCAAATGGTACTGGCAACGGGGCCGGTACACAGATCTGTCATCGGCCGTGTCCAAGGTACACGGCCGGCGACAGGTCGCACCGCTACGCGGCTCTGCAGGGAGGCAAACTGCGCATGCCTGAAAGATGCCATATGGCGTCCAACCGGAGGGACAGGCTGCTTGCCCGGCATCTGGCTATACGTCGGGCGGGAACGGGTTAAACACATATTAATAAAACAAAAAAATAGTGTAAATGTACATCGACTGAAATAGTGAATATGCGTCATGAAACAAAAAAAAAAAGTCTCTAAATAGTGATTTTTTTCAACTTGAATACATTTCATGTTTCATCTCTTCATGCAATTTAATCCTACACCAGAACGCATGTGTCCCTTGAATTGGACATATAATGGCCGGTGTATCCTGGCAAAGGAATCTTCCTCCACAGATCACCACTCTCCTTAATCTCTCCTCCTCCACTCAGCATACATGGTGAAAAAATATAAAACAAAATAGTGCACCAAATATATTGTGCATAAATATCCAGCAATGCTCATAGACAGGCAAACAAAGATACCCTCCACACATCTGCAATGACACTGTTGGTGGATTGGTATATTGCGAGTGTCGTGACGACATCAAGCCCTACCCCTACCCGTTGCGCCACAGGATCATGTGGCATCCTCAGGGGGATATGATGCATGCAGGAAGCAGGTGGTTGCTGTCGATGCCAAAGGGATCCCGATTCTGGGTCTTCTATGGGGTTCTTAGGCGATGGCAGCTTCCCACCCTACGCCTAGCATTCTAGCTAGACTGGATGGAATCACTGCATTGCACCGATAACCTATGAGGATTATTTACTTCTTTGTCTTAATTTCAGAAAAATTACTTTTTTCCCCTTTTGGCACCTTTGATGTTGCCTTTTCCCAATATTGGGGATCAGTTTGAATATTTGAATACAATGCTACTCCTCGGCAGACACCCCACCTAGTGGCCAGGAATAGATACCAGTCCCATTCAGGCTGATATTCATTTTACTGATGTCCACTAAGCGCTCTGTATACTGTACAGCTAAATAAATCAAATCATTCCTATAATTCGTGTTACCATTCTTTTGGATGACCCATATTTTATATAATATTTCCTTCATTGCAGTTAAAGCGTCATTAAAACCAGAGTATGAAAAACTCTCATTACAAGCTACATAACAGAGTATGCATACACATAAAGCGTTAAATATACTTGGTTGATCCTGCCTTCAGCTGTCCCTCCCATCTTCTCTGTGTCCCCATTGCAGCCTGGGATTGTGTAGATCAGTGGTTGTCATCTACTAAGCATGCTCAATTTCAGTTCCTCATCATTTCCCCCTTTTTCAGTGCAGCCCACATGATTATAGAGTCACACATGTTGCCATATACACAGTGGTAAAAAACACTTCTTCCTCTTTCCTCTTCCATGTCTTAATATTGCTAAACACTATGGAGGTAGGATATAGTATGCTGATTGATTACATTCACTAAGATACTCCCAAAAAGCTTATTTTTAATATAATTCTTTATTAAATATATCAAATGTAATTGCTATTACCTGTAAAGGAAAATAAGGAGCCCTAGATGCAGATGCTGTTTCAACAAAATAAAAGCTAGTGTCAATCACGTTCGACTTTGCCTACACCATATTAATGCACAAAACAAAAAATACACATTTGACGTTCAATAAAGATTTATAGGGAGCTAAAGAACAGTTTTTTTATATTTATAATTTAATTTGAATTGTTCTTTTTTTTAGTCATGTGACAGGCACAGCACCAATCAGGGATGTGCAAACAGACTCATACTGTAGTGATAGAAGTCCTTCCCAAGGATCTTTCTCTGCCGATACCAAAGAACACGTGACAGGTCCCAGAAGACTGCGGGACCATTCACTATGTGCAGTGCTGCTAACACATACCCAATGGGCACCCGGCTGTGAAGCCAGATGCTGTCACAGCCGGGTGCAACAGGAAGAAGGGTCAACCGCACACCAGAGGATTGATGAATATAGTGTATATTTATTGATCCATAGGACACAGGAAACACCAGGACATGAATACAGAACCTGTTAACGTGTTTCACAAAATCTCCTGTTTAACCTCCCTAACGGTCTGATTGTGTCAATATTTCTGTGCTGATCGCGGTACTTTTCTTGCATGGAAATATGTTCTTTTTTTATTGTAGGCCTGTAATTTTTTTTAGGAATTACTCACTGAAATCTGTCCGAACAAGAGTCTAGTAAACATCCCGGGTAGGATCAAATTTGAAACACGAAATCATAAATTAATATAATAAATAATCATAAAAAATAATATAATAATACATTTAATTCAATAATATAATCAAACCAAAAACACTGAAATTTGAAATATAGCGCCAAGTTCGCACATCACTGAGCTCAGTCGCAAATTCGTTTTCAGTGTCTGATGATGAATTTCCCCACGAATCATTATCACTCAATTCTGCAAGTGGTTCTGATTTACTATTGCTGTATTCTAGCTGGTCTAAAACCGCTTTTGATATAAAAGGACGCTTTTTCGACGCCATGGACTTCTCAGTTTCCAGGCAGAAAGAACAGTAAAAATGCAGGCAGGGCACAGGACAAAGCACTAGGGACAAAATGTATGTGAAATGGTTTGAAACAGTAATGTTTTACTATGTGATTTTAGTGTATTGAGTGAATGTCACTTTTTAACATTTTAAATTTCCCGCCGGTTCTGTCCCCCGTACGTCCCGATGCTCGCAGGGACCGGAACCCTGAAGACTGATGCCGGCATCGGCCGGGGACGCTGCAGGGGACACATCATGGGAGCGCAGGACAAGGTAAGTGATCGAGGGAATCCCAAAGCAATGCTGCACAGTATTCCCGAGTGTAGCTCGGGGTTACCGCTTTTGGCACTGATAATTAACCCTGAGCTACACTCGGGAATACCACCAGGGAGGTTAATCATACCAAATAAAAAACAAAAGTGCTGTCTTACATAGGTATTAGTTAATAAAGAACACCTGTCCAAATCAGCACTCCTGAATCCTGAGGATACACCTACTAATACATTGTAACAAAACATAAAACCATTGTATTGTTTTTGATACAATGGTTTTATATGTTTTGTTACAATGTATTAGTAGGCGTATCCTCAGGATTCAGGAGTGCTGATTAGGACAGGTGTTCTTTATTAACTAAATACCTATATAAGACAGCACTTTTGTTGTTTTTTTTGTTATGATTAACAACGAGATCGTGTGAAATGCGTTAACAGGTCCTATATTCATGTCTTGGTGTTTTGTGTGTCCTATGGATCAATAAAAATACACTATATTTATCAATCCTCCAGCGTACGGCTGACCCTTCTTCCTGTTGCATCGTGTGTGGTGGCGAGCCAGAGCCTGCACCTGTTGTGGATTGATCTGGATTGTTTGCCTGAGCGGTATACCTCTGTCACAGCCGGGTGCCCACACTTAAGATGCCGGTAGCGGGGACAGAGGACAGCCGGTGAGGACACTGCTGGATCATGAGACAGGCGAGTGGCTGTATTTTAAAAGTCAGCAGCTACAGTTTTTGTAGCTGCTTTTATTTTTTTACAGGAGACTGGAGCTCCGTTTTAAGATTTTTTTTAAAGGTATATTTTGACTTTCATACAATTTACATATTTATTCATTTCTCCACACTTGTGACATCATCATCCTTTATTGCATTGTATTTGACCCCATCTTATTTTTTGAATAGTTCTATTATCCTATGAACCCTATAGAACTTGTACCCACGGATACCAGTGTTATCACACCGAACTGAAAAAGTGTCAATTTAAAAACTACAAAACACATTTTTTTTGTGAAATAAAAAAAAATGGTGCTCATTAAACCAGATGACTTCGACCTATCTTTAGCCAAGTTATAAGGGGTGCCTCTGCCAGTCAGACCACCGATGGGTTTTCTTTGCAGTCTCCTGTCATACGACCATAAATATAAGGCTAATCTTTATTGTATATATCGCTACACCACAATAAAACTGTGTTCATAAGTAAATAACTATCCTCCAAAAAGTGTTTATAAATGTGAAATGTCTCTATCCCACTTATTTGAAAGCTACAAAGTAATATGTAACTGAAACACGATGTCCATTTGAATAAGCGCACAGTCCAATTTTCTTGTTAACTCCTTGTGCAGACTTCAAACAAACATATTCACCACTATGATCAAAATCCAATCTGGTGCAGCCCATCATTTACTTATGCTCTCGCACTCCCAGCTCCAAATGCCCAAGATTAAATCTATTGGGCTAGAACAGCACAGGAATACACCAAAAATGGATGAATTAAAAACAATGGGATGCATTTAGATCAGTGATAAAAAAAATAATGCTTGAATGACATGGTCAACCACGGCTCAAATTGGTCAAAATTTGAGGGGTGTATAGCAGCCTTAAGAATTGCCACTGACAAATAGATTGTGCCAGGTTCAGGGGCTCCTAGGGTAGCACAGGTGTAAGCAAGCAGTACAGTATGTGCATATGTATATAAGTGCTTCTTATTCACTACTTAGCCAACTTAAAGTGGCTTTAAAGACTGAAGGTTTTTTACCTTCATGAATTCTATGCATGAAGGTAAAAAACTTTGTGTGCTGCTCCCCTTATACTCACCTGAGCTCTCTCTTGGCCCAGCATTGTGCACAGGAGCCTTGGTTGTGCTGAACTACCTCTCCTCATTGGCTGAGACAGCAGCGGGAGCCATTGGTGTCTTATGGACACAAAAAGCACCAGTGCCCCCATAGCAAGCGGTTTACTATTGGGGGCACTGTTCAAGGGAAAGGAGCCAGGAGCACTGGTGGGGGACCCAAGAAGGGGATTGGGGCTGCTCTATGTAAACCATTCCACAGAGCAGGTTATTATGACATGTTTGTTATTAACAAAAAAAACAAAAACTAACCTTTGGAATCACTTTAACAACTTTACAGCTAGTACAGGTTCAGTTTAAATGTATTTAGAAGTGACTCCATACAGGTTCCACGGGGAGTGACAAGTCACTGAGGTTTGGGGCAAAAAACATAGTCTGGATAAAAAGGGCAGATATGATGCAGTTAGGCTGTTTCCTTTGTGTCAATTTACATGGCAAATTCTCAGGTTAGTCTGGAGACTAGCTTACACCCAGTATCGTACACCTCACACTCTGCACTCACATTGCATAAATACTTCTCCTGTAACATGTAACATGCTTTTCTGAGAAAAAACAGGGCTCCACAATGCAGAATTAATCAGAAAACAAGTCTTGAAAAATGTCAGAAACCTCACAAGGTGATGAAGTGGTGAAATACCTTCTGGATAAGGTCAAGGGTTGGAATAAGTCATTTGTAAGACACGGCAGAGCTGTTCATAGCAATCTTTTCTCTAGGACAATACCTTCCAATAAATAATGGGGAAAAGCTTGAGACAAAGACATTGCTTGAAAGCATAGAAAAATACAGACAACAGTTGCTATGAGATCTGCAGTATATATTGATGAAGTGTAATAGCTTGTGATATCGGAGATGCTTAGCTCAGCGGTAGATGTGTTTTTTAGTGAGTTCACGCCAGACAGGAACTAAAATTAAGGGCCTGGTAGCCCACTTTTATTAAACAGTAACTGAAAAGTCCTTTCAATACAAGGTTTCCCACGCAGGGGGTTTCAACTTCACTAAAAATAACACAATGAAAATGCCAAGCCACCTGGCTCTTTGGTTAGCAGTACCTCTGCTTGGCTTGGTTTCCCAGACCACTGGCTATTAAGGCTCTCTCAGCCTAGGTGACAGCTCTTTGCTATTCAGGCCCCACGTGGCCTCTTTACAGAGTTTTCCCTGTACCTCAGCTTGCTTCCTCTAGAGACTCACGAATTCCCTCCAGCCCCTTGGACTCACGTGCCTCAGCAGCTTCCTCAGCCACCCAGACCCTCACGGTCTCCCAGACTCTTGTAGCTGGTCAGACTTTTTCAGTCCTTGGGCCCAAAACCCCCCTCACAAGGGCTGTAGTCTCCACCACAGACAGAGCTCTGTCTTCAGGCTTGCAGCAATAGCAACTGCTTTTCCACCTCCACCACTTTTGAGCTATGCTCAGATCTGCCTTATAACGAGTGTGTGCTCCTGGACACACACACACCCTGCAGAACTTCTAAAAAACTTGGACACAAGACTGAAGACTCCATCCCACCCAATACTCTTTGGAGCCTTCAAGCTTACAGCCCCGATCCAGACTTACCAAATCCAGGGAAGGCTTAAAACATAGCTTTGTCTGCTCGCAAAACATTTCCTGGAGCCTCTCAAACTGACTGTTGAGTCCTGTGTCCTTTTCAAACCCATTTCCACAGTGACAGAGCCTCACACTGTTTGTTTCGATCTGGAGGGCAGAACACCTGCGCTGCCATTGCAGTTGGGACACCTCTGTGCTGGCCATCAGCCACGTAGGCCCAACCCTTTTTTCAAGTGTGCTTCCAGGCATGCCCTACCCTGAATCTCAATGGGGTCCTACAGTTCCTTATTCTCAGACTTCTTCCTCTTCTCTTGGGGTCCCTGGGCTTAATTTCCTTGCCTTGGGGAACTCTGCCCTCCCTGGTACCTGTTTTACCCTTCACCATAGGTCTTCCAGGTTCAACAGCCTTTCTCTGGTTACCCACAGCAACCCAACCATTGTTAAAAGTACCAATCAGTAACATATCATAAATTTTGAGGTCACAACTTCCAATACCATCAGTGCTTTCCCCCACAGTGTCTCCGGGTACCTTAACCTGTACCTTTTTGCGAGTGACAGAAAGCAGCTCTGCTACTGCTGCATCTGTTTTGGACCCTTCCTTCTCATGAGGTCTAGCGGGTGAGACAGTATACATGCCATGTACCAACCACTGCTCAGCCGCTCCTCAGACCGCGTCAGCAGGAATTCTCGCCATCACACCATCAAACAGAGAAACCTCTAACATGTCTGTCATTTCTGCTTTCTCAAACAATTCTCTTGAGCGCCTTCCGCACAGAACAGTCGCTGGAAGCACTCTCGCAGGGAACTGTAAGACCACTTTACACACAATTAACCAACATTGTAGTAACCAGACCCAACTTAGATTAACATTGCTTAGTAGCACCTGTAATACTTGACTCCACTGATTGGTACTATGCAGTACCAGTTTGTCTGTCTGCGGTGGAGACACCCAGGTGTACAGAAAACATGTTCTGATCAACTCCAACATTTCCATTAGGGTATCTGTTAACTCTACACACTCCATTTCTAAACAGAGGATTTTAGGGACCCCTCCCCTACTAGCGACATGAAGAGGCTCATTTATTAAGGCTTGAGAGACACTTGAAAAGACCTCCACTATCACAGCCTGCTCCCCCCGGAGCGCTATCAGATGTATGTCTCAGACTTTTCCCCTCAGTCTCAGCATCGGTGAGCCACTGCAGGTCGCAACCTGTTATACTGACACCTTTGCCCTCTACTGACACCTTTGCCCTCGCTCTTCTTTAGCTGTTGTACTGTGGACAACACAACTGCCATGCATGCATCTTTAACCAGTCCTTCAGACTGGAGGGAATCAACCATTGCAGGGGCCAATTTGCTCTCAACCACTGGTCGCTTTGCGATCCCTTCATTGGGCATAGCAGGTGCAATGTCCACCCCTTTCTTACCCATCATAGCATTGTAACTCATAGTTACTTGGTTTAGTATTGCAAGTACTTCCTTGCACCAACCAACCCGTTCCTTGGGGTTTCCTTCATGGGTGCTCCATAGCACCACATCATCTGCTGTAGGTGGCACTTCAGGAACCTGGGATTCATTAGCCACAACAGCACACTTGACACTGTTAATATACATCACACTGAGATAATGTATCATCAACCAAAGCAGGTAGCCATACATGCGTTTGACCAAACTTCTCTGGTGATGCTACCGACACATCTGGTTTTTAATTTTTGGCTTTGACAAGCTTACTTAACCATTTACCAACTGGGTTATACTAACAGTTGTTGGGCTGCGCCCAAACATTCTCACTGTGTGGTGCAATCCCCCTTTCCCCACCAGAGCCTGTGAGCTGCTCCTCACAGCACCCTCTGTCTTTAATGGGCACTCTTGCCAAATTGGACAGCTCTACAGCTGACCCGAGAAACCCTCCGCTCTAACCCCGTGGGCTAGAGGGAGGTTTCCCTGGGCAACTCTGCAGCACCTGTCTCTTTCACTAGGGAACATGGTAAATGGATTGCTTTAGTCTCCCTTAGTACAGCTCTCCCAGCCCTCTGCTGGATTTCACCAGGCACATACAGAGTTCCCATGTCCTTTTTAGTCTATAATTCTGCTGCCAGTAGGGCTTCACCCTGTGCCTCTCCACTACTCCGGGTAGCCCACTGCAGTGAGACCATGTCCATTTGTACTGCATATCTCCCGACTGGACACACTTCCGCTTTATTGGGATCAGTCCCACAAACTGAAACAGTCTTACCAGTTCCTATAGCAGGTGTCATAGCCTTCACTTGAGTGCGATGTCTCTCATCCGTGATGTCTCCATAGGCTGACTCCCCATGCAATCACAGGGTGACACTGCAGCCTTTCTTGACTCACTGGCACCTCCTGCAGACAACACAGGATCCTTTTTGCTTGGGGTAACAGCAGACTCACACTCCATAGACAATCGGCTACACTTCATACAGGATACTGGCAGTTGTGCCCTCCTTTTCTGGTCCGACCACTTCACATAAGCGGACATAATCCACAATTCTGCATTCCTCATGCTTACTCATGCTCTCCTGAGCTGTTGCTTCACTGATGCTTTGGCCTCCTGGTGATACGTCTCCTGTTGCTAAGGGTGATTAACTTCCCTTTCTGGAGTGTTTCTGGAGCAGCAACTTTGGCCACCTGTCTCTAGGCCAGGCTCTCCATTTTGCAACTCTTTCATACTCTGTCAGGCAGTATTCAACCTCCTCAGTAGGCAGCATTGGCTGTATGAAGTTGGATGCGCTATCTCAACTTCCTGCTCTACAGCCAGGGTCAAGGGACACTGGACAACAGCCCGCACTTTCCCTTTAACTTGGTTTAATGTGAACTTCTTGTTTTTTGATCGCCCATTATTGCAGTCACACAGTTATACAGCTCACAGCTATAAAAAAAACCCCAAACTTCTTACATGTGCACCACCTGCACAGAATGCTCAATGCCTGGCTGCACTTCCACACACACCCACTAACAGTTCCTTGTCAAACTCACTGCTGGAGCAGAGACCCGCATCCTCCACCACTTGTGATATGGGAGATGCTTAGCTCAGCGGTAAATGCAATTTTTAGTGAGTTCACGCCAGACAGGAACTAAAATTAAGGGCCTGGTAGTCCACTTTTATTAAACAGTAACTGAAAAGTCCTTTCAACACAAGGTATCCCATGAAGGGGGTTTCAACTTCACTCAAAATAATACACAATGAAAATGCCTAGCCACCTGGCTCTCTGGTTAGAAGTACCTCTGCACTGGCTATTCAGGCCCTCTCAGCCTAGGTGACAGCTCCTTGCTGTTTAGGCCCCACATGGCCTCTTGACAGAGTTTTCCCTGTACCTCAGCTTGCTTCCTCCAGCCTCTTGGACTCACTGGCCTCTGCAGCTTCCTCCTCAGCCTCCCAGACCCTCTATTGGTCTCCCAGACTCTTGTAGCTGGTCAGACTTTTCCAGTCCCTGGGCTCAGAATCCCCCTCACAAGGGTTGTAGTCTCTACCAAGAGCTTCCAGCTCTCCTGACAGGGCTCTGTCTTCAGGCTTGCAGCAATAGCTACTGCTATTCCACCTCCACCTCCACCACTTTTGAGCTATGCTCAGATCTGCCTTATAACAAGTGTGTGCACCTGGACAGACACACACCCTGCAGAACTTCTAAAAAACCTGAACACAAGACTGAAGAATCTGTCCCACCCAATACTCTTTGGAGTCTTCAAGCTTACAGCCCTGATCCAGACTTTACCAATTCCAGGGAAAGCTTAAAACATAGCTTTCTCTGCTTTCAGAACATTTGCTGGAGCCTCTCAAACTGACTTTTTGAGAGTCCTGTGTCCTTGTCAAACCCATTTCCACAGTGACAGAGCCTCGCACTGTCACACAGCTTCTCTCAGATTTTGACAGTTTTCTTGTTCTGTGTTAGTCTTCACTATGCCATGCAGTTGCTTTACCTCAAAGACTGCCATTTAACCTCTCTTATTATCCTTACTATAGGTAGTAATGGCCAAAGCAAGGAAAAGAATTTCAGACCAGGAATATCAAAGGCAACCACAAAAAGATAAGTGTTTTTTAGCTACTACCTTGAAACAGAATAATCTTTTGAAAAGAAAACATGCACACATAAAATTACAAATTGCAATTTAATCAGTTATTAAAAATATTTTTTGAAAGTTTACATAGAACAAAACCCATCAATTTAACGGTTTCAAAAAACAAGTACATTCCAGGCATGCCAAAAATTATAACTGTCACATTAGCCCATGCTGTCAACCAAACTGTCAAACCATTAAGAGGCTGCTGTCATACCTGTGCAGCACCATGGCAGCTGAAGGTAAAACAGAGGCTAAGATGGCAGCTTCCTTGGCTGAAAAGGATAGGAGGGCCTAGTTCCCCTTTAATGACTAATAATAAATATTTATGAACACAAAGTATGTTGTGCTTTCAACTCTCTAACATACGGCAGGCGTTTCTAAGCTAAACTAACTGTACCCCCACTTCAGTGTCTTTGTTGTGATGTTTGAGAATGAATTAGTTTACACTACGTGCTGTTAGAAAGGTCAGAGATGGTTAGTTTTAAAGCTGTTTTACTACTTGTCAGAAGAAACAGAAATACTAGTATTTCTGCTTTACTACTTATTGAGAATATGTAAATACTTTATTGTCCATAGCATGGAAAAATAACAAATAAAGCTGAGTGCTATAGTAGGCTCAGGGCTGACGCATGAATAAATAACAAATTGATGGAAGTCCAAGCGGTGAAGCTGAAAAATTCCTTTGATATTGAAAAAGTAAAATAACAAAGAAATAACCCATATAAACCATTGCAAATTTATCATTAACAGATAACTGTAAACTAAACTACAAAAGTTTTAGTAATATAAAAGCAGTCAAAAAATTAGCAGATTAACTAAAGAAATTTTCAGATTTTGAAAGAAAACATGGATTTCTTCATAGTAAAAAGAAAGCAAGATGCATGAAAAGTGCAGAAAGTGCTTTCCCTCCTTAACTCGTGGAATGTGTTTTAATCAAACAGAAAGGAAGTGTGCTGTCCACTGTGTATGATTAAACTGTCACAAGGTGTTTAGATCAATCAAAACCCTCCCTACAAGGGAACTTCAAAAACACTTTAGAAAGTCTACAGAGAACCTTCCAATGTGTATGAATGTACACAGACATTTCAAATGCAGGACTTCTCACAGACAAATATGCTGCAGCTTGCTGTGTTTATTGGAAAATGATTTTATTTCAGCAGTCTTTGATACAGATAACTTACAGTCTAATGCCCTTACCATATTTGCATACACACACCCTCTCTGGCCAATATAATCTGAAGTTAATCAGCCTACCGATATGATTTGCTTGGAAATCAAAAGTCCACCACCAGCCAAAAAAACCCCCAAAAACAATAAACATGGATAGACTATACATATTTCAACCAGATACTGTAAAGACAGCAGTACTGTAAGGGCTCTTTCACATGGGCCAACTACGCCAAGCGGAGCCGCCTGCTCAGAAGGGGTATCTCTCTGGTGATCCCTACTGAGCAAGCAGATGACAGGTCTGTGTCTGCTCTGCTTGTGCAGAGCGGACACAGACACAGCCCGCTGTTCTCTATGAGGCGGTGGAATACTTATCTGTTTCCATCTGACTGTCATCTAATCCAATAAACGAATGGGGAATAGATCCCTCATCCATCTGTTTTTAGCGAATCAGATGCAGGCAGGTGTAAACAGATACATGTCCATTTAGATCCTCCTCCCCATAGAGGATAACGGATGGCCCGATCAGGTTTGCCTGAAAACAGGTGGACCCGGTCGGTCCACCCGTGTTAAAGGGGCCTAAACCTTTACTAAGGAGTCTTGTTTCCCCTTTAGGTTTCTTGTTTTAAAAAAATGAATGCCTCTTCATCCTATAAGATTATTTACACTGATGGTTTTTTTACTGTATACGTAAACAAAACTTAATAAAATCTTTAAAAAAGTCATTTGAAGCATTAATTTTAATATCTGTTGTTATTGTCAGGTTTGTTTCTATGGCAAATATTTGTATAAAAAAGTTGCTACAAAATAGGACAATTTTAATGCGATTCCATGTATACAATACAATATCTGCAACCAATTAGATTGGAGTTGTGATTTTTTTAACGACCCATGCTAGAACATGAAACTGGATACCTGATTAGTTCCTAAACAAATAGCTCAACTTTTAAGCTCTCAATTTAACCACATTATTCAATCTAAACTCTTCCCTTGCCTGGGTCAGAAGAACAGGAGTAAAGACATAACGTTTTCTGAAATAAGAATGAGAGGTGGCTTTTAGTCCAAAGTATGTATGTTTAGGATAAATCCTGAATTATACTAACCATGAAGAGTAAATGGCCCAAAATGATCTGTTACACTGAATGAAAATGTTAAATGCAATAAATAAAATACATTGTAAAAAAACAAAACAAAATTCTTAGTGGTTAAATAGCATTGGTCCATAGAGGTCCAAAAGAACAAACCTAAGGAGGGACAATTAAGGAGGAAAGAGGCAGAAAGGAATTTGCTTTCAAAGAAGCAGCAAACCCTTAAAAGGTGGGACAGTTGGGAATTACAAGTAGAGATAGTAGAGTTGATGATGGTCTGATGGTTATGCCAAAACTAAGATTTTCTTGGTATAGAATAATGTAGGTTATGGATGACTGACAATTTTTTCAGATGGGTTGTCAAGAAAGGCACAGCTGGAAGATATAAGGCTGATTGATTATATAAAAAACACTGGAGGGCCCCAGTATCTAAATATATGGCTACATGGGGCTGTTGGACCTCTTTTCCCATTGTCATTTTTGCTGGCATTTTGGTCTTGATATACTGTATCACCTTGCTGAAAGTACTCTAACCGGGGATGCAAGCTTCTTTCTTCCCTGCCTGAGACAAAAAGAAAAATGTCTCCTGCAATGTGGATGGACATTTTGGTCCTAAAATGTATACTTTACTGGTAATGTTGCGTTTAACCACATGATTGAATGCTTGGTTATGCCCTAATAAAATTTCTGGGTTTAATGGTTTGCTAATTTTATTAAAGTACCGTTTTGTTGTTGGTTTATGTAGATTTGGCAACAATTAAAAGCTCAAGAGTGAATGTACCACTCATCCTCCTCTTCCTCCTCCTCTGCCTTTAACACATTTGTATTGTTTTTTTTTTTCAGGTAGTGGATAGTTTTTTTTTAACAGGTACCTGCTCCCAGTTCCTAAATTCTTGTCTAGGTAAGAATCACTCAAAAGTGAATATGCCACTCATCCTCCTCTGCCTTTAACACATTTGTACCTTTTTTTGACAGGTACCTGTTCCCAGTTCCTAAATTCTCACCAAGGAGAGAAGGACTCAAAAGTGAATGTACCACTCATCCTCCTCTTCCTTTAACACATTTGCAATGTTATTTTTTTTTTCAGGTAGTGGATACCTTTTTTTTGACAGTTACCTGCTCCCAGTTCCTAAATTCTCGCCTAGGTGAGAATGACGTCCATTTGGGCAACCCTCTTCTCTGTAAACAGCCTTGTAGGACATGTTACATGTCCCAGGAGGGTGAAGGACCAGTCCCACAACGTTGGCATGCCTCATGCATGTGCAGTGGGGAGGCGGCTGTAAAACCTCAGGAAGTCACAGCTGGCATCCAAATACAAGATGGCAGCAACGGAAAATGGAAGACTGGGAAAGACCGCACTGGACTGAAAGGTACATATCTCTTGGGTATTTGTAGTTAGCTGACTTTTAATTTTTTGAAGTCAGAGTAAAGTTCCTCCTTAACATCTATTTATTTATGATTTTGATTCTGATTAATTTGTACAGACATATACAACCTATGCTTATGCATTGTTTTCAACATGTACTCACTTTACCCTGCTATGTGTTAGGTTTACTTTAACATACAGTCTGAATCTCTTAAAGGATCTGTGTACTTTCAGAGTAAGTACAGTTATTCCTTGGGCCTTTTAACTCCCTCCCTCCTCAATCTAAAGGAACCACCCTCTCTTACAACAAATGTACACCACCCCACCTGCCTGAACCGTTGAATCAAGGCAGGCTATTTTCATGTTGTTTACACCAACTTCTGACCCTACCATCTGAATGTCGCAGCTAAAGTTGAATGCACATTCTCTTCTGACCTCTGACATCAACAAGGCATTTTCGTCCACACAACTGCAGCTCACTGAATATTTATCTTTTTCAGAGGGTTTTTGTACCTTCATGCATAGAATACATGAAGGTAAAAAAACCTTGAGCCTTTACAACCACTTAAAAAAGGTCCATGAAGCTGGTGTCCACAACATAACAGCAGTGACTTGTGTTTTGCTATGAAGCACACTGTTTCCCTTTTTGTTTTTGTTTCTTTTTTGCATACTCCATTTAGGTCTCTGCCCAGCATGTCTACATTTTTCTATAACGCACTACACATAATACTAGCATTGCTGTGCAATTGGAGTACATAGAAAGCAATTATTTTCTATGTGCCCGAGCAGTGGCCTGCATTGTTTCAGTGTGGAAAAACACAGGTCATAGCAGTATGTGTAATTAAGCCTTTGAAATACTGTAAAAAAACAGGCTATGGAGTGGGGAAGGGCTTTGAGTCCCACCAAGAACCCTTGGATAGCTTGAACTATACCGTGACCTGAACTTTCAGGTTCCTTTTTTCTAGACAGCATTCTCCATATCCTACACTGGTGACACCATAATGCCAAAAATCACAAAGTGAAAATCACACAACTAAATGGTGTCAACCTGAAGTACCATAACAACAAATAAATTAAACTAAACTACAATGCAAGAAAAAACTTTCTTCTGAAGTGGATTTCGATTGATTCACATTCACTAGTTATTATTATTATTATACAGGATTTATATGGCGCCAACAGTTAGTGCAGTGCTTTACAATTTAACGGGAGACAATACAGCAACAATACAGTTCTATACAAGTGGGTTAGGAGGGCCCTGCTCCTTGGAGCTTACAATCTAAGAGGGAGGGTTTGTTGGTACAAAAGGTAATAACTGTGGGGGTTGGACTGGTAGGAGGAATAGAAGATTCCATTATTAGCTGAGGGCAGGATAGGCTTCCCTGAAGAGATAGGTTTTCAGAGATCACAGTTTCCAAAGTGCAACTGAAGACTCCCTCATTCAGAGGCCTGTACAAGCATAATGAAACATATAGGCAACAAATATCACTAACAAGTGTCAATGCCCTGCTTCTAGAATGACACTTTCTAGAAATGTGCAGGTTACCGGAAAGCTTTATTGTGTATAAATTTGGCTGGGCAATCTTGACTGGACTGTTTGCTTGCTTTCCCTCTTTAGTAATTATGTGTCTGTCTACGTAGGTCATTCTTGCTCTTATTTAGGTCATGCCTGCCTGTGAGGTACTTGTGGCCTTTTATCTTGTTTTCTATTTACTGCTTCTTTCTGCTCTAATAAACCACTTAAATCAAGCTTGAGGGCACCAGACACCTATAGGAGCAGGTAAAAAGCATGTTATTAAATAAGGATTTGTCTTCCTAAGTGTTAAGGAAGATGTACTATCTCATGCTTCATCTGAAAACTAAAAAGAGAAAGGTTGTCGCTCTCATTACAGATGTTCTATATAGTAAGGGCCGAGTGAACTTCTTTCCTTGTGTTGCGCAAAACAGTGCTCACATTTTCCACTCCAGCCACAACTTTGCTTTTATTTGAAATATAGTGGTCAAGGGTTTTTTTTTGCTTTTCTTTTGTTACACAGCCAAAAAAAGGTCATGAGACAACTGGTAAGGGTTCTAACCCTTCCCTATATAAAAAGGTCTATAACTGCTTTCTGAATCCTTGTTAGTGACTTCCCTTACTTACTGTACTGATGACTAAACCGGAAGTGATAAGAAAAGTCCATAGCAGGTCCTGAGACAACAATAATCCTGATAATAAGTTGTAATATTTTTTCACTTTATCCAAAACAAGAATAAAGTTTTTGTTAGGCTTTAATAATGTAGTTAGTGTGAAGGCGAGATGAGACCACCATCAAGTAAAAGAAGTACACAGTAGGACATCAAGGGAGGAGGACAGACAGCAGAGGTGGATAATAATAGTTACATAAGGTGTTATTCCTGTCCATTCAGAACAGTGGGTTGGAGATAAAATGGTTGCTCATTCTGGACATTTTACGCTAGATCATGAGAATTTTTTATTCAATGTTTATGGATATCCCTAACATTTTACCGTGTCCAAACAAAAGCAAACGTTGGGTAGAGTATATTAGTATATATTAGTATTTCAGCATTCATGCCCTCTTCATAGCAAAACAGAACCACAATCCATGGTTATAATTAGAGATGAGCGAATTATTCAAAAATTCGGTTCGGCTGATTCGCCGAATTCGCCGAATAAATTCGCTTCGAGCCGAATATATTCGCTGCGAATTTAACTTATAAAAAGGGTGTTTCTAGGCTTCAGAGAGCCTTTATATTAGTGCAGAACACTGTACCTTTAATTTAAATGCCCTTGGAGTCTGCTGGGGAAGAGAAATAATACTGTCAGTCAGTATGACATGCAGATGAGTGCCGTCGATCTTAGAATCACCGCACACTTCACTCATTTGGGCAGTCACGGGGCCAAAACCAGAGTGTGGAGCCACAGTGTGGCGGTGGAGGCAGCAGCAATGGGAGGCCATACAGCACCCTATGACAAAATGGAACCCACCAGCAGTGTGAGAAGACCTGAAAGTGGCACATGGCAGAGTGTGGCGATGGAGACAGCAGCAATGGGAGGCCATACAGCACCCTATGACAAAATAGAACCCACCAGCAGTGTGAGGAGACCTGAAAGTGGCACATGGCAGAGTGTGGCGATGGAGACAGCAGCAATAGGAGGCCGTACAGGGACCCATGACACACTCTGGACCTGGCAGCAGCATGAGGAGGCGGTACAGGGGCCCATGACAGATTAAGGGCCTGGCAGCAGCATGAGGAGTCGGTACGGGGGCCCATGGCAGATTACGGGCCTGGCAGCAGCATGAGGAGGCGGTACAGGGGCCCATGGCAGAGTGGCGGAGCGTAAGCAGCTAAAATTGAAGGCCATACAGAGGCCTATGTTAAAAAGTCCCCCCAGCAGCAGCGTGGGGAGACGACTATCAAGAGTCCAATGGCAGAGTGGCGGAGCAGAAGCAGCTTCAATTGAAGGCCATACACAGTCCCTCACAGTTAATTCCAATAACGAACTCTACTCCTCCGTGCAATCTACTTACGAGACCCTGGGCAGGTCTGGGTCCAATTTGTGGTAGAGACTGGTTTTGTTCAGCCATGCTTGAGCGAGTAATAACAGGTCTGTGCTGCCCTTTGGTGTCTGGCTTAATGCGCACAACACTGAACGTCCCAGCGTTTGTCAACGATTTGCCGTTAAGTGATGCAAACCCGCTGAACCACGTTCATGAGGAGCCGGTACAGGGGGCCATGAATCAGTATGGACCTGGCAGCAGCGTGAGCAGACGACAGAGGCACATGGCGCAGGGTGGCGGTGTAGGCAGCATTATTCTGAAGCCATACACAGACCTAGGTTAAAAAGCGGAAGCCGTCAGCAGCGTGAGCAGACGACAGAGACACATGGCGCAGGGTGGCGGTGGATGCAGCAGTATTCGGAAGCCAAACACAGGCCTCGGTTAAAAAGCGGAAGCCGTCAGCAGCGTGAGCAGACAACAGAGGCACATGGCGCAGGGTGGCGGTGGAGGCAGCAGCAATGGAAGGCCATATAGCACCCTATCACAAAATGGAACCCACCAACAGTGTAAGGAGACCTGAAAGTGGCACATGGCAGAGTCTGGTGATGAAGTCAGCAGCAATGGGAGGCCGTACAGGGACCCATGACACACTCTGGACCTGGCAGCAGCAAGAGGAGGCGGTACAGGGGCCCATGGCAGAGTGGCGAAGCGTAAGCAGCTTAAATTGAAGGCCATACAGAGGCCTATGTTAAAAAGTCCCCCCAGCAGCAGTGTGGGGAGACGACTATCAAGAGTCCAATGGCAGAGTGGCGGAGCAGAAGCAGCTTCAATTGAAGGCCATACACAGGCCTAGGTTAAAAAGTCCCCCCAGCAGCAGCGTGGGGAGACGACTATCAAGAGTCCAATGGCAGAGTGGCGGAGCGGAAGCAGCTTCAATTGAAGGCCATACACAGGCCTAGGTTAAAAAGTCCCCCCAGCAGCAGTGTGGGGAGACGACTATCAAGAGTCCAATGGCTGAGTGGCGATCCGGGAAGTCAGCGTTGTGATTGCAGATGCAATGCAGAGATTCTATGAGGTGATGCCGTGGGTGCGAAGAAGATCATATACCGTCGTACTTCCATCCATAAGATGGAACAACCTGCGAATTGGGAGCTTTATTGCCCTGACCCGCTGAGCAGCTTCTGGGATACCCAAGAGGCCCATGGCAGAGTGGCGGAGCGTAAGCAGCTTCAATTAAAGGCCATACAGAGGCCTATGTTAAAAAGTCCCCCCAGCAGCAGCGTGGGGAGACGACTATCAAGAGTCCAATGGCAGAGTGGCGGAGCGGAAGCAGCTTCAATTGAAGGCCATACACAGGCCTAGGTTAAAAAGTCCCCCCAGCAGCAGCGTGGGGAGACGACTATCAAGAGTCCAATGGCAGAGTGGCGGAGCGGAAGCAGCTTCAATTGAAGGCCATACACAGGCCTAGGTTAAAAAGTCCCCCCAGCAGCAGTGTGGGGAGACGACTATCAAGAGTCCAATGGCTGAGTGGCGATCCGGGAAGTCAGCGTTGTGATTGCAGATGCAATGCAGAAATTTTATGAGGTAATGCCGTGGGTGCGAAGAAGATCATATACCGTCGTACTTCCATCCATAAGACGGAACAACCTGCGAATTGGGAGCTTTATTGCCCTGACCCGCTGAGCAGCTTCTGGGATACCCAAGAGTTTGGCTTCTGTGGGGAATATGGTTGAAAACTGAAACTTAAAGGCATGTTGACGGAAGGGCACCAGTGTCAGTGCTCCGGAGGGAATATAGCTTCAAAGCTGACACCTAAAGGTATATCGACGGTCAGAGACCACAGGAAGTGGAGCTTGCGTCTTAAATCGACTGAATGTGGCAGACGTGAAACGTCTACGGGCCGTATATGAAACGGGTTGTTCCTCTTTCTGGAATAAGTGTTGGAAATGGAAACTCTTTTTGGTGTGGCGTTTTGTCTATTTAATTCCGATAACGGACTCTACTCCTCCGTGCAATCTAGTTACGAGACCCTGGGCAGGTCTGGGTCCAATTTGTGGTAGAGACTGGTTTTGTTCAGCCATGCTTGAGTGAGTAATAACAGGTCTGTGCTGCCCTTTGGTGTCTGGCTTAATGCGCACAACACTGAACGTCCCAGCATTTGTCAACGATTTGCCGTTAAGTGATGCAAACCCGCTGAACCACGTTCATGAGGAGCCGGTACAGGGGGCCATGAATCAGTATGGACCTGGCAGCAGTGTGAGGAGACCCGAAAGTGGCACATGGCGCAGGGTGGCGGTGGAGGCAGCAGTATTCGGAAGACATACACAGGACTAGTTTAAAAAGCGGAAGCCGTCAGCAGCGTGAGCAGACGACAGAGGCACATGGCGCAGGGTGGCGGTGGAGGCAGCAGTTTTCGGAAGCCATACACAGGCCTAGGTTAAAAAGCGGAAGCTGTCAGCAGCGTGAGCAGACAACAGAGGCACATGGCGCAGGGTGGCGGTGGAGGCAGCAGTATTCGGAAGCCATACACAGGCCTAGGTTTAAAACTGGAACCCAGCAGCGTGAGCAGACGACAAAGACGCACATGGCAGAGGATGGATCTGGCAGCAGTATGAGAAGGCGGTACAGGGGCCCGTGGCACAGTGTGGTGATGGGGGCTACAGCAAATGGATGCCAGAAAGTGGCCGATAGGGCTATATACTGCATGGAATTATAAAGTTGTAAAGACAGCGGCCTATAAGGCTATACACACTATAACAATCATGACTTGATTGACCATTGGCCTATAAGGCTATACACAGCATGAATATCATGACTTATTCTGAGAGTGGTTTGGAAGGCTATATATAAAAAGTAATTCATGAGCTGTCCGGACAGCGGACAATAAGTACATATATACAAATCAATTCATCAGCTGTCCAGCCAGCGGCCTCAAAGGCGACACATATAGAAAGCAATTCATGAGCTGTTCAGACAGCGGCCTCTAAGGCGACAGATATACAAAGCAATTCCCGAGGTGTTCAGGGAGCCGCCTGAACGGCTAGGTTATTACTAAATATATTTTTGTGGCCAAACATCGGCCTATAAATAGATGTCTACACAGTGACAAAAAATTATGTCGCCAGACAGCGGCCCCTAAGGCGACAGATATACAAAGCAATTCCCGAGGTGTTCAGTGAGCGGCTTGAACGGCTAGGTTATTACTAAATATATCTTTCTGGCCAAACATCGGCCTATAAATAGATGTCTACACAGTGACAAAAAAGTAGGTCGCCTTACAGCGGCGTATCCTACAAATTGACATTATAAGAAATGGTTTAGACCAAAAAAAAAAAAAAAAAACTTTGATGCGATGCTATACCTTAGTAGATTGTGGAAAGTCGACAAGTCAAGCGTAACTGTGTACATTACAGAAAATCTTAACAAGACAACCAAACATGTGGCCAAACCGTGACCGATACAACAAGTTAACAATGTAAGAAACAGGAGGGGGCCAAACCGTGGCCAATAAATAAACAGTCCACCTCATTGATGAGATGGACAACACGTGTCAAATAAATATTTTAAAAAATTGCTATTCCATCGGTCTGGAACTGGTCGACTATAAATAATTAAAAAGTTTAAATTCATGTGACAGTCGTCCAGCGACGTATAAATAATTTAAAAACACCAATTCATGAGGGGCCCGACCAGCAGAGTATAAGTCATTAAAAAGGTTCAATTCATGTGACAGTCGTCCAGCGAAGTATAAATAATTTAAAAACCCCAATTCATGAGGGGCCCGACCTGCAGAGTATAAGTCATTAAAAATGTGCAAAACATGAGTCGGCCGACCAGCAGCCTCTCAATAAAATATATATACAAATGTACGGATCAGGTGGAGGTCTTCCATTTGTCCCTAATAACATGTTTGGGGCATGATTCATGGCGGATTTAGTCAGTTGTGTCAGGAACTGGTGGTTTGAAATCCAGACTAATCCACGCCTGATTCATTTTCACAAACGTGAGTCTCTCCACACTTTGGGTGGACAGTCGTGTCCTCCGCGGAGTTACAATACCTCCTGCCGCACTAAACACGCGCTCCGATGCCACGCTACTGGCCGGGCATGACAGCCTTTCAAGGGCAAATTCAGCTAGTTGGGGCCAAAGGTCAAGTTTCGTTGCCCAGTAGTCAAGGGGATTGTCTACCTCGGTTGGCAGGGTGCTGTCCAAGTAGGCCCAAGCCTGTTGTTTGAGGTCCTGCTCCAGGTCCACCTGATGCTGCTGCTGCTGCGGCTGGTTAGTAGTTTCCTCACTGCGCTGGTGAAGAAAGCTACTCATCATCGACTGCAGACTGAGGCAGCCGCTGCTGGTGGAGCTGCCACTGCTCCTACCACCCCACCCCTCCCCTGCTGCCATGGCAGCGGAACGCGAGCGCACAGGGCCCACAGTGTCTGAGGATGGACGTTGGCGCAGAAAGGCAGAGACCAACTGACTACATAGGTGGTTTTTATAGTACTTTATTTTGGCCTCCCTCTCAGCAGGTGTGAAAAAGGCCACCATTTTTGAACGGTAGCGAGGGTCCAACAAGGTGGACAGCCAAAAGTCATCCCTCTGTCTGATGGTTATTATTCGGCTGTCGCTACGCAAGCAACCGAGCATGCTATGAGCCATTTGTGCCAAGGAATGCGAGGGACTCCCTGCCTCCATCTCCACAGCATACTGCCACGGTGCGTCTGGGTCCTCTGTCTCCTCCTCCTCCTCTACCAGATGCTCCTGCTCCTCCACTCCTGTCCGCTGAGTGGAAAAACCACCCATTTCACTCAATAATTCCTGAGCACCAATGTCCTCCTCTACCTCCTCCTCTTTTTCCTGTCCTGCCCCCACAGGGGTCATGTGGCGTTGAGATCTGTGCGCCCTACCGCACCCTGACCAGCCATTGTTAACAGCATTTGTTCCAGGACGTGCAACAGAGGAATGACGTCGTTCATCCCATAGTCCTGCCGACTCACAAATAGCGTGGCCTCCTCAAAGGGACTGAGCAAGCGGCAGGTGTCACGCATGAGCTGCCAATGGCTGACATCTAAGTTACACAGGGGAGTACCTTTATCCGCTTGTAACATCAGGAAATCGGTGATGGCCTTTCGCTGTTCGTAAAGGCGGTCTAACATATGTAGGGTTGAATTCCACCTTGTTGCAACGTCGCAGATCAGGCGATGCTGTGGAATTCCGTTCTGCCGCTGCAGCTCAAGGAGGGTGTGCTTTGCGGTGTAGGAATGGCTGAAATGCATGCAAAGTTTACGTGACATTTTAAGGATGTCTTGCAGTGGGATGGTGAATTTTAGGAACCGCTTGACAACCAGATTGAACACGTGAGCAATGCATGGCGCATGGCACAACCTTCCTTGACGCAGAGCAGACACCATGTTCTTTCCGTTGTTGGTCAACATGGTTCCGATTTTCAGTTTGCGCGGAGACAGCCATCTGTCGATTTCTCTGTTCATTACACTCAGAAGTTCCTCCCCTGTGTGACTACGTTCGCCAAGGCATACCAGGTGCAGCACAGCGTGACACCGTTGCGCCCTGCACATGTGATATGCCGGTCGGGTAATGGGACTTGGCACGGGGGTGGCGGCTGAGGACACGGCGGAAGAAGAGGTGGTAGAGGCGGACATCTTTGCTGGACCAAGGACGTGCAAACGTGGAGGAAAAAGCGGCGTGACCTGTCCAAGTTGCTGGTGCGGCTGTGCCGGCACCACGTTCACCCAGTGGGCCGTAAATGACATGTACTGTCCCTGACCGTAGTTACAGCTCCACACGTCGGCGCTGCCGTGCACTTTGGCAGAGACCGACATGCTCAAAGACTGGCCCACCATCTCTTCTACATGTGAATGCAGGGCTGGCACTGCCTTTTTGGAGAAGAAATGCCGGCTTGGCACTCTCCACCGCGGCTCGGCACAAGCCATCATTTCTCGGAAAGGTGCTGAGTCCACCACTTGGAAAGGGAGGGACTGCAGCACCAGCAACTTGGACAGGAGGACGTTCAGCTTCTGCACCGTCGGGTGCGTGCTCGCAAACTGTTGTCTCTTGGAAACGGATTCCAAGAAAGACTGCTGACGGAATCCGTGAAGAGGAGTAGCAGGAGAAGGAGCATCTGAACGAGCGGAAGATGCCAACGAGCGACAACTCCCCTCAGCAGAGGTGTTGGAGCCTTGACTGGCTGATAGAGGGCGATTGACGTCGGGTGACGGAGCAAGTAACGGAGCGGGTGATGGAGCGGGGGCTGGGGCAGGCAGAACCGCCGTATCTTTATCACGGTTTTCCCAGGCCACCGAATGGCGACGCTGCATATGCTGACGCAACGCTGTAGTCCCAACATTGGCCCCCTGGCCACGCTTGACTTTCTGGCCACATAGTCGACATACGGCTACGTTTACTTCCTCGGGCGGCTTGACGAAAAATTGCCACACCGCCGAGTAGGAAACTTTGCCCCCGCTACTCCTCACTGGCTGACTGCTACTTCCTCCGTGCACACCGGCACCACTACTGGCCATGGTGGTAGGCTGCAGTGGAGCTGGTGCTCTACTCCGTGGCCGTTTGGCTCCACTGACACTGCTGCGACCCTGCTGCCTCCTGGGCAACCCACCGACTGTTTTGCTCGCTGGCAAGCTGGCACCCTCTTCTCCTGATGATGCGGAAGCAATAGCCTGATGACGACGAGGCTGCCAAGTGCGATCAGCCTCATCATCATCAATTAGGGTCTCCGCGTCACTACTAGCCCCCTCGGCTGCGTGTGGGTCAGGAGACAGACCTGTCTCTAGACCGGCTACCGAGCCACTCTCCTCGCCAGTACTTCTTCGCCTGGCTGCTGAAGAGGCGGATGTCTCCCCCCGTTCCTGACCGCCCTCTGTTAGCTCTTCCTCACTGTACAGTGGGGCTGAGCCCACAGCATGCGATACTTCGCTTGGTGAGGGAACACCAAAGGACAGGGGCAGGTCGAGGACACGTGATTTCAGTGGGCTTGCTCCCGGGCCATGCCAACTAACGGTTGTGTCTGACGTACCCACCGACCGTTGGCTGTAGGTGTCAGAGGTGACCTGGGAAGAGGAAGACGACCGAGTCAACCAATCGATGACGGCAGGGTTGTCGGTGGAGACATGACCGCTGGATGACACCGGGAGCACTGGCCTCTGGCTGCGACTAGTGCTGCCTCGACCCCTTCCTCTGCTGCCACGTCTGCTCGCTCCTGAAACATTGCCTCTTCTGCCACTCCTCTGCGTGTTGTCTGACATACTCTTTAATTCAATAAGCACCCCAAAAATAAAACCGGATTTAACTCTTTGAACGTACAATAGTGGTTGTGAAGCAGAAAGTCAGTTTATTTAGCACAATCGGTCAATTGCAGCTTGCCGTTGGCTGTAAACTGTACGTTTATGTCACTGGAATGCACTAATCACCCAAAAAATATTACCGCCACCCGGCGTGTATATGGATTTAACTCTTTGAACGTACAATAGTGGTTGTGAAGCAGAAAGTCAGTTTATTGTACACAATCGGTCAATTGCAGCTTGCCGTTGGCTGGAAACTGTACGTTTAGGTCACTGGAATGCACTAATCACCCAAAAAATATTACCGCCAGCCGGCGTGTAAATGGATTTAACTCTTTGAACGTACAATAGTGGTTGTGAAGCAGAAAGTCAGTTTATTGTACACAATCGGTCAATTGCAGCTTGCCGTTGGCTGGAAACTGTACGTTTATGTCACTGGAATGCACTAATCACCCAAAAAATATTACCGCCACCCGGCGTGTATATGGATTTAACTCTTTGAACGTACAATAGTGGTTGTGAAGCAGAAAGTCAGTTTATTTAGCACAATCGGTCAATTGCAGCTTGCCGTTGGCTGGAAACTGTACGTTTAGGTCACTGGAATGCACTAATCACCCAAAAAATATTACCGCCACCCGGCGTGTAAATGGATTTAACTCTTTGAACGTACAATAGTGGTTGTGAAGCAGAAAGTCAGTTTATTGTACACAATCGGTCAATTGCAGCTTGCCGTTGGCTGGAAACTGTACGTTTCTGTCACTGGAATGCACTAATCACCCAAAACATATTACCGCCAGCCGGCGTGTAAATGGATTTAACTCTTTGAACGTACAATAGTGGTTGTGAAGCAGAAAGTCAGTTTATTTAGCACAATCGGTCAATTGCAGCTTGCCGTTGGCTGGAAACTGTACGTTTCTGTCACTGGAATGCACTAATCACCCAAAAAATATTACCGCCACCCGGCGTGTATATGGATTTAACTCTTTGAACGTACAATAGTGGTTGTGAAGCAGAAAGTCAGTTTATTTAGCACAATCGGTCAATTGCAGCTTGCCATTGGCTGGAAACTGTACGTTTAGGTCACTGGAATGCACTAATCACCCAAAAAATATTACCGCCACCCGGCGTGTATATGGATTTAACTCTTTGAACGTACAATAGTGGTTGTGAAGCAGAAAGTCAGTTTATTTAGCACAATCGGTCAATTGCAGCTTGCCGTTGGCTGGAAACTGTACGTTTATGTCACTGGAATGCACTAATCACCCAAAAAATATTACCGCCACCCGGCGTGTAAATGGATCTAACTCTTTGAACGTACAATAGTGGTTGTGAAGCAGAAAGTCAGTTTATTTAGCACAATCGGTCAATTGCAGCTTGCCGTTGGCTGGAAACTGTACGTTTATGTCACTGGAATGCACTAATCACCCAAAAAATATTACCGCCACCCGGCGTGTATATGGATTTAACTCTTTGAACGTACAATAGTGGTTGTGAAGCAGAAAGTCAGTTTATTTAGCACAATCGGTCAATTGCAGCTTGCCGTTGGCTGGAAACTGTACGTTTAGGTCACTGGAATGCACTAATCACCCAAAAAATATTACCGCCACCCGGCGTGTAAATGGATCTAACTCTTTGAACGTACAATAGTGGTTGTGAAGCAGAAAGTCAGTTTATTGTACACAATCGGTCAATTGCAGCTTGCCGTTGGCTGGACACTGTACGTTTCTGTCACTGGAATGCACTAATCACCCAAAAAATATTACCGCCAGCCGGCGTGTAAATGGATCTAACTCTTTGAACGTACAATAGTGGTTGTGAAGCAGAAAGTCAGTTTATTTAGCACAATCGGTCAATTGCAGCGTGCCGTTGGCTGGAAACTGTACGTTTATGTCACTGGAATGCACTAATCACCCAAAAAATATTAACGCCACCCGGCGTGTAAATGGATCTAACTCTTTGAACGTACAATAGTGGTTGTGAAGCAGAAAGTCAGTTTATTGTACACAATCGGTCAATTGCAGCTTGCCGTTGGATGGAAACTGTACGTTTGTGTCACTGGAATGCACTAATCACCCAAAAAATATTACCGCCAGCCGGCGTGTAAATGGATTTAACTCTTTGAACGTACAATAGTGGTTGTGAAGCAGAAAGTCAGTTTATTTAGCACAATCGGTCAATTGCAGCTTGCCGTTGGCTGGAAACTGTACGTTTATGTCACTGGAATGCACTAATCACCCAAAAAATATTACCGCCACCCGGCGTGTATATGGATTTAACTCTTTGAACGTACAATAGTGGTTGTGAAGCAGAAAGTCAGTTTATTTAGCACAATCGGTCAATTGCAGCTTGCCGTTGGCTGGAAACTGTACGTTTCTGTCACTGGAATGCATTAATCACCCAAAAAATATTACCGCCAGCCGGCGTGTAAATGGATTTAACTCTTTGAACGTACAATAGTGGTTGTGAAGCAGAAAGTCAGTTTATTTAGCACAATCGGTCAATTGCAGCTTGCCGTTGGCTGGAAACTGTACGTTTATGTCACTGGAATGCACTAATCACCCAAAAAATATTACCGCCACCCGGCGTGTAAATGGATCTAACTCTTTGAACGTACAATAGTGGTTGTGAAGCAGAAAGTCAGTTTATTGTACACAATCGGTCAATTGCAGCTTGCCGTTGGCTGGAAACTGTACGTTTGTGTCACTGGAATGCACTAATCACCCAAAAAATATTACCGCCAGCCGGCGTGTAAATGGATTTAACTCTTTGAACGTACAATAGTGGTTGTGAAGCAGAAAGTCAGTTTATTTTGCACAATCGGCAAACTGCAGCACCAACTGTGCACGACAGCCACCAAAAAAAAAAAGGGTGTATGTCACTTTAAATTTTCGATTCTTTGATAGCTGTGGCCCTAAGTAACGATTCTGTGTCCCTGAGTAACGATTCTGTGTCCCTGAGTAACGATTCTGTGTCCCTGAGTAACGATTCTGTGGCCCTAAAGTCTCTGTGGCCCTAACTCTGTCCCTTAATACACACAGGTCTGTCTCTCTTGAATGACCGGAGGCTAATGGAGAATTCTAAGATGGCCGCGATTTATAGCTCCACCATTACACAGTGCTGGCTGGCTGCTGATTGGCTAATGCGATCACATGTCATGAATGCATTATGGGTCAGCGCGCCTTGTCTGCGCGCCTTCCCAGAGATCCCCGCCCCATCTTCTCTGTCCATTTTCTCCGTCGCCACACATGTCGCCGCCATTTTTGGGAAAATTCGATTCGTGCATCCGAAGTTTGCTAATCTTCGGATTCGTCGCGAATAGAATTTTTCCAAATCTTCAGAACGAATTCCACTTCGTCATGTTCGATTCGCTCATCTCTAGTTATAATACCCAGTGGTTTTATCCAGAAACCAACTTTATTATTGAAGCTGGTTGCTGTACAGTCACACAGCTGCACCCAATGTCTGCTCCATCATCATGATGTACACTCTCTTCTCCACTGCTACCAATATCAGCAGCAGAGAAGAGGTTATTACAAATTGCATTTCAGCTTTTTTCACCCTCTTCCAGGCTTCCAACCCTTCTCCTGCTGATCTTGGGAGAGGTGGAGGTTGGAGGGCTCAACATGATGATAGAATAGCTACTGACAATGGTTGTGTGAACTTATGACTGCACAGAAAATTACTACATAGAAATGTTGGTTACATAAAACTACCATGAAATCTATTTTTTATATTATACTGAAAGCTATTTTTGTTTGTAGTGTATTTTTTAGACACACATTTTAAGCAAGTAACACACATTTACAATTTTATTGTAAATCTCTTTATGCTCTCTTTTACATTTCCAGCTACTACGTAAAGTGAGGGTCTATTTACATTCTATTTGAAGTCCAGATCATGCACACTAAAGAATCTGCTTAGTTTGAAGAGGCAGTAAAATTACTTTAAAACAAATCCTTATTCATCCCTGCATTTATAAGCACTGTGTGGGAACTAATTTTCAAAGTTCACAACACAGGCATTGAAATCCTAGATTTTTACTATAAGAGCAGATCTTGTTAGCTTGCCATCTTTTTTATGTAAATATACAGCAGGTGTTTCTAATCTTTTAGATACGGACTCAAACTGACTTCAAAGTGTGATCTTTGATGATCTTTAGGCCTTGTGCACTCTGGCATTAAAAATGAACCAATCAGATCTGCAAAGCAAACATTCTTATATGGATCTAAATGCATCCTATGGTTTTCTATGTAGAGCTGTACACTAGACAGAAGCATTTACGAGCTAAACAGTCAGATAAGTTTAATAAATCAAGACAAATTTGCATTCACGTTCCAGTCTGTTTTGTGTTGGTTTAATTGAGACCTGTTGCTGCTATTAATTTCAAAACTCTTTTATTTGTTTCTCAAAATGGTACATTTTCTAAGTTTAAACATTGATATGTTTTCTATTTTCTATTATGAATAAAATATTGGTTTATGAGACTTGCAAATGATTGCATTGTTTTTATGTAGATTTTACGCAGCATCCCAACTTTTTTGGAATTGGTGTTGTAGATGAACGCATGTATATTCATGTAAGGGCTCATTCAGAGGGGAAATCAGAGCCACTGTCTGCTGCCTGTGAAACCACCATGGAAATGTGTGCAGGTAGCTCATAGAAGTGGATGGAGACGCAGCGCCTGCATGGACACAGTCACATTTCAAAATCTGACAAGTGGGCAGGAATTAGTGCATGGATTCAAACATACAGTGTTTGCCTGGAATTTACAGGGTTAAACCAAGCTGTGATATAGTATTTACAGGAGCAGTGCTTACCACCATTTAAAAAGGTAGTATAGCATCGGATAAAAGCAATATAGATTATTTTTTTACGTTTACTCCTAGTGCAGCTTTTGTATTTAAAACAATGCACCACAATAGCAAGCCAAATATGTGACTCCCAATGCTCTCATTGAGGCAAATTTGATAGGTGGTGCTGCCAGTCAAATTCTGCAGGTTAAGTTAAAACTGCAACAGTCCCAAAGCATCATGGTCACGGCTTGAGTACAGCACTGCCTGACTGTGCGGTTAGAATTAAAGTTGGCGTTGGTGACCCACGGTGGACCTCAGCTCAACTGTCTGTTTTTACTGCCCCTGGCCGCCTTGTGAAAGTGTCCTTAGTCAAAAATTCTATCCAGCCGAGTAACAGCTTAAAAATAGTTGTCATCACTGCGCAGGAATCTGTTGGCTAACAAACTCTGGATTCCCAACATAGAAGCATCCTCTCCCTGTCTGTGTTAGGCAGATGAAAGATCAATAAAGGAAACAGACATGAGGCTGGTTTGGTACAATGATTGATGAGCTCTGAACTGCCCTTATCTTCTCTACATCATCATCCTTTCTAATTCTGATAAAGTATCAATGTAATTTATTTATAACAGAAGCAGGGACGAACCTGAAATAAAGTTTGCTAAAAACCCTTGATATATGCAAAGCCTACACAAGGGTGTTTTTTTTAACAAAGCTAGAACAAATAAATCCTTTTTTCATCTCAGACTTAAATAGACTTAGAACATAACTTGTCTAAGGAACAGACATTGTAATGTTAGATACACTTTGTTCTATACACATCTTAAAAACAGCTGCCACTTTTTATTACTCCGGTATATCACGAGGTACAAAGCCCTAGTTTAAACCATACTAGGTGCGGTGTGGAGAATGCGTACTACAAAACTTTTATGTGCTTCTGCTTTGCTTAACATTTGGCATATCAATTCTTGGCCCGCTTATTATTTCAGGTTATACAACTCAAACTGACTGATGAATTGTACCGTAATTATGGCCATTTATCATTAGCTCTCAAGGCTATCATTTCCATGCAGACCTCCCTCTGGATCAGCCATCTCAAATTACTTTTGCAGAAACAAGTATTGAACACAAACGCGCAATGGAGAGTCTCAACTGAGCACCCAGTAGCCTCAGGATCTGCTGAAAACTTTTATAATTGAAATAAAAGCTATTATTATTCTTATTATTAAGCAATATTTTGGGAAAAGGCTTTCAACCTAGCCAAACTGTTGTCCAAATGATGAGTGATTGCAATCTTTTTCTCCATGCTGGATTTCCCGTTAATGCTAAGCAAGGATAATATGTACAGAGGCAAAATTAAACCTGATTTCCAATTGCTAAGAGAATTTTTTCTTACATTTTTGTGGGATTTTTAAGGCAACCTTGAATCGTATACAAAAGAGTCACTTGTTAAAAGATTCACCATTTTATTTTGGCAAAAAATAGTTTTTGTCGTAACACGTTAACTCCTAGACGCCGAGCACACACAAATATTCGGCCTCTTGGCGTCTGGGCCTTGACGCCAAGCGGCTGCGTATTTGCATGCCATTAGAAAATACAAATGTGCTGAGAGCACGCTCCCTGCGCACTCCCAGCACATATGTCCGCGACTCATGGAAAGGTCCTGCTCTCCCCTTGCGATTGGGACCCTTCTGAAACTCTTAAAGGGTCGGGAGGCGCCGGCACAAAGGGGTTAAAGTGCGTCAAAAAAATAGTGATACTTGACCAATATCAAGAACAATAGTTTATAACAAAGTATTTACTATAAACTATTGTTCTTGATATTGGCCAAGTATGTACTATTTTATGGTGCACTTTAATGTGTTACAACAAAAACTATTTTTTGCTATAATAAAAAGGTGAAACTTTTAACAAGTGACTCTTTTGTATATGATTCAAGGTTGCCCTAAAAATCCCACAAAAATGTAAGAAAAAATGATCTTTTTATTTAAATAAGGATGATGGCAATCACACCCTAAACTACACTGATTGACTTTTGATTTCTAATTGCTAGAAGGACTGTTACCTTGAAAGAAACCATTCCTGGAAGAAACATGGAAACCCCATTGCTGCCTTCTCATTCTGCACGTTTCTTGCCTGGATATAATACTGACCCTCTTAATTCAACACTTTATGTCACTAGGCAAGAAGAGGTATATGAGTATGAGTATGAGGTATGGGTATGAGTCTATTAGCATGGCACATCTTGACTTGGCAATATTTGCCCACTCTTCCTTGCAAAAACACTCCAAATCTGTTAGATTGCGAGAGCATCTCCTGTGCACAGTCCTCTTCAGATCACCCCACAGATTTTCGATGGGATTCAGGTCTGGGCTGTGGCTGGGCCATTCTAAAACTTTCATCTTCTTCTGGTGAAGCCATTTCTTTGTTGATTTGGATGTATGCTTTGAGTCTTTGTCATGCTGAAAGAAGTTCCTCTTCATGTTCAGCTTTCTAGAAGCCTGAAGGTTTTGTGCCAATATTGACTGGTATTTGGAACTATTATTTCAGGTACTTCTATAGCGCTGTCAATTTACACAGCGCTTTACATATCTATTGTACATTCACATCTCTATTGTACATTCACATCAGACCCTAACCCTTAAGGGATGTACAATCTAAGGTCCCTAACAAACATTCATACATGCACATACTAGGGCCGGTTTAGACAGGATCCAATTAACCTACCAGCATGTGTTTGGAGTGTGGGAGAAAACCAGAGTACCCGGAAGAAACCCACATAGGCACAGGGAGAACATGCAAACTCCACGCAGGTGGTGCCTTGGTTGGGATTCAAACCAAAGACCCTAGCGCTGCCAGGCGGAAGTACTAACCATTTAGCCACTGTGCTGCCCATAACTGTTCATAGTTTCCTCTACCTTGACTAAGGCCCCAGTTCCAGCTGAAGAAAAACAGCCCAAAGCATGATGCTGCCACCACCATGCTTCACTGTAGGTATGGTGTTCTTTTGGTGATGTGCAATGTTGTTTTTGCACCAAACATATCTTTTGGAATTATGGCTAAAAAGTGCAACATTGGTTTCATCAGACCATAACCCATTTTCCCACATGCTTTTGGGGAATTTCAGATGTGTTTTTGCAAAATTTAGCCAGGCTTGGATGTTTTTCTTCGTAAGAAAAGGCTTACATCTTGCCACTCTACCCCATAGCCCAGACATATGAAGAATACGGGAGATTGTTGTCACATGTACCACACAGCAGTACTTGCCAGATATTCCTGCAGCTCCTTTAATGTTGCTGTAGGCCTCTTGGCAGCCTCCCAGACCAGTTTTCTTCTCGTCTTTTCATCAATTTTGGAGGGACGTCCAGTTCTTGGTAATGTCACTATTGCACCATATTTTATCCACTTGATGATGACTGTCTTCACTGTGTTCCATGGTATATATAATGCCTTGGAAATTATTGTGTACCCTTCTCTTGACTGATACCTTTAAACAATGAGATCCCTCTGATGCTTTGGAAGCTCTCTGCGGATCATGGCTTTTGCTGTAGGATGCGACTAAGAAAATGTCAGGAAAGACCTACTAGAACAGCTGAACTTTATTTGGGGTTAATCAGAGGCACTTTAAATGATGGCAGGTGTGTACTGACTCCTTTTTACCATGATTTTGAATGTGATTGCTTAATTCTGAACACAGCTACATCCCCAGTCATAAGAGGGTGTGCACACTTATGCAACCACATTATTTTAGTTTTTTGTGTTTACTCCCCCCCCTGAAAGATTTCAGTTTGTTTTTCAATTGAGTTGTACAGTTTATAGGTCACAATAAAGGTGGAAAAAGTTCTGAAATTATTTATCTTTGTCTAATTTTTTTTACATCAGAGAAACCTGACATTTTAACAGGGGTGTGTAGACTTTTTATATCCACTGAATATGTAAAGCACTGCGTAAATTGACGGTGCTATATAAGTACCTGTAATAAATAAATGTGTAGATGTTGCTGCATTATGTAAAACTATTCGTTTATTTCCTTGCATTTTGGAATGTACATTTTGGAACGGCCTGGAGATTATGCAGAATTTTAAAAGGTGTCTTGATTGAAAAAAGGTTGAGAAACACTGGCCTAGAGTCCAAGAGTGCAGGTAGCCATATAATACCGGTACCTTTATAGAGATATACCATGGATGTCCCAAAGCTCCCAGCTACCCTGGATGCCCCAAAGCCTTGAAGGCTCTAATATACAATTAGCAGCTTCAGTGCCTAAACTCACTGAGGTTGATTTACAAAAACTAGAGAGTGCAAAATCTGGTGCAGCAGTGTGTGAGATGGGGAAACAGCTCTCATTGTTTGAATACTGCTTGTGTGGAGTAAATTAAATGTTTTGACTGACATTCTGCAGTTTAGCCACAAGATGTCACTGTTTTTCTAACACAGCCTCAGACTGCATAGATATTTCTATATTCATGAAGAGGTGGAGTTTTTCACACAGAGAGAGCAGCCATGTTTTTGGAGCATGGTGAATAAGGGGCCCTGTGAGCTGAGAATCTGATGACATCTAGGTGTGAAAGCATCCCTCCGTAACCAGAGCTGCACCTAAGTGAAGCTGATGAGATTGCTTCCAGGAAGCTGATGAGATTGCTGCCAGGAATGCTGATGAGATTGCTGCGAGGAATGCTGATGAGAGCAGAGGAACTAAACAACATATACGGCGAGACCGCATGCTTGTTGGAGAGACATTTGTTCTGTTCAGAGTCACCAGCGGATACAAAGCAGACCCGGTCGGTAAGATCGTGCACGCACCTCATTTCAGTGTTGGCGCCTTGAGACTGAGTCCAGGCCTATAGTTAGTTAGTTAGGGTCTCTGTTTGTGTCAGGCCACAAGTGTTGTTCCTGATCATTGGAAGGACTCCACAACTTAAAGTGACATTTCACATTGGAGAGCTGATAAAATCCTACAAACTCAAGCCAGACTGGCGTTTTGCTCAGAAGGAATACTCAGGCACGTGCTACAGGACCAGTTATGGGAGGGGGAATACTGTAGATTTGTGTAAGATTGTAAGCTGTTGTGCTGCACCGCAGGCTAGCCCATACCATACACCCATACACTGATTCCTGCTCTTTTAGGGTAATAACGGGTAAGGTGTGGCAGCTTAGTTGTGCCCGCCAGTAAGTAAATTATCTATTTTCTACCTTCATCCATCAGAAGGCGCTGTGCTGTGCAGCACAAGGGTCTCAGCCTTTGGGCTGGGTGTATGTAAATTTATTGTATGTTTCCAGCATTTGTGGTTGTGTTTATTTGCCACATCTAAGTAAAATTCTGTTGTGGCAAAAGCTGGTGTTGGGGTTGCTTTCCTTTCGTGACTTCACTGTATCCTGAGGAGCCCACCCCGGTACACGGCTTACATGTGCAAGATAGCCAATCAGCTTCCAGGTTTCATTGTCAAAGCTTAATTGAACAAGCTGAAGTTAGAAGCTGATTGGTTTCCTTGCAGAGCTGCACCAGATTTAGCACTCTCCAGTTTTCGAAAATCAACCCCCCTGTGTCCCACTAACGATCCATTCTTGCGATAAACAGCTTCACTCGTCAATAGTGAGGTTCAGAAGTGCATGGGGTCAAGCACAATTTTAGAAACTGAAAGTGCTATTTTCGTATCAGTGTTTTGTAGGCATGTGTTTCCTGGGGAGTGCTACCATATGCAGTCAGGGGTAAGCTCTCAAACTACTACAAGCAGCAGTTTAGTTGTGCTCTCTATAACGTGCAGTGGTTGGGCTTTCTAAGGACTCCTATCCCTTCCCCGTAACTATATCTAAAAATAATGCGTGTTTTAAACCTGCGGTTTTCCATGCAAAGATTTATTTGTTGCCTTAAAGTGAAATGTCTATTTTAATTTTTTAAGTGCACCAAGATGGACAAGAGCATTGCCCTCAGGGGTGACACTATACACAAAATCTTTTTTTAGAATGAGCCTAATTTTCCAGGCACAGTATTAAGTAACAAGACAATCCACAAAGTTCAGAGTAAAACATTATCATACAGTCCAGATTTCCCTGCAAGAGAGGACACAAAATGTATAAAGCGGTAACATGCAAAATTCTCAGCCCAGAAAACATACGAAGGATTTAAAGTAGAACTCCAGCCAAATGTAAGAATAAAATGATTACCCCAGTAAAAGATAAAATTTAAAAAAAAACAGCTTTTGCTGCAATATTTACATTGAATCTAGAGATTTCCACCAGAGAATTTTATTCCTGCTGCTAGATGTCTTCAGCTTGATGGTGAGCATCATTCAACCCATTTCCTCTGAGCCCAGGCTGTCCTGAACCTGGCACAGCCTGTGATTGGATAGTGAAGAAGCAGCACGGACAGAACAGCTCATCTCTCTATCAGTCTACTTTTTTCCTATCAGCATGTCTCTTGTCTGATTGGCTTCTTGTACTGCATCTTCCTCTCACACACCTGCCCTGCTACACAGGGACTGCAAGATGCTGATACCAGGTATATTCAGGTACTTATACAGCTTGCATTAAAAACATACATTATAGAGCTGCGTTAATTCATGTTTTTATATCTGCCTAGAGTTCTCCTTTAAACCTCAGTTCCAGGAATGTTTCCCTTGTTAGTACAAGGCAGGACAGCACAGAACTGACTCGATATCAAACAATAACCAATGTTTTGCATTAGATACGCTGTACTGTAGCAATTAATGCAAGGGAAATAACTGATTAGAGAGAAAATCCAAGAAATAAGGTAAATGGGTCAACAAACAAAAAACACTGCAACTGTCGTAAAGTCAGAATGCTCTCTGAATAGTCTTCTTTTCAGGACTTTTTTTTATTTCAGGAGGCAACAGAGTCGCTTGTAAGCCGCCCAACTCCACTCATGGAAACAAAATTCTCTCTGCAGTCCAGCTCTCATTGTCTTTAGGACAGTGTAAAATTCAACCCCATTCCCATGAGCCCAGGGTGTCAAGTACCCGCCCCTAGGGAGCGCACCATCAATCGGCTCTGGACTCATAGGGGACAGCAACAAAACAACTGCCTGGAGCTGTTACATTTCACCACTATATTCAAGGTGAAGTACATTTTGGTTGCAAGTTTGTCTTTATTATCATAAATGGTATCTTTAGAGTGGAGAAAAATCAGTATCTGAGTGGAGAAAAAACTTCTGAGATCTCATGGTGGAAAATCATGCTGCAAAATGTATTTTGTTATCTAATTCCCGAGGGGTAAGCTTGGAGTTTAGATTTGCTGATGTTCCCCATTAGCAGAGATCATGCAGTTATATGGCTACTTAGTTGACCATGTGACTGGCCGCCACTGAATTTCAGAGTCACAGATTTTCCAGCCTAGGCAAATACAATTGCTACTATTTGGGAGTTTATGGGTCCAAGGTTGTCCGGTGATCCTATTTTGGCTATATTCTACTTTAATTGGTATATTCTTTAAGTGACTGGTGGTCAGACATTGGTATGTGTAGCACAAAGTACAGACCTGCTGTTTCAACATGGATGTTTTCAGACATAACATATGCCAAACTTAAAGAACACTGCATGTTCCCCACTGGGACGTTGCCGGTGGAATGTACAGCAGCCCATAGAAATGGATGGCTGTATGCCCCTGTACCTGTGTAACCATTGCTGCTTCTGGCATTGGTGTTTACCCATGCATGCATGTATGGTGTCTAGAACAAGAGAGTGAATAGGTCATCACCACGCTACTATATGAATATAGAATAATGGTAAAAACCTCTTAAATTAACCTCCCTAGCGTTCTGATTATGTCCATATTTCTGTGCTCAAAGCGGTACATTTTTTTGCATGGAAATATGTATTTTTTTTATTGTAGGCCTGTGATTTTTAGGAATAACTCACTGAAATCTGTCCGAACAAGAGTCTAGTATCGCGGGTATGTTAAAATTTGAAACATGAAATCATAAATTATAATTTAATAAAGAATCATAAAAAATAGTAATATGATAATAATACATTTAATTCAATAATATAATCAAACCAAAAAACACTGAAATTTGAAATATAGCGCAAGTTCGCACATCACTGAGCAAAGTTGCAAAATCGTTTTCAGTGGCTGATGCCGAATTTCCCCACGAATCATTACCACTCAATTCTGCAAGTGGTTCTAATTTACTATCGCTGTTCTCTAGCTGGTATAAAACCGATTTTGACCTAAAGGGACACTTTTTGGACGCCATGGACATTTCTCAGTTTCCAGGCAGAAAGAACAGTAAAAATGCAGGCAAGGGACAGGACAAAGCACTAGGGACAATATGTATGTGAAATGGTTTGATACAGTAATGTTATACTATGTAATTTTAGTGAATGTCACTTTTTGTCATTTTCAAATTTCCCGCCGTTCCACCCCGTACATCCCGACGTCGCAGGGGACGGAACCCAGAAGACAGATGCCGGCATCTGCCGGAGGACATTACAGGGGACACTGCAGGAGGGACATCACGGGAGCGCAGGACAAGGTAAGAGAAGAACAGATCCCGGAGCAGCAACGCATGGTAAGCTTGAGTGTAGCTCGGGGTTACCGCTTGCGGTGCTGAAACTTTACCCCGAGCTACACTCAGGAATACCGCCAGGGAGACTACACTCCCAATCAGTTACTATGCAAACTTAAAAACATTTGCTGGAAAGTAGTGGTGGAAACATCTATTGATAAACAATTATAAATGCATCAAATATAGCTAAAAATATGCAAACAAAATATTAATGTAATAGTGGTGGGAAACTCTTCCCAGTCAAGAATCTCTCGATGTGCAAAGTTCATCTAGTAAAAAAGTTCATCAGTATCCTCCAAATCCTCCAAAAGCTAAGTTTTGCAGTTATGGGATCACCCCTTTTCTAATTTGGCTCAAAAAAGGTTATAGAAAGACCATCATTACGCATTACCATAAAAAAGCTTAAATTTAAAAAAAAAGATTAAAAACACTCAAATTGCACATATATATACAAATTGTCAGGTTATAACTAATTGCCCCTTTAAGATGTATGTGTATTTTTGGAATGCAAAACTTCCACTAATTACTACATGCGGCATTATGAGACTTGCATCTCTTACACAGCAATGGGATCCTGTCATTTATCCTCCATTTTCTTTCCCTTTGTTCATTTACAAAACGCCTTGTATTCTGTGAAAATAATACAAGGCACTCTGTAAATGGACAAGATCTGTGGCTTTCACACACTGAGGGGATCCTGTCATTTATCCACCCTTCCTCTCCCCTTGTCCTATCACAGAATGCCTTTTAAACTGTGTACAGAATATAAGGCATTTTATGAATGGGTAAGGTGAGAGGAAGGGGAGGGTAGACAACAGAATCTCTGTACAATACTGCAGACACTGCTAGTATGATCCAGCAGGTACAAATCAATGAATTCTACAGTAAAATGACCATAGGTGATCATTTAATACCTTAGTTTTTTTCCTCTTGAATTCTTATAAATGTCTGTGGCAGAGCGGATTTGTTTTAAATCAAGTTGATTTAAATCACAATTTAAATCTCTAGTGAAAAGGCTCGATTTCAATCATAATTTTTAAAGAGCAACTGTCAACTGTCATCTCTGTCCTGCAGCAGCTCCTCCTCTGACCCGATGTTGACTCACTGACCATTCACTTTAATGGGACGGCTGGTGATGCGGCAGTGACACAACAAGGTGAGGGACGTGGCGGCAGCAGGGGAGTGGATGCCCGCTAACAGACGCTGCCATGATGGATCTAAATGACAGGTGCTCTTTAAATGTAAGGAATCCGACTCATTCTTGCTGGTAGTTAGAATCTTTAATATTTGCAAACCAAATGAAGGTTTCCTTTCTGGAATAATAAGCTGTCAGGTTAGTAAAACAACGATATCAGATCCGATTTTAGGTTAATAGGTAATCACACATAGCTGGAGAGCTACTCAAATTCTTTTATTTCATGTTTTTTCTCATGGTTACTGTGAAATTGTGTGAATGAATCAAAGCACTGCATGTTTTCTCAGATTGCAGAGCTTGGATTCACTGAATGAGTTTACCATAAAATGTAAATATTGCAGAACATACAGTCTCATGCTACATAACTAAGCTCCGTTTTAATATAAAATTAATAATAAAAATAAACTAAATTATTAATGTATCTTAAATAGAAAACTATCTTTAGATAGATTTTTAATCCAAAAGCATTTTATTAAAATAAATTTGATAAAAATAAAAAAATCTGATTTAAATAAAATAAATCCGATTTAAAAAAAAATAATTTATCCACCCTGTGTGGCTAGAGTTTTGCTTTAAACGATCCATCAAAGATCAAAGTTTGCTTATGGATTAAAAAAAAACATGTCACTAGTGAAAAACAAGAACCTGTTAACCTCTTCCCTGCCAGTGAGGTCACTATGCTGTTTATAATAAGACTAAGTCACTAACGTCTTTAGTCTATTATGCTCTTCTTAGTAATAGTATAGGACCCTTCAAAGCTTGAGGCAATGCGGAGAAGGGTGGGAGTCCCAGGGCTGTAATATGGTATGTGCGGCTTAATATAGGGACAAGCTCTAACCTGCATCTTCCCACTGCAGGGCAAGTATCACAGCTTACAGGAAATTCCTTGGAGACCAGAACCTTGCTGCCTCTTTTTTCTAATTATTATCACAGTAATTTAGTCATGTGTAGCAATTCTATTAGTAATACATATGACTTTATTTAAAAAAAAATTATAATTTAACCAAAAAAAAATATAATTTTAACTGGTGTGTAATTAATTAGGACAAATGTGAAGAAAAGTAATCTGAAGCCAACGAACAACAGGGTAAATGTCTCAATGAAAATATTATTTAATTGATGTATTATTTAATCTGTTCTGTGGCTCTCGTGCTGAGATCCAGCAACTCTCAGGTTTTGAATATAAAGTCACTTTTCGCCAAATCATTAACTGACCAGTTTTCCTATAGCCAATCATCATCTGTGTTGACCCTGTACTGTTCATACCCACTTCAGGAATGAACAGGTAGCAAGATCTTTGGCATTCCCAGTACATGTACTGAGAATGACAGCAAGATCTCACTTATGCTGGCAGAAGCATGATGGTGGGCCCCACAGTGGACAACAACTGAGGGGTTCTATCTACAGTGGGTCGCACCCGAGGGGCTCTATCCAACTCATTAAGATAATTCCTCTGTTGTATGCTTGTATGTACAGTGGATCATATAACCTTCACTGGTTACTTGGACCAGTTAGTAAAAGCAGATCAGAACACAAACGTATTCTGTTTGGTCTGATGGACCTGAACAGATCCAGAGGTGGGCAGATATGACGCAAGTCTGCTTATATTCAGCCACCCGAAGAGATATACTGCTATCTGTTTTGATCCATGTAATCATGGGTCAAATCCATGTAATCATGGGTCAAATCCATGTAATCATGGGTCAAAAAATGGACAGACCACCTGCATGAAAAGGCCCCTAAGTCAGTTTCTAACAGTATAGAAATAGCTGTAGGGTGTTTACATCAAAGGGCTGGCAGGCTGCTCTATATAGAAAAAAAAGCTAAGATTTCATTGTCTGTGCTGTGAAATTTGAAAACAAATTTCTCCACAATGTTATAGATCAGGGGTCCTCAAACTACGGCCCGCGGGTCACATGCGGCCCGCCGAGGACATTTATCCGGCCCCCTGGGCAGGGGCGTATCTGCCGCGAAGCAAGGGACTAGGATTTGGCAGGTCAGGAGAGCTCGGCAGGGCTCGGGCGGGAGGCAGGAGGGCAGGATCAGCAATTCTAGAACAGGGGAAGGTGGGCTCGGCTTATGAACCCGCACGACTCACCTGGCCTCTCTGCAGCCAGGCGGCCATCTATTCTGATCTGATCTAGGCAGAGCCTAGAGCTGACCACGAAGAGGGGGAGCAAGAGAGGAGACTCCATCGCTGCATGTTGGGTATCATGGCCACAGACCCTAGATAAGTGCAACAGATTATCGATCTCCTCCCTCTCTCTTTCCCCCCTCTCTCCCTCCCCCCTCCTCTCTCTCCCCCCTTCCTCTCTCTCTCCCCCCCTTCCTCTCTCTCTCTCCCCCCTCCTCTCTCTCCCCCCCCCCTCTCTCTCTCCTTGCTCCTCTCTCTCTCACCCTCCTCCCCCCCCCCTCCTCTCTCTCTCCCCCCTCCTCTTTCTCCCCCCCCCTCTCTCTTTACATTGTACACAGATCTGACCCAACAAGGAGTCCTGCATTTACCATATATTTCGCCCCATAAGACACACTTGGGGGGAAATGTCTGTGCATCTTATGGAGCGGCCAGCCCAGTATTCCCGCCACCGTTGTATGTCCGAAGTCTCTGGTCATCTCCTGTACTATGTCCGCAGTCTCTGGTCATTCCCTGTACTGTGTCCGCAGTCTCTGGTCATCTCCTGTACTATGTCCGCAGTCTCTGGTCATCTCCTGTACTATGTCCGCAGTCTCTGGTCATTCCCTGTACTGTGTCCGCAGTCTCTGGTTATCTCCTGTACTGTGTCCGCAGTCTCTGGCCATTCCCTGTACTGTGTCCGCAGTCTCTGGTCATCTCCTGTACTGTGTCTGCAGTCTCTGGTCATCTCATGTACTGTGTCCGCAGTCTCTGGTCATCTCATGTACTGTGTCCGCAATCTCTGGTCATCTCCTGTACTGTGTCCGCATTTGTTCATAGTTTTTTTTTTAAAACTATAGTCCGGCCCTCCAACGGGCTGAGGGACAGTGAACTGGCCCCGTTTAAAAAGTTTGAGGACCCCTGTTATAGATGCAGAAATGAATAAAGATTTTTTTTTTCAAAGTGCTTGTTCAGAATATGTTAGTACTTTAGTGAGCACCTGGTTACAGGTTCACCTTAAATATACACTATTTACACTTTTGGATCATGTCACTGCAACTCTAAATCTTTAATCAATTGGATCACAGAATAAAACATGGTACTCTCATATTGCATCATGAGAGCTAAGATTTTTATTCCCTGCTCAGCTAAAATGCCCAGGAAGCACTGATATGCCGTATTTATTGTAGTATAATCTAATGTCAGATAACGCAGCAAGTTTGATAACACAGTTTGTATGTATATGTATCTGATATAATAGTACATAGGGCATCAAAGGTTGTCTTTATGGAGACACCAGGGGTCTATTAAAATTACAGGAAGTGTAGACATGATCAGGTGGCTTTATAGCCACTCGGATTACTTCAAAATTGAAGATTAGATGCTGCTGTTGTAAAAACAAGCTTATGTCTATTGAAGCTCTGAGGTAGTTGTAACCCTTTGATTGCCAAGACATGTAGGACACATTCTATGCAGTCAAAGGGTTAAAAGTCAGCTTTATTAACATAAAGGATTCTAAAATTGCAAAGGGGTTACATTATCTTAAAAAGCTTAAAAAGAAACAGAATTTAGTGGGGATTTTTAAAGGTTCTCTTTAATCCAACGTGAATATTAAGCTTTGCTCATTAGGAACCCAGCCGTTAGACAAGAGCTTCTGTCTTTCATTCTGGTTCACTGTGCTGGTCACAAACTTGAAGCTGAGTTCTGCCAGGTAGTGATACTGCATGGACTCAAGTGATGTGACTTTCCCACTTACTTGTTAACATGGTATCACCTTTAACATGATCAAGTATAGGTGATTCATAGTGAGATTTTACTGCTTTCCAATCTGACTCAGCTCTACTTACCTTCACAAACCTTCCCTGGATTAGATGACAGACAATACTCTGATGTTAGAAGCGTAGAAGGACTGACTGTAGAGGAAAACAGGGGTCCTCTGCAGTAGGGGCCCAGTCACTCCTGAAACTGCTGCCACTCCTGTTTTTTAATCTAGTGTCGTCCAATCTATCCAGCCTCAATATTAACATCACTTCAATGACTTACTACCTTACCACTTCAAGTCTGGACACTTTCTCCCCCTTCCTGTTCAGGCCAATTTTCAGCTTTCGATGTGATCACACTTTGAATGACAATTGCGCGGTCATGCAACACTGTACCCATATGAATTCTTTAGCATTTTTTTGAAGCAGATACAACTTTATTTTGGTGGTATTTATTTACCACTGGGATTTTTATTTTTTTTGCTATATAAATGAAAATGTCCAAAAATGTTGAAAAAAAAGTGTTTTTCTTATTTTTTTTAATTTAAATATTTATTAATTTTTCAGACAAACAAGTTATACAAACATACTCATTATAACCTTAGCTTATTATCAAAACATGTATCGTTTCATCCCTTTCTCTTTCCCATTTTTCTATATATGGAGGACTTATATCTGCGTTTTTCCTATAAAATTTTGCAAATAAATAATCTTTCTTCATAAATCTTGGCCAACATTTATTCAATTATCTTTTTAGTAAAAAACAAATAACCCAAATTGGTTTATAACCAAAAATAATAATTTTTCTAATGTTTTTTACATTTTTATTTTATTTTTTTATATTATTATTTATGGGGTTTTTTTTTACATACTGTCACCCTAGCAATACAGTGTCACCATAGTGACACTGTACTACTTGTGGGGGGTGAAGATTTTTTTTTTACACTGATTACTTTTACACCCATAAAGGCTGTAAAAGCAATGATTTCTCCTTCTCTCTGGCTTAAGAAGTGTTTTTAATGCTCAGTGTGCATGAGGCCTTAAGGGGTTAAGGGGTTCTTTGCCATTGTAAAAGTAATATTTTCTTTATTGTATTTTTTGCTATTGTTACTTTACATACAATGATCCTCCAGACACAGCGGGCACCGGATCGCGGTGCTGTGAGCTCCCAGGGAGAGCGCACAAGCAGGGAGCGAGAATGACATTTATAAATGGCCACCCCCCCTGCACTGCTCCTGTCCGGCCGTTTATAAGACCCCATGCACGCAGGACTTTTGCCCAGCTCTCCTAAATGCCTTTCCTCCTGGCAGCAGCGATTTGGCAGAGAAAATACGTGACGTGTGCAAATGCATCCAGCACTTGGGTGTTAATTCATTTAATTGGTCAGAATAATAATTTATACACACGTTCTCAGGCGTCAAGTGTATTTTCTGCCAAAACGCTGCTGCTCCTGGACATACCGGCAGTGGGGTTATTTTCCACCTCTAAAGACCTATGTGTGCACGAACACATAGGCTAACATATAAAAATGTTTAGAAGCAGAAAAAAAAATGCCAAATGCCTTTAAAAGAAGTGTTTTTAATGCTCAGTGTGCATGAGGCCTTAAGGTGTCAAGGGGGTCTTTGCCATTGTAAAAATAATATTTTCTTTATTGTATTTTTTAGCTATTATTACTTTATTTTTGCATATACTTGAATTTCCACTCTAAACTAAGCTAACTGCATGAAACAACTTACAGCACAATATAAAAAAACATAAAGGGGCAGAAGTGTGAATTAATTTCAGTAAAATAAACCTTTAAAAACAAATGCAGTGATGTAAACAATTTAATAGAGAAAACACACAATAACACAAACTGCATATGAACTGGAAGAGCAAAGTCTGCTCAATAGCAGAATAATACAGATGTCCACATGGAAAGTATGATAAGGAACCATTCTGGCACACAACAGCAGAGGTATGTGGGAAGGAGACAAGCCAGAGAGGTGAATGGAGGAATCTAGACAAAAGGCAGAAGACAAATGAAGTAAGAGAGAAGAAAATGAGAGCAGATGCAGAGTGACGGAATCAGGCCTGTATTCAATGCTCGGTGCACAGGATAAGCACACAGATATAAAATGTTCCCCGCCGCAGATAATACAGAAAATATACCTGATATGCTAGATTCACTAAGACAGCCTTATCTACCAGCTGCTTTTCCAAATCTGTATTTTTCCAGGAAAAAAATTCACTTCTGGAAAGTTGCCGGACTGTACAGAAGAAGCAGTCCCTTGTTTATGAAGTACCATGTTGTTTGCGAGATAGATCAGAAATTGGCGCCCAATTCACTCTGTAGCATCTTGTCAGCTAAGTGCAGTTTTTCAACATTCTGCACCTGATTTACAAAAGAGGAACTCCTGTGTAATGATTATTATACGTTCTTATTGGACAGTAATATGTTTAACCATCAATTGTGCCAGCTAGACTGGTAGGAGATGAAGTGTATCTAAACCCAAGAACATAAAATTCCAATATATTGCAGCTTACAAGTCATTAGATTAGGTGTTAGTTTCCTTTATTTTTACCTAGTGATTATGCAAATAACACTTCCTATTCTAAAGAGGCTCCGCTCACTTCACCATCCTATCTTTGGAAGGAGCCATGGTTACCACCCAGGCTGGACTTTGAACTTGTCTACATTTGTCATCTTCATTACATGGAGGGTGATTGGTTTAGTAGTTTAAAATGGTAGGAAACCTTGTAATTTTAAAAAAAGAAACGTTTCCCCTGCAAGGCAATGTCATAATGTGCTAGTATGAATCGCATACTAGAACATTATGTGAAACCTTAAAACGAAGCCCTCCAGCAGTGCAATGTCACCGCTGACAGGGCTTCCATCTTCACCCAGTCCTTCCGGCTTCATGGGCTCCAGCAGCTTGAATGGCCGAGCCGCAATGACGTCACTGCCACGCATGCTCACGGGACTAACTTTTTACGACACACAGCTCTGAAGGAGCGGCACAGGCATGCCGTTCCTTCACAGCTCATGAGCTGGTGCTGCTTTACAAGTAAATATCTTCTAAACAGTGCACGTTTTGGAGATATTTACAGTACCTACAGGTAAGCCTTATTATTATTATACAGGATTTATATAGCGCCAACAGTTTTCTCAGCGCTTTACAATATGTAAATATGCCTTATTAAAGGTAAGCCTTATTAAGTAAAAAAACAGACTTTACTACCACTTAGCAAATGGATAACTATCCAAACTATATAGCCACTATATCTAAAGACTGGTAAGCTGCAATATATAAAATTTTTATGTTTTATATTAAATACGCTTTAACAAATGAGCAATAAAAAGTGCTCACAATCATTGTGAATATTAATGGAATATATAAAGGGTTTTGGACAAACTGGGAAAAATCTTCAAGATCTGGCATAAGTTATTCCTGCTCCCATAAGGCTGCATTCACACTTGATCGCTCTGAAAACATGGGCAGAATCACGCGTTCCTGCCCGTGTTTTAAAAAATACAACAAAACAAGCAATGCACTTGCGGTGCCCTTATTTCTTAATCACACCTCAAAAGCAGTGCAATTTTGGCACGCTTATTGAGTGACAAAATGGGCCTCAGTGCTAAAATTTGGTTCACGAGCTTCTTTGGCGCACTTATCGTGCATAGGGCAGCCCATTCAAGTAACTGGGCTGTCCTATGCTCCACTCCTAGTGTGAATGGGGAATAAAGGAAGATGAACAATTGTTTCAGTACATCTGTTAGGCAGGTTTGGAAGAGAACCCCAACATATCCAGGCAATGTTCAATGACAGATGTTTCATAGATCATTCTCCTTGGAAAAGATACATATGTGCCCATCTATGTAAAATCTTGAGGTGTCATACAAGACCTAAAAGTTGCAGCTGCCATTATGGATTGAAGCACAATTTATAACTGGGCTGTGTACAGGTTTTCTACAGGTTGACAACCAGAACTGAATGTCTTTTGAAAATCTGTGGGCGAACAGGGGCCAACTATTTCCAAGTGTTTGCATAGTGTGCGCAGCTTCCTCTGGTCAATTGGTTAGGGAGAAATTTAGGACAGGGGGTCCTAGAGATCCTTACTCATACAAGGACAAGCAGATGTGCTTGCCAACAATCCTTTCTCAGCAAGACATTAAGCAATGGACTCTGGGTGAATACAGGCACAATCACTTGCCTGGCTTCTTTTGCATTTGCTAGTAGCATTTCTCTGTTTATAAAGTTGGCTGGCAAATTTTGCAGATGGAAAATGCTAAAGAACATATTGGCAAATATGTGAATCTGAAAATTGTAGACCAAAGGCCACCATAAGCATTCTCCAGCTGTGCAACTGGTCATATTTAGGCATATAGAACAAAGCAGGGGAGGTAGCTAGCTTATTAGGGGGAATACAGTAGTTATCTAATTTGTTTTTTCAACCCTTTTCAACGTTATTAACACCTTGGCCAGCATTGTCAGCAGGTACACCATACAAATTGTTTAGTCATCCAATCCAGCTTAAAACGACCATAGGAGAGATTGTGCTCTATGGGCACCTTTATACAAAACAGCAGTGTACATCTTCATAGGGAATGGCTGGATTTGCCAATTCAGATTAGTGAATGTTTATGGTCAAATCTGTTTGACCCGTTATATATAGATTTTGTCATCTTAACTGGTTTCTCCAAGAAAAAAAAGAGAGACAGCACAGAGTTCAGTAAGATGTAAAATGCTTAGAAAGGATGTCCAAGGGGGTAAGTCAATATCTGCTTCTTTCAGCTGTGTGTACAATCATAGCTTGAGCTACTGAGCTTTATAAACATGTTTTTTTGTCAGCAAAGCAATTATGATTAGCCTGGCAAACCTAAAAAGGACTTGAGTCCAGAGCTCCACCTGTTGCCTAGAAAAATACTATAGGAAATATTTGTATGCAACCATTCAAATATGCCAGACTAAAACATTTAAAAATATCATTAAACAGTTTTAAGCCCGGACATACTGAATAAATAAAATACACGCAAAGTACTCTACATCTCATTTAACAACTCTTATTTCATGCTATCTTGTGTTGATAATAACATTAAATACTCAATTATTATAATGGCTGTAGTGAAGGAGCCCAAATTGGCTAAAAATGTATCATAACCAACAATTTAAGTGGTATATATTAAACAACACTGAAGATTGAAACAAAGCTACAAAGAGCATCAGCATTAACATATGTATGGTAGAATACAGCCATTCACTTGTATGGCTGGCTGTACACCCCACCTGCGGTGTCAGGGATGCAGGAAAGAAATAGGAATTTTAAGGTTGAGCATTTTGAGACTCTAGATGTCTATGTGCATGAGGCCTTAAAGTTTCAATATTACAGAACAAGTTGAGTTGAATGTGACTAACTACTACAACATAATGGTTAGTTTTTATAGTTTGCATTTATCGATGTACTAGGGGGGAGCCGTTTTTATCCGCTTAAGATGCTGCTGAATTAAATCTATAGACTCTGCAGTAATAACACTGTTCAACAAATTTTTATTTTTTGCCAGTTTTGGAAACAAAAGGATCCATTTCTTAATGAATTTCACATTCTGAGTTCAAATATAACAATGAAATTTGTCAATTGGCTCTAGTTTTTCTGTAAACGGAAAGTTTTCTACTATAGGCGTAATGACTACATAATGCACAATAATTATATAGATAGATGTCTTTCCACAAATATAAAGCAAGTGATATTGACTACATAACAAAGCCTAAATGGCATAATATATTGCATAGGATTACCAAGAAAAATTATAGCCATAAGCTAAGTTGAATCATTTTAATACTTAGGATTCTCACTAGTTTTGTCTTCAGTTTGTGTCGGTTTTGCTTCTCTTGGCTTTTCTCTTGTATTCGAGGAAAGGGCTATCTCTTACAACTGCACATGACTACACGCTTCAGGTTCTTCCTCACTTGACTCAACCACGAAGGATTCTGGTGCTTTAGGAATTGGTAGCCCCTCTCCATGAGGAACTGGACGTATTGCCGATGGAATATTTGGATAGTGCACAGATAACTTTTTCTTCTTATTTAGCCCTTTTACAATTGGAGACACCATACAAAAGTAACAATTACTAACATGATCTGTTGGCTCTCTCCAAATCATTGGCACAGCGAAAGGCATAGATGCCTTTTTTCCATTCAACCATTGCTCCAGTGCCGTCCCACAAGAATTGCAGCATATATGTGGTGCCCAGCTCTTGTCCTGGTCTCCTATCTTGCAGCCAAAATACAAGTTGTAGGCTTTCTTAATCATTCCTGTTATCCTCCTTTTTTGTGAGATAAAAGTTATTTCACCGCAGATATAGCAGAAATTATCTGCTTTATTCACACAAGTTCGAGGCATTACTGAGTAGCCTATATAAGCATAAAACGAAATGTAAAGACGCTGTCGAACTACAATCAGCTACAGATACTGCAGCTTTTATGCAGTGAAGTGATGCAATTAAAGGCTAATATTGCATCATCTCAGTATACATGCATTTTTCTATTGGTCACCAGTATCAATTGCGCAATATGCAGCTGAAGTTGCATCATAATTTTGAATGGCTTACGTCATTAGATGGGTGAATATATCATGGAAACTAGAGCCAATCAACATTTTTTAGGGTCATTTTCGTTTTCAGCACCCCAAAATTATGTAAGATTAGCTAATTTTATGCCCAAAACTTTTTACCTGTTGAACAGTGTAATTGGCATGCAAAGACCATGCAACCTGGATCGTCTAGACTGAGATCTGGAGAACAGCAGTTTTTAATTCTAGAACAAAAAAGACCTACTTTTACTCAAAATAATGAGATTTGGCAATACAAATACTGTAGGTTGTCTTCAGATTCAATGAAATGAATTTTAATGAATGGTATATCTTAAAACAAAAGTCTAGTCAACAAGCAAACTCAAGCAGCTTTTATTAATAAACTATCCAGGTACCACTGCAAATGTGTTTATGCCAGAAATTGTGCAAATTTACCAAATTTGAATCTCATAGATTTTTCTTATTACTGAATTCAATGTGGCTTTCTGAAGATTTCTGGGTGGGACTACAGCCTCTCGGAAGTCATATGCCTCTTGCACACAGGCCTTGTTTTTTGGACGCCTTTGCTCCAAGGGTAGAAAAAGCAGCCTAAAAAACACGCCTAAAGCTGTGGTTTGCAAATGCATTTAGGCATGTCAAGCACTTTAGAGTTCATTCATTCCATTCGTCAGAATATTCATTTATTGTAGCCATTGGAATGAATGAATGCTCAAGTGCTAATTGCACCTAGCGTTTAGGCGCTTTGAGCATTTTTTCTGCTCAAATGCTCCCCTCCTGAATGTGCTGGTGATGTTTTGGTTTTTTTTGCTGCTAAACGCTCCTCTTTTAATAGCCCTGTAAACACCTACGTGTGCATGGACACATAGGCTAAAATAGAGGGGAATTTAGAGGCAGAAAAAAACCCACCAAACGCCTTTTTTACATCCTCCTTGACATCACTGTTCGCATATTCTTTTTTTGTATAATTTTTTTACACTGTTCAGGTATTTTGACAGAAGCGGGTGGCTGTCAGGAAAGATTCATCCACGTATGCTGTTAAGAATGGATGGAAGAATCTGTTAGATTTCTTTTATTTAGCTTGCAAGCTTGTGTGCATAGCCAGGTTTAGACTGCAGAGAACATCTGATGGACCAGTTTTGAAATTGCGAGCAAGGCGTTTGCATAGGGCGGCAATTTTTAGGGCCCCCCCCCCCAGAAGAAGGGACATTTTGAGCAGCGTATGGGACTGTACACACCTCCCCCCCCCATTCCTGTTGCCCGAAGATCAGCAGCCCTTGGAGAGGGGGGGAGGAAGGTGTGTGCAGTCCCATACAATCTGAGGAAGGGGGGGAGAGGGAAGAGAGAGAGAGTAAGGGAAGAGAAAGAGAAAGGAGAGAGAAAGGGAAGAGAGAGAAGGAGAGGGAAGAGAGTGAGGGAGGAAGAGAGAGAGAGAGGGAGAAAGAGAGAGAGGGAAGAGAGAGGGGAGAAAAAGAGAGGGGAAAAAGAGAGAGAGGGGGGAGAGAGAGGGAGGAAGAGAGAGAAGAAAGAGAGGGAGAAAGAGAGAGAGGGAGAAAGAGAGGGAAGAGAGGGGGAGAAAGAGAGAGGGGAAAAAGAGAGAGAGGGAGGAAGAGAGAGAGGGATAAAGAGAGAGAGGGGGTGGAGAAAGAGAAAGGGAGAGGAAGAGAGAGAGAGAAAGAAAAGGAGAGGGAGGGAGAGAGAGAGAATAATATATACATACACACTTATTGAACTCTCTCACTCTCTCATTGGGGAGAGGGGTGCAACATTTTTGTGTTGCCTAGGGCAGCATAAAATCTAAATACACTACTGCTCACGAGCACAATAATGTAAACAAGCGTGTATAACACTAGCGGGCGTGATGACGTCAGTGCTAGGCTCCACCCAAAAATATAAAACTTGAAGTTACTCTGCCCTAGGTCAAGCTTACATAGGGCACAAAGTGCAAGGGTCAGGAGTAAGTAATGCAAAGAGTGCCAGGGACAGGGGTAATTAACACACAGAAAGCAGGTGTAATGCAATAAATACACAGTTCAAAAGTACGTAATGAGTGCAAAAAAGCAAAAATTATCCCTTACCTCAATACTGCACCAACCCCACCCCCATGATAAGACCACCTCCAACATAATTTCTCCGACCCTTCTTAAATTGTACTCACTGAACGTTGGCATTGTACTGCATCTGCTGTTCTCTTTTGAGTGCAAGACCTGATGCCACAACCGCCCATGTTTTTTTCTCCTGTATGTAAATGAGCAGCTGCCAACTTCTATTTCTGCCTGCTATCAGCTGGACCTGTAGCACACAGACAAGGGAGGTCTGAAACTCCTTCTCAGCTCAGTTCTACAGGTCTAACAAGTGACATGTGGGCCAGCGGGTGGGGATAGAACCAAGCAGCTGCACAATTTACATATAGAAGAAGAAGAATGAGCATGGTCTCAGCATCAGGACCCAGGACACCTGCCAAGGAACATTGCCAGGGACATTTGTTTGCCAGAGATAGACCCCTAAAAACTTGTTTGAAGTATTCCTTTAAATTTGTCCACTACTGCCATACAGTATACTGCAGAGCACATTACTTAACATGAACATTGTTATCATATCTTACAGTGTGAAGGAAGTAAGGCAAGCAGACATGTAAAACATCTTAAATCAAAGCCATTTTATAGAAAGAATTACAAGTATGGATGTGACCTTTCTTTTATGCATAAATCACAATCTATAGCCTGTAACCAACAAAATGACTAAAGACAATTTGTGCAATAAAACACTGCAATTACGTATAAACAAATTTTAAAAAAGAGCCGGTTCACACCAGGAATCAAACAGGAAACTGCAGCGCACTCTGGTACAATTTGCATGGGGTGTAATGCAGTGCGTTTTGAGCCCATTCATTTTGAATGGGGAAAACTGCACTGGACTGCAACAAAAGTAGTGGATGCACTACTTTAAACAATGTGCTGAAAACAGATCGCATGGTACGTCTATATCAAGCAATCTGGTGCAGGCAAACACACTGCATTTGTGACCTGCATTTTGGGTGTTGTTAACCAAACATTGACAGCAACTGCAGATTGCAACTGCAGTGCGTTTTGAATGTGGTGAGGAAACACACAGAACGGGAGTTTTCTGCACCTTGTTCTGGTGTAAACAGGTACTGCAAGCCCATTTCAGTCTCTTAGATTGTAAGCTCCAAGGATGAGGCCCTCCTAACCCTCTTGTATTGAACTGTATTGCTGCTGTATTGTCTCCCGTTATGTTGTAACGCGCTGAGAAAACTGTTGGCGCTATATAAATCCTGTATAATAATAATAATGTGCATAGAGGTGTATGCTTTTGAACCATTAGGTAGGTGTGTTGTCATGCGTCAGTATGCATTTCCTTTGTTGGTTGAAATGCGATTGGATGTTCATTGACATATGTCTTTAATGTGTTTTGGAATTTAGAACTTGAAGTGGATGAAGTTTTTGATTCCTGTTGCCAGCTCATGAAAATGCATGTTTTGATGTATTGCTATTGACACCTATAAGCCCACCAATATATTAAAATGCAAAAGAAGACGGATATGTTGTACTTTGCAAAATGCAATGCACTGCAGCACTGAGATGGGAAGAGACACTTTATTATGGTAAACTACGACACTTACGTTTTAACGCGTCAGAACACTACAGTGTTTCAGGGGAGTAAAGCTGAATCTTTTCACAGCTTCACTGCAAGTGACATCACTGTCCCAAAACTAATAGGTAGTCTAGAATGTCAGCTTCTATCCAATGGTGGCCATACATGGAACAATTTTATATAGACCCGTATTGTTGACAGATTTACTGTCTGATTTGAAACATGATTGGAATTTTTAAAAGATCATTTGATGAGCTATACACTTAACGATCCGGTCAAAATATCTGCTTTCCTACAATTGGATATTGTGTTCAGACCAAACAGAAATTGATCAATGATACAATATATATCTTTATTATAATTCATAGATCCAATCATATTGTCTGTAAAGAACTTTTTGATCACATTGTTATGTGTATGGCAACAGATAACTTCATGCAGGTTTTTTTTACCTAATGAAAGATCTCATGCCAGTGGCTCATTGGCTCAGCAATGACAGCTACGTTCGGGGTTTGGACCAAACCCAAGCGCATCACTACTGCAGACAACAATTACAATAAATGACTATGATCGGTCCTATGGAAACTTGGTCTTTCCAGAAAGTTGAAACCAGGTACAGCACAAACCCTACCTGCAATGCAATGCAAAGCTCAATTATTCACAGACAGACCAGCATGCCTGCTGAGAAATATAGGCTCATTCATGTCCAACTAATAAACCAATACATTGCCCTCCCAAAAAGACACAGCGGCCGATTAAGATAGCAAACATGCAAGGCCACAGCTTTATTGAACTTTGAATATAACAAATAACCAATGGCACCTACAGTTATACTGTGAGCACACGTAAACCAAAAACTGACATAATCTAAGAGGCCTGTCCTTACCATCAGCGTCAGACCGGCATTAGACTGACCCAAAATTTAACTTGAAGGCATAACCCATAAACCGTTTTCCTGCCACCCTATAGCAGATATACTGCTACAGGGCGGAAAGGGGTGCGCAAAAGCATGTATATATACGTGATTTTGCATTTCCGGATAGGGGGCATGTGCCGCCATTCGCGGCTGCAGCTGTCAATCACCGAGTCCCGCCGGGTTATTACCCACTGGCGCCCAGTGATTACTGAGCATCTCCAACAGGGAGGAGGACTGTTTTGTTTATTAACAGTTCTCCTTCCTGTCAGCTCGGGCACACTGCTTTGGATGGCTGTGCACAGCACAGCCATCCAAAGCAGTGTGCTTGCAGTGAAGCACACTGACACAGCCCAACATATAAGTAAAACACTCCTGCACACAGTTAACCGTTTGAGCGCTCCTCATGTTAACCCCTTCCTGCCCAGTGCCATTAGTACAGTGTCAGTGCTTTTTTTTAGCACTGATCACTGTATTGGTGTCACTGGGGATGTCAGTGACACCAAGTCAGTTCCCCCCAGTGTCCGAATGTTCACCGCAGACCTGCAGTCCCACTATAAGTCGCTGATCGCTGCCATTACTAGAAAAAAAAAATTAAAAATTCCAGTATCTATACCGCCATTTGTAAACACTATAACTTTCAAGTAAATCAAATCAAACATAAGAGTGTGCTAAAAAACATATTAAAAAGTGTTCATAAATCAGAAGCTCCGCTCAATTCAGCTGTCTCCCGACAATCGCAGGGAGCGTCCTGATGTCAGCATCCGACTAGCCACGCCCTACGCGTTTCGTCACCATGTGGTACCACCCCGTGAGGACGTTGTGGTGACGAAACGCGTAGGGCGTGGCTAGTCGGATGCTGACATCAGGATGCTCCCTGCGATTGTCGGGAGACAGCTGAATTGAGCGGAGCTTCGGCTTTCTTTCCTGCCTATGTGATCGATGCTGGTGTCGGCTAGACACCTTATTTGTGAGTGGCTTTTTAACTTTTTAATAAACAGATATTGTAAAGACAAGCTGCACCATTATATTCTTCTTTATTTCTGAATGTGGTCCCGATGTACATGGAACTGTGGTGATTGCCCACTCATGGGAGAGTGGCTGCAGAGTGTTCCTCCTTATTACCTGCCTATACTACAGAGGGGTGTCTTCCAGCTGGAATTTATCACTGCAGAATATTGCACCTAAAGTCTGGAGGTTGCTGTTTTCTTCGCTCCCAGAGCAAAAGCGCCAAGGCTGGTCTATAATTTGATCAGCACTTAGCTCTGGTGAGTGCATTCTATTTATTTGGTGGTGGATTGCTCTCGGTGTTACATATTTTTCACACGAGTACTATATATATTGGACTTTCACATATTGATTTATGGATACTTTTTTTTATATGTTTTTTAGTGCACTCTTATGTTTGATTTGATTTATCCCAAAAATATTTTTTGGAGATAGAGTTGCTGCTGTATAGAATTTGAGAGTGTGGCGCTTTTCTAAAACCAATTAATTAACTTTCAAGTAAACCAATTAATTTACACGTATTGGAATTTGTTTTAGCAAAGACATGTAGCAGAATACATTTTGGCCTAAATTCATGACGAAATTAGATTTCAACATTTTTTTTACTGGACATGTTTAATAGTAAAAGTCAAAAATATAGTTTTTTTCTCAAAATTGGCAGTCTTTTTTTTTATAGCGCAAAAAATAAAAACGCACAGCTGATCAAATACCCCCGAAAGAAAGCTCAATTCGTGGGAAAAAAAGACGTAAATTTAATTTGGGTGCAGCATTACATGACCGCGCAATCATCAGTTAAAGCGCCGTAACGCAAAAAATGCCCTGGTCAGGAAGGGGGGTAAATCCTCAGGAGGGCAAGTGGTTAAAGGAACATCAATTGCTGGCAAGGTCAAAACCACCAATAAAGCTGTAACAAAACATCACAACAGGCGGGTGGGTGAGCAACTCTTGTGAAAGCTGAATCTCCTCAGATCAGTGGAGCGTGCCTCAGCATAGGCATTTTCTAGAGTTCATGCTTCACCGCTTCACCCTTTAGGTCTTTGTCGCCATCCTAACAGAGCCACTTAACATCCCTGTGTTAGGTTAACACCCACGGTGATGCCATGCTTCCAGCAGTCAAGGCTTCCTTTCTAAAAGAGGGGGTGTTAAAGGGATCTTCATTGCAGTCTCTCCTGGAAACCCAGAAATGGTTTGGAAACATTTGTGGGCTCTGGGGAGCAGCCAAAGCATTTTGAAGATTGTAGCTGTACAAAGGTTTGCTTTAAAGATGTTTCAAAACAAGTTCACTTTTAGACAATTCATGACATTATTTCTTGACCCTCTCACAAATAGACAGGTGTGTCTGCAGTCACAAATCTGACCAGACATGATGGAATATCCTCATTAGCAGGGGCTGTCCGGCAACTTTGTACAACCCGGAGGCCCATGGTGCAGCAACTCGGCCCCCCTACCGCTCTCCCTCTTCTCTGCCTCCTCCTGACCCCCATCCCAAGCTGAACGTCTGCTCCAGGTACTCTCTGTTTATTGGACGGGTCAGGCTGGACAGCGCCTACTGCACCGACTCTGGGCTCCCAAACTGGCCAGCGGGGCTTGGCTGCGGGCTGTAGGGGGTAGCTGGGGAGGCTCGGTTGGGGCTGGCCAGGGGAGGAGAGCTTCCGTAAGCTCTGTAAGGAGGCTGATTTGTGCCTGTTTTTTTGTGTAGTTTGTAGAACCTGAATTATGAGTGCTTGTGCTTTACTAACAGTTTTCCATTTATGTTAGAGACAAAGATATGCTTCATATTTACTATAGCCATATGAGTCAAGCTAATATTTATAGTTGCTATGGGTTACTACACTTTGTATATCTTTACTATTTGCATTGCCTTTAAAGCATAATCCTACATGGTTGGGTAAATCAGGGAGTCTCGGTGTTCATACTATCACACCTCATTACCGAAGGTAAATATACAAGGCTAAGCAAGAGGCAGCTTATGGATTCAGAGACAGGATCTTGCTGGTACATAGCTTCTCAGATATACAAGGATATGGGAAAAGCCTCACATTTCAACAGATGGCTAACATCATCCTCATCATAATGTTAGGCTACCCACACATGGACAGGAGAACCTTTCACTACACTACAAGCACAGATTACCTAAAGCTCAAGTTCCAAATAAAAAAAATGAGTGTGCAATTCACCAAATGAATCGAAATTTAGACTTTTTCAGACACCTTAGATCAAAATTAAAATTGAGCACATATGCATATTTCACAAACTGCTAGAAAAGTATAATATTCGTATTTTATTATCACAAACGTAAAAAAGTTGGCATGAAATCTAAAATCACTGGCAACACAGAAAGATTAGACATGGATATAATTGACAGTCACACATAATGGATAGTTATCCTCCAATCCCTACTATTTTACAGTTTTTGGTGAGAGCTATCATTCATAATCTCATATGTAATGATGGAGGTTTTATACAAATGGTAGATATGAGTGTTTTACACATTTCATGGATCAATGCTCACTTCTAGGATCAATGCTCACTTCTTTAGACACAGTGACCCGGAAGTATACTGCTTTCCATTACGTCAAAGAACATCATATATCTCTTGTCAACCATCCCGTTTCAATGTACGCAGAGCAGGGGCGGACTGACAACTCATGGGGCCCCCGGGCAATAGGAAATCATGGGGCCCCTGTGTCCTCATCAACACTCAAAAACCACACCCAAAAAAGCCTATGAAAGGGGCATCTCATGGGGCCCCTTACTGGCCCCGGGCCCTCGGGCAGTGCCTGAGTGCTCGAATGGTCAGTCCGTCCCTGACCCAAAGATAGACTTGTGTGGTTGAGCAGAAGGGTTTAAATGTGAAGGGAGGACAATCCTCCACCAGGTAGGTGAACCACATACAACAATAGAGTGGTAAAGGACCCTCCTCTACCACCTTTTAGACATTGGAGATCTCAAGGAAACAAATATACTTTGGGGTTACTGTGCCTGAAAATGTGAATGCTAATCTGTGAAATGCATAATAGTCTCATACCTGAAAAAAAAACCCATTATTACATAAGTGAATTCTTTTTTGTGTTGAAAATAATTTTATATTTTATGAAGCATTTTAACTTCTGTGACAATGTAATACGAATATTATGATTTTTTTTAGCAGTTTGTCAAATATGCACTTGTGTTCAATTTAAATATTCATCTAAGATGTCAAAAAGTGCCAATTTTTATTAATTGAATAAGTGCATGTTAATATCAGTGAGTGAGACACCATTATAAGGTTAGATTAAAAAACTACTAAAATATCCAATAATTTTTTACCAATAAAAAAATTAGCACAGCAACTTTTTTACTCGCAAATCATGGCCTTTTGACTCCTTGTTTACATTGGCTTCATAATGTTGTATTTGGAAGGCCATTATAAAGCACACTGAATGTCAATCACAGCACTTCTCACTATTATTATTATTATACAGGATTTATATAGCGCCAACAGTTTGCTCAGCGCTTTACAATATAATGGGAGACAATAGAGCAACAATACAGTTTAATACAAGAGGGAAAGAAGGGCCCTGCTCCTTGGAGCTTACAATCTAGGAGGGAGGGGCTAGTGGTACAAAAGGTAGTAACTGTGGGGGATGGACTTGTTGGAAGAGTAGAAGATTCCATTATTAGCTGAGGGCAGGATAGGCTTCCTTGAAGAGATAGGTTTTCAGAGATCGCCTAAAAGTGAGCTGAGTAGGCGATAGTCCGATAAATTGAGATAGAGAGTTCCAGAGGATGGGGGAAGCTCTGAAAAAGTCCTGGAGATGAGCATGGGAGGAGGAGACAAGGGGGCTAGAGAGCAGGAGGTCTTGTGAAGAGCGGAGAGGACAGTTTGGGTGATATTTGGAGACAAGATTGTTGATGTAATATAAATAAAATGGTAAGCTTACAGTGCTGTTCCCACTGTTTATTTTGCTTCAAAAATTATACACCATGTCGCTTTCTTGGTGCTTCAATGCATCTCCAAAGCCCCCATAGATGTCTATGACAATGCTCCCCAACAGCACCTGCAGCATTTGAGTAGCATTTATTCAGTTAGCTTTACTTTGTTTTGGAGGTATTGGAGGTATGAGATATCCCAGGATGCACTGGGAAACCAACAAGTAAACTGGAAAGATGTAATCAGCAGTCACTTCTGGTTCACGTGTATATATTATGGAAGCCATCACATTGGGTGTGCAGCGTGGAGCAACAGGAAGGTGAGTGGGGTCTGGAGTCCAGTAGAGCAACTAGAAGATAGCACAATTTGGGAAAGTTTGGCAACAGGAAGGTGAGTGGGGACCACAAAGACAAAACTGAGTGGAGAAGAAACAGCGGAGCTGGGGGACCGGAGCGTGAGAAACTAGCAGATGTTACACACAGTGGGGACTGGAGTGAGAGAGAACTGAATGGTGGAGAACCAGCAAAGCTGGGGGTCTGGAGATGGAGAAACTAGCAGATGTCACTGGGGGGACCAGAGAGAGAGGAGGATCAGCAAACCAGAGAATCAGCAGAGCTGGGGGTACTACAGACTGGGGTGTAAGCAAAGCTGGGGTACTACTGAGTGGGGGATCTGCTAAACAAGGGTGCTACTGAGTGAAGGATCTGTTGAACGAGGGTACTGATGAGCTAGGGATCTGCTAAATGGGGATATTGCTAAACTGGGGTTACTACTGAGACCCTTTAAAGCAAATAGAAAATCAACACACACAGGGTATTTGCCAAGCTTCAATAAAGCTTCAAAAATCATCACATAAGCATGAAAAATGTACAGTATGTGGAAGCAGCAGGCGCTTTAATGTGCATTAAAATCAAAGCAAGTGTAATCTAGCCCTTATAGTTACTAAAAACTCCAGCTTATGTCCAAATACCAGGTTAATCATCTGACCTGAAATGCAATAGTAAAACAAAGCCTAACTGCTTACATGTCTATTCCTCATCCATGCATATTTGTAGTCCTGTGGTTCACTGCAAGAATCAAAAAAGGCATGTGCTGGTAAAGTGCATTCAGGGGATATTCTGCATATTCTAGGCTTTTTAGATTAATCACTAAAGGGAGATTAAATGCTAGTCCCTTAGGGAGTGCATTGTTTTCCATGAGTCAGCTGACTCATAAACTTTATGAGAAGGAGCAGTAATGCAAAACTGTTGTGTGACACTGGAAAGAAGGAACCAGAGGCTGTAATGACCAGGCATGGCTGAACAAATGCTCATACAGTATATAATTAAACATTATACAAGGGTTTTACATTTTAACACTTTTTTACATCAAGCTGGTCTGTTTTACACGTTTATCTAAAAATATTGAAAGGACTGTACAATTTCTTTATATTGGTTAGGACTGTACAATGTCTTTATATTGGTTAGGACAGCAAGGATGGATGAAAGCAAAACCCCAGCTAAGAAGACAGAAAGAAACTTAAAATGAAAAGAGGACTGAAAGAGGGGCTATAGCATCATGACATAAGTACATAAACAGATAATCATTGTCAATTGTTATATCTCTAAAGCCGTCCATAGATGGATCGAATCTCGGCTGGTTCAGCATGGACCGGCTAAGATTCGATCCATTTATGAGCAGGCTGGTTGTACTGAAGTTGGTCCATCAAGCGACTTAAGTACAACCAGCCTGTCTGATTTTTTTCATGCAAACGCTACCAGCTGCCATAGCCACCAGCAGTGATCATTGTGTTCTGCTGTCAGGGAAGGCTCCCCACCGACAGAATACAGTAGTGCTGCAGGAGCAATTACCCCGTCAATAATGACTGTGGTAATAGGGGAATCGAGTAATTTTCTTTCCCTCTTCCTGTGGTGGAAGGATGGTTGGGAGGAAGAGACAAATGACAGTTGGAATTTTTTGATGTCTCTGAGATAAGGCTAGTTTTATGGGATCCTGCAATTTTCCTGATTAATGTATGAACATTAATCTCACTCTTGTTTCATCCAGTCAATAAAGTAATGTCTGAAAATATTAATTACTGTGAGAGACACACTTGGAAAACCAGTTTGGCAGTAAAAGTGTGTATGTTCAAAACTGGGTTTCCTGAAAACTGTTATGCAAGCGCTGTGACTGTCCTTTTAGTTGATCCTGGCTGTTCACATAGGTCTCTTGGTACTTGTGGAAGATACTTGGAGAGAGAGCTCAATTAGCTGGCAGCCTTGTAAATCTATTGTTTTGTGATTTGGACAGAAGTCCATTCTCATATTAGAGAGGCAGTTTAACAGTCTACAGTAGGTGTTCCTAAACAAATTCATTTTTTGTTGTTTTGTTTTGTTTTTTTACTTGTGAAAATACTGCCTAAATTGTTTGATCAAAAGCTGACTCTTCAATTGTTGTTGGAAACACTACATAGAGTTTGAAATTTTAACTGCTGTGAGGACTCTTGCTTCTTCTACAAATAGAGTGAAAGCTGGGCTGCTATATACTGTATATTAAACCAGTATTCCCCCCACCACCAAAAAAAAGAAGAGTAATATATTGCAGCTTACCAATCCGTAAACCTGGTGGCTGCATTCATCTGATTTTCCACAAAGGTGCGTCTCATGATGTAACCAAGAATGATATTAACTTGGACAAAAATTCTCAAATAACAAAGGCAAATGCAGCTTTTTATCACGGAAAAAATATGCTACTGTTCACTGTTTGTAGCTCTTTAATGATCCAGAAAATGAAAGTTCTTTCTTGTGTGCAATTTTTATTTTTGTTGACTTTTTATGGGTTGTTTTTTGCTTCTCATGTGCAGTATTTTCTATTTAATTATTTCCATGCAATTACTGTACACATTGAATGAAAATCGGACGTTATGTTAATGAGCAAGTATAATTTTACATCTTGAACCTTTGTTTTTTTTCATCCGACAGTCAGAATCGGCTGTCAAAAGCACGATAGAGATGCACTACAGATAATCGCACGATCATTCCTTTTACGGACATATTTGTCTGATTTTCATTTTGTGTGTACTGGCAATAAGGGTGTCTCCATTCTGGATGGAGGAACAACAGAAACACCTTTGGACAAACCGTGTCAATGTTAATGGTTTGTCTCAACCCTGTGACTTTTGCTGGGCAGCTTGGTTTGTATAAAGAATTAAAACAATAACAGAATTACTGACTGTATCATGAGTTGAAAATAAAGAAAGCCTAAAAAAGGAAAGGAAAATAATACAGCCAGCACATTTAAGAATTGGTATGTTGCGACATATTAACCTCCCTGGCGGTATTCCCGAGTGTAGCTCGGGGTGAAATTTCAGTACCAAAAGCGGTAACCCCGAGCTACACTCGGGCTCACCATGCGGCGTTGGTCAGGGATTCCCTGCAGCACTTACCTTGTCCTTCGCTCCCGCGATATCCCTCCTGCAGCGTCCCCGGCCGTCTCCTCCAGCCGATGCCAGCATCCGGCTTCCGTGTTTCGGTCCCTGTGACGTCGGGACGTACGGGGGCCGGAACCGGCGGCAAATTTAAAAATGTTAAAAACTGTCATTTTTTTGTAAACGAATATTACATAGCAAAACATTGCTGTTTCAAAGCATTTCACATACATTTTGTCCCTGGTGCTTTGTCCTGTGCCCTGCCTGCATTTTGACTGTTCTTTCTGCCTGGAAACTTAGAAAAGTCCATGGCGTCCAAAAAGCGTCCTTTTAGGTCAAAAGCGGTTTTGGACCGGCTAGAGAACAGCGATAGTAAATCAGAACCACTTGCAGAATTGAGTGATAATGATTCATGGGGAAATTCGGCATCAGACACTGAAAACGATTTTGCGACTTTTGCTCAGTGATGTGCGAACTTGGCGCTATATTTCAAATTTCAGTGTTTTTGGTTTGATTATATTATTGAATTAAATGTATTATTACATTATTATTTTTTATGATTATTTATTAAATTATAATTTATGATTTTGTGTTTCAAGTTTTATCATATCCGGAGTGTTTACTAGACTCTTGTTCGGACAGATTTCAGTGAGTTATTCCTAAAAAATACAGGCCTACAATAAAAAAACTACATATTACCATGCAAAATAATGGTACCGCTTTCAGCACCAAAAATCAGAAATAATCATACCGCTAGGGAGATTAGGTTTTATTTTTTTGGGGTTTAATACTGCATTAAGCCACGATGGTGTCCAATAGTAAAAAATAAAAAAACATACTCTGGCAGACACTATGCAACATAAAGACCACATAAAAGACCAATTTCCTAGGGGAATGCAAAGGGCAGGCTGATAGGTGCTTATTCAAAGTAAAACGCAGATAAACATGTGAATGAAATGTATATTTTTCAGGAAATCGTCTTCACAACATACATACAGCAGCATGCATCTTAACACCAAAGATACAATGCCGAACCTTTCACAGTGATCCATTTAGGATGAATTCATGCAAAATGCAGCGCTCAGATCTGCTGAATACCTCAATAGCAAATGCGCATATACTGTATATAAATATTTTTTTCTTGAAGCTATTACACTTTAAAACTCATTTCCTCCTGGCTAGTCACAATCCAAACTCTGATATTCTGGTACCTGATAAAAATGCAGCTTTCAGAAGTCTTATTTTTTGAATACTCAGAATGCATATTGCACTGCAGCATCTTAACAGCTCCCACAAGACATTTATTGTGATCTGTAAGTTAAAATATATTCAATCATATTTTTTTGTTTACAACACGTTCTTTTATAAATATCTTGGTGTTTTCTATAGTAAACCGTGATTTTGCAATACTATAACAGATTTAAAAAAAAAACAAAAGAAAGCAATTAGGAAGCTATGTATTCAGTCCAAGCCAGGCAAGATGCAAGACCTAGGAAGGCAATGCACCTGAAGAATTATAGGACATTCGTATAGCAATTTCAGTTGTGAATAGAAGTATATGTCCCTTGGTTCCTGTTAGTTTGAGATTGGAGTCTGAGCTGACTGGGCCTTAACTACACTAAGGCAATAAAAAAAACAAAAAAAAAAGAAACACGTGGTTGGTTACGTTCAGTGAAAACTACATTTCTTAAGGATCAGTAGATCTAAAGATATAGGATTTGAATCACATGCAAATGTCAGCTTTCCTTTTCCAACTACTAAACTACTTTATTTGTCAATGAACAAGGACCACCAGTGTCCGAACATCTTACTATTTTGTATTGTTTTAGCCTATTTCAATTCAGTCACCTTCCAGCTTAGAACTGGCAGGCATGCACCTGAGCTGGCATCCTACAAGGCACTCCTGACAGGTCCATGTGAAGGGAAACCATACTGAAGATTCAGACACATCTAAAAAGATGCAGCATGACAGAAGGAGCGGGCTGGGAGTGCATCCCAGCTGACACCATCCACAAATTAGAATAGAAAGTGGACCCCAATGTTCTTGGTTATATGACCTAGGGAGATAGTCAGCATTTCCCTGCAAATGAACTCTGCAAAACCCAAAAATTTGCTGTTATGGAAACAAAAATGACCTTCGTCTATTACAAGACCATTGTAAACTGTTTCTCTCAGTCTGATGATAACAATAATGGCTCCTGGATAATGTAAATACATTTCCAAGCATATGTGCATGCTGATGTAATTGGTACAATCATTATGTGCTGGGGATTGGGGATAATGCACAAATCATTTTCATGTGCACTCAAAAGTGACAACAGTAGCTTACATAGGGAGTGAAGCAATCACCAATTGTGCACTTGCATCCATACCTTGGCCAATAGATACATCAGGTGGTATTCTATAAACATGTTAATTATTAGAGAGCTCTGACTAAAAGTTGTGGTGGCAACTCAAATTTTTGGTTCCCCGTCACTTTCAGTTTCGGCACAGGAATAGAGTAGTTTCCCCCATTGGGTACACAGCAATAAAAAAATGATAGGGGATATAACCTCCTACCACACCAGCAAAAACGTAAAAAAAGTTTGGCCTTTAGATACATGTAAAGAATATGTATACATCTAACCATCTGTTGCCTATGTATACATCTAACCATCTGTTGCCACTCACAGATATCAGATGATAGTCAACCAACTTTGCCCCTGAGGGTTGTCTGTGCGACTGATTAGAAAACAGGATTGTGTACGTACAGCAGACATCCTCAGAAGGACATATTAATGCTTATTAATGGATGTTAGCAACATGAAATTCAAAACTAATGTTTTTATTATCCAAACAAATTTGAGATTATAAGATTGCCATCATCAGTGTCTCAAAGGCACACAGCTGAATCCTGGTCAAGAAAATGGAAAAGGTTTGTCTGTTCTTTGTGTTCCTATTGTTTTATCTGCTTGCTAGAGGACGAACATGTTTTAATCATGAGGCGGTATTTGTTAGGCTTGTACGCGAATAGACTAGGTAATACCACTTTTACCTTAGATAAAATTCCTTACGGTTCAATTTGCACAGCGATCAGGCGTTCCTCAACTAAAAGACACACTGATAAATGAAATGCTGTAACCCAGCCTCCATCAGTTAAAAAGAGAAGATAACAAGGGCTTTGGACTAAACAAACTTGGCACCTGCAGTAGAGTTCCCCAGTGAATCAGGCGCCTGTGTGGACCAGGCATCTCCAAGCATTTGTGCCTTGTAGAAATGGGGACACCTAGTCCCAGAAATGCAATGCTCCCACTGTGTAGAATGCTTTCATGATGCCTCACTGTCATCTCCTTGCAGCTCCTTTCATTGTAACAAAGGCTGAAATTTACCATCTGAAAGCAGAAAAGGAAAAACTTCCCAGCCTGCACACAGTAAACAGAATAGGTATGGGAAACAAAACGCTCAAGAGGCTGGATAGTTCAGCTTTCCGTAATTTAGAGGAGAGAGACTAAGAATGTAATAATGTTGAAGCTTGAAGGTTTGCTGTAAGATAATATACAAACTCAATAGTGGATACTTAAAGGATAATGTACCCTTTATCCAAATTGTCCTATAGGGATGCCCACCCTTCAGTGTGCAGCACACCCAGTTCAATATTTATCTCTGTCCCCATTTAAGCAACATTTTCTGTGCTTCCCTTTCTTGCCTTTCTTCTGAAATTATCTCCACTGGACCTTCTTCATCCTGCATATGGACACTGTGGGACCATGCATTTCTATGGGGACAGCCTTACTTCGCAGGACAACTTGAGGTCTCCATGTGTTCAGCTCTCCATGGAAATGAATGTGGAGGTAGCAGAAAAAAGGCAGTGTGATGCTTTCAGTACTTTTGCTTAGTGTACACCACACAGAAAACAAGGCGATCTGCCTTGCCTTAGTGTTGGGACTGCGCTAGTAAAGGTTTGCCAGCACATCCCAATGCAAATCATGTGAATGGGCCATATAGTCAGTGAAATATCAGGCTGATAACTTATGTTCAAATAACAAAGCACAACATCTCACAATCTATCTGCCTAATCTTGGCCCAGTTATTTTTGGAACATACCATTATCCTCTAAATAAAAAAACATACATCAATCTTAGAACTCCTTTTTAAGGTACAAGTCAGTAAACTTTTCAACATATCAAAAAAAAAAACTATTGATACACAAATTACATATAATTCATGCCGAAAAATAATTCAAAAGTAATTTCAATTTATACTATGTTGTATATACACCCATGTATTACGTACTAAGACCACTACTGCTGTTATTATCTACAGTATTAGAACTGGCTGCTGAAGTTTAAACCTTTCCTTTACATAACAAGAAATGTCCCGAATCATTCACTTACTCACTGATTGAGAATTCACTGATCAGTAACTAAAAAGCACAACAATTTTTTGTTTTTTAGCAGCTGTACAATCTCAGGAAGCAGACATATACTGGTTTATAAATGTCCATAATCCACAAGGAAAACCTAGTTAAGGTGGTTGATTCCTCCAGGTAGAAAGGACTGCCAAGATAGCTAAAAATGGACCTAGGAGAGTTTTGAGGCTGTAGAATATGATGAAAGTGGCTAGAATAAAAATCAAACTTCAACCCTCACTCAAGGAGGAAAAAAAACTCGACAATCTGCTCACACATATGCCCTTTGAGCATCAGCAGTATAAGAGAATGCGACTAGTGGACTACATATCTCAGTGAACCATGACAAACATCAGGTGAACAAATTAGATATGTAACTACCATACTGTTTATTTAAGAAAGGTATATTTGCAGGATAATTATTTTGAAGTAATCTTTACTAACTCCACGTTATTAGTTTGAAAAAGGCTCTCAGGACAAGATATGTGTAATAATCCTTTGAGGCCATAGTAAGTGCAAATAGCATCTTGAATGTGCTGCCTATCAAATATTCCAACAAAACACATATAAAACAGACCCTATGAGTTAACTCAAGTGTGAATTTTATTAATAGGTGGCGTTTAAAGTAAACCCATCAAAAAGCTTGGAAACTCAAAGCAACCATATGATAAAATACCGTAAACCTTTGGTGAGAAACCACGTCATGGCAGTACATTGAGTGATTTAGGAAGGTGAAGCTATACATAAATCTTGATGTAATCTTGTACAGATTTAGTTTGATTGTCTCTTCTGAGCCTACTTAATGATATATTAAGGTAGTGGTTGGCTTTACTGACCAATGGGACTGAATAAGTTGAATATCAACAGGAAGAGAGGAAATATGCATATTAAATAAGCTGTCTAAATAACTGGATCTATATTTTCCTTTGTTGTCTTCACTGAAAACAATCTTTGCTTTATCATACTGTATGTGTGGTTTGAATAGCCCAGGCTAGTGTAATTTCCAGAGTGCGATGGCCCCAGTAAAACGTCTCAAAAAAACGGTCTGAAACTCTAGCAGGTGGATAGCAAAATTCCAAAAAAAAAAGGCAATATACAAGAAGCAACTCTTTATGTACTAAACTCTAGTGGATGTTACGTAAGGAGAACAAACTGAGCCACTGCTCTGCACCTCCATGCAGAGAATTCTTTGTCTCTATTGAAAAGAACAGGTGAACAAATTAATAGATGTTAAACAAGTTACTTCTAAAACAGCAGAAGGCATGCAAATACATGAGCCTTTATGTTTGCAATAAACACACTGTGGCTGCCCTTGGAAACACAATACGTTACAAACTGGACAAATGCAAAAACAGTGTACTGCATAAACAATAGGAAACATTTATAAAAAGCACACATTAAATTGTGCCATCATTTTTTTCAAATGCATATCTCTAGTTAAAAAGCTTTGTGATTTTACACCCACACACCTTGCCCCTTATAAAATCATCTCAGAAAAAAAACAAGTACACAATAGCAGAAAATGTTCAAGATACAGCCCTGTCTTTTGGGGGTTTTTTTAAACTGCAAGCATTAAGAATTTAAAGGAGAAGATATTTCAGTTTTAGAGGGATGCCAGTTTTTGTCTTGTTTACCAGTTTCATTAATTTATTGAGCACCATGATTGCAATATAGACCCCTAGGAACACCCATCCTCTTTGGCCAATTTTGGAATCACTGAGGACCAAATCCTCACTTTATTTTATTTTGTGGCAAATATATTTGGAGAACCAAAACTCACTTCATGTCTGCTACAAGATACTCTGGAGTCCTCGGCCACTGGTGTCCACACATAAATTAAATATTAGATCTGGGTAAATTTAGTTATTAATAATATGGATAGATTTGCCAGAAGACAGCAATAGGCAACCAGGATACAAATGTTTATGGAAGAATAAAAAAAGGCTAAAAATGTTTTAAAATGGCTTCTTAATTCCATGACTATTTGGCTGTAGGGATTCTAGGTTGGCTATAAATGATCAGCAATTTAGAAGAAAGTTAAATGCTCAAAATGCATCCATGGTCTTATTCAATAAACCTTAGTCTTCATTGGGACAGTACCTTGTATTGTAATGTTCCTGATCTCTAGGAAGGCTCTCTTGTCTTCCTGGTCCACAGGTCACCATGTAGATGCATCCCACCAGATAGGTTGAATGACAAATGGAATTCTCTTTGGTTGATTCCGTAGTTTGAAGACCTCTTCAAAACATGAAGCAAGAAAAGTATCTTCAAACACTGAGCTACAGGCAATAAGAGCAGAGAGCTGGTCACGTACAGTTAGGAATTAAATATAAGCCTTATAGCAGTGTACCTGCAGGCTGCTACACCGACATCAAACTGGAGTGCGGGATGAATAGAGATTTTCCCCCCCTCTATCTCTTTTCTTTCTCTTGCCTATTCTGCTATCACCAAAGAGTAAAATAGAGGGCGTTTCATCTTTCACATGAAAACTTAATAATGCTGTAACAGGAGTGAGATCGACTTTCCTACTGCTATTCAAACACAAGGGGGGCAAGAGGGGGATAAAGACGGGAGCAAAATAGTTTACTATGTAGCGAGGGAGAAGGAGAAGGCACTTTACGCTCTTTCGTCCTTTGATGTTGGAGACTGTAAGACCTGAGTTTGCGAAAAATCAGAGAAATGCCGACAAAAAGGAGAAGAAAAAAGATTGTAGGGCAGATCAGGTAACATGGCATCTCAACCCAAGTCTTTCAGTAACACAATCTATAGATAAAGGAGATCTAGGGTTACTTGTACATATAGACTTTAAGCCTTTTCTTACTTGATTAGTCTGGGTTGTTTATTTTATATCATCTAATAGCCTACTTTACACCATTTGAGGATGGGTAAGGCAGGTAATATTTAACTTTTCCCTTCTCACAGTGAGTGAAGAAGTAAACACAGATATTCAATTTGCTGATCATTTCATTGCCATGCCAAATTAAAGATGTTCTCAGTTGGCCACAGAATCCTAGGCCATTTGCAAGTAATATACTTGCAAGTTAAAATTTAAATCAGTTCATTATTCATCCAAAACCACAGTTCTCTACTGAAATCTACAGACTTCACTTGTAATATAACTATGTGATGGTGCTTTCTAATCCTCATTTGGAAGGCATTTTCCTTGGCAATAAAGAACACTATTTGGTTTATAGCATTTGTATGAAGGTTCCAAAACTTTATACATTCATTCATTGAAATGTATTTGCCAAATGCTATTACTACTTCCATAAATCTCTGTGTAGCCTGTTATGGGCCCCCTTTGCTTCTGGGCTCCAGGGCAGTGGCATGGTCTGATATGCTTAAAGTTATGCCTTTGGACTTCATTTTGAATAGTACACTTTATATTTTCTGTAATGCACCTGTATTGCACCGCACCACAAATCATGGTGGAGTGCACTGTGTTGCGCTACACTGCTAAAAATGGTATATGCATCCCATTTGAGCATTTTGGAGCATAACGCAGAGCATTTAAAAAGGTTCTGAAGGCTGAAGGTACTAAAGGCTATGTATGAAAGTAAAAAATGCTCAGTGTATAGTTTCCCCCCTCAGCCCCCCCACACACAATACTTATCTGAGCCTGATCTTAATCCAGTGATGTGCACGAGAGCAGTGGCTCTCCTGGGTCTCTCCCTCCTCATTGGCTGAGACACAGCAGTGGGAGCCATTGGCTCCCACTACTGTCAAACATAGCCAGTGAGGAGAGAGCTGGGGGCGGGGCCAAGCTAAGATCTGTGTGACCTATGCCCCCAGAAAAAGCAGCAGAGGGGATGAGCAAGAAGCACCAGCAGGGGACCTGAGAAGAACAGGATTGGGGTTACAGTTTGCAAAACCATTGCACAGAGCAGATAATTATAAAAGTCTTGTTATTTGAAATGAAAATGTGAACCTTTAGTATCAATTTAAGAAAATGGACTGCCTAATGCAATACGTTAACATGCAACATAACACTCATGCATTAACATGCTCACAAATGCAAATAAGCCCTAAAAGAATGAAAAGAAAATAGCTTGCAAAAGTTACACACTTAAAGTCCTCCGTAGACTCCAGATCTTAAGTTCTGGTTTACCTTTGCTCATTCTTGACACATTTGAACTTCACTATAAGTCGAGAAGTATGATATGTGGATTCAATGACCTATAGGAGGTGGTTCCAAATTTAAATTCAGAAGCTAAATTTCCCTCTATTTCCAGGATTCTGCAAGAGGTTAGAGAATGCATACAAGCAGCTTTAACTAGTCTATCATTTTGAAGGCAGCATTACAAACCCAAAGATTGTAAGGTGCATGCCACAGCCAATAACCAGGACAGCAGGCAAGTATTCTGGATTTTAGAGAGAACTGGGCTTCTGGGGTCTTGGTGTGCTCTACAAGGGATCAAAGCAACAAACCCATTAGAATATAACAGAAAACAGCAGTACTGTATAGCAAGCGCCCTCTTATCCCAAAGTACCTCAACAGTGCTTTCATCATAACACTCTAAAAATAACCATCCAACACGTTATGAAGTCCCCCATCTCTCACAATGGAGCTCTTAGTGGCCAATTCCTTTTTCCAAACACTGTCATGTGGGAATCATCCCTAGCCATATGCAAATACTGACTTTCAGATTTTCAGCGTCTGCATAGGAGCAACAAGGGGGAGCAATGGAAGGGTGTCTGCTAAAGAGGAAGTTAAAATTGCTTTTTCGTAAGTTATACTTAATTTTAAAATAAAAATGCTTCACTCACACCACAGTTTAAACTCAACTCTCAAACAGCAGCCAGGAGGTGGAAGCCATTGCAAGCCAACTCCTGTTAGCAATAAAATACTCAGTCATCCCAATAGCAAATGAGCCATTAAAAAAACAAAGCAGAATAAGCTCAAGACAAACATACAAGAAACCTATGAAAGAAAGGAAAACGAAAACAAAAACAGATGGTCGGCTACAAAGGACAGCCATGTGCTGAGATCTCCCATGCGACAGCTTCTAAAGAAAGCCTTATAACCTCTTAACCATCAAAAGCTGTGAGATTTATATTAAGTTAAGCACCAGTTTACTCCTAGTGTTTGCAGTGCAAAGTAAAAATACATCCGCACTAATGGTTTTTACAGGCTACTGCTTCATGAACTCCCAAAAAAAGAAAAACTTAGAAAATTCAGTATAAGTTTGAAGTACTTGGGACCAAATTGACAAATACCTAAAACAAAATTAAAGAGGATAAAAGGACATGTCTTCCAAAGGAGCTAAAGTGAATTTTCCCCAAAGTTAATCTTTAAAACAAGACATTTGATGGGTATTGTCATAAGTGCTCCTGCCTGAGACTCTGCAGTGACTGTGCAACCACAAATCCTGCCTTGTCATTGGCTTCCTCCTTTTGACAGCTGTGCAATCCCAGGGAGATTGGGAGTGCAGATGTCTGTAAAATCGATACTCTGTTGACTGCAATGTTCAAACAAATGCAGTTGATCACTTTATTTTTGGGAAAACCTGTCAAAAGCAGGCAGCCAACCACAACACAGCGTCAGCAAATGCGTGAATGTCAAGTCCCAGTGGAGAGGAGTCATCCGACACACATACAGTAAATGCCATGTACTTTAAACTGGATGTAGAGGCGTAAGTTTTTTTTTTTTTACCTAAATGCATTCTCTGCATTAAAGTGATACTAAACACGTCATTTATTTTCATTGTCCATTCTATTGCTGTATATGAATGATGGCACTGTAATTGTTTTAATTTTAAAAAAATCTAAGTACCTTTTTCTTAAGCGATATACAGCTATCACATGACCCAGCTCTTTCCCAGCCTGTCTGCAGGGCAACATAAGCAGGAGAAGATTCTAGTCCTCTGCTGCTGGTCACATGTTCGGATTTCTGCCAGTCATAGGCTGTGTCATGTCCCTCCAGCTTGAATCTTAGAATAAGAGGGAGTTGAAGCCTCCATCAATCTACATGTAATATCCCACCCCCATTCTGTTTAGCTGGTTGTGGGCATGGAGGAGGAGGGAGGAAGTGGGCTGTCATTTACCACTGTGTATACGCCCACATCTGTGACACTACAGTCACATGGACTACTCTGATGTAATAGGGAGGAAATGCTCACTCATTGCAAACTGAGCATGTGCAGAGCTATCAACTCTGCTCTGCAAAATCTCCAACTACATTGGGGACTTGGACAGAAGGGGGAGATAGAGACTAGCAGGATCAACCAAGTTTTTTGCAGAATACAGTAAACAAATTCCATAGTGACTGAGTGAGTAAGAACAGCAGGTAATACAGCATTGACTGATAGTTTTTTATGATGTGGGTTTAGTGACACTTTAAGGCAGGGCTTAAAAGTTTAGACCTACTAGCCAGGCACAAACCTTACTCTCCACCAGTTGCCCCACCCAACCATGCCCAGGTCTGCCTCCAACCTCACCCCCGTCCCGTCACCCGCCCCCCCCCCAGACAGTCCCCCCCAACCCCGCCACCAGTCCTGCCCCCAACCACGCCCCCTTAAAGCTTATGAAATTACATTTTTCTTTAGAATAAAGAGTTCAAAATATAAAAAACTGTAATTATAACATAGCTTTATTATGTCAATGTAAACATAGCAGCAATAGCTTAATAGCAATAGGATGCAATCAAAATATTAGGTTTTACAGCTTTAAACCTGTGGTGAACATTTTGTATTTTTTTGTTTATCTCCTGCATCTTTAAAAAGAGACTTTTTAATATGACGATATGATTTTTGTTAGTGAGCACATATTTTCAGTTATTATTGCAGTTTTTCAAGTCCAGTCGTATTTTAGCAGAAACATATACAAAGAAAATTAATGTGTTTTGGAACAGTAAATAACAAGTGTCTTACAGTTTATTTTGTAGCCCTATGCTCAGAGGCATACTGCAGTATACTAAGGCCACTGAGATCTGTGTGAGGGCAGTGCAGTGGTTTCTCTACAGTGATCCCCCAAGGCGGTGGAGAGCAGGCCTCTCCTCGTGTCCCCCATGGGGGGGAAGAGTGGACCTCTCCTCGAGTCCCCCATGGCGGTGGAGAGGGTGTCTCCTCTCAGCGGAGAGCGGACCTCTCCTGCACCTGTCCCCTCAGCGGCGCTGCCAGTGTAATGGCGGTGCCGAAGAATCCGGAAACCGGAAGTTGGAAACCGGCTTGACAATGAGGCTTGGAGCGCAGGTGCAGCCGCTCCATCCATCATCTGTGCTCGCTGGTCGCCACACAAGAATTTCTCCTCGCATTTGGCGAACGGGCGAGCGGCTTTTTCAAGCCCTGCTCAGTTCCCTTTAGCCCCACCTAAATACTTATATGAGCCCGATCTCGATCCAGCACTGTGCAGGACAGCACTTACTCTCTCTCTCCGCACTGGACATGGAGGCAGCGGTGGGAGCAATTGGCTTCTGCTGCTGTCAATCAAATCCAGAGAGGAGGGAACGGGGGGTGGGGACTCACACAACCAGGCTTGGGATTGAGCCCGCACGTGTGCCACCATAGAAAACAGCTGCCATTGGTGGCACGTGGAGAAGAAGAAAAGCTGAGAGCGCCGGCAGAGGACCCAAGAAGGGGAGGATCGGGGACGCTCTGTGCAATACCACAGGTAAGTATAACTGTTATTTAAAAAACATTTAACTTTACAATCACTTTAACAGGGAGCAATCCTGGAAGACAAGTTTACACAAGCAACAGTAACAAGCAAAAAGGAAGGACATCATAAATAAGAAGAGACCATATTACCAAATCTCTTGGCCAAGTGCAACAAGATCATTGGGCAATACCCACACATAGCAATACATGCAGGCAACTTTAGGTCACGTGGTCTGTAACGTTACAGTAATTTGTAGTTGTTATATATCCCAGTTGCAGTCTTTACTCTTGTCCTGGCTAACCAGAATCTACACACTAGAAACTTTGCAGATCTTAAAATAAGAGGGACAGTACACAAACAGCACACCCTGGTCTCCATACTAGCAAAAGCAGCAGAGAACCATCTGTAAAAAGTCAAATTGGCCATACACCAGTAGAATGTCAATTACAATTTTTTATCTACAGAATGTTCATTCAAATTTTCTAATGGTTAGTGGGGTCAAATCATTATGTGTTTTCAACTGTAGTGACAAGAAATTTCAAAGGTGCAGGATGGACATTTTATTTCAAATGAATTAAAATATAACTGTGAACGTGGTTTTCGTTTGAAAAAAATCATACATATTGTAAATACACCTGTTTAATAGGTCTAGGATTCCAATCAAACCACAGATCTACATGAAATTTGAAGGGATTTCAAACAACAGTAGTTGACTCAATGCAAGCAAGAAAGAATGTTCTGACAAATGTTTTTTCTAAATCTTCACAAAAATGTTCTAACAAATTTCTAACCGTGTATGGCCAGCTTAAGAACTTAACACCCTTAAGGGTGCGCTCACTGTGTGGATGGAACTGGTGAACTCAGGTGCAGAGAACTCAACACTAGATTCCATCAGTATCTATCTAAAACTGAAATATCATGACCCTATTACAGTGCTTGATTACTGGTGGTCCAAATTATGAATCATCAAACTGGCAAAAAGCAGTAAGCGATGCTAATCAATCATCTATTTTTAACTTCTCCAAACTGGCAAAAAAGTAAACTTGTCTGGTTGTAATTGTTTGTTGTATACTTGCACATCCTCACTGCTTCTTGCATTTAAACTGATCTAGTGGACATGAACTACAATACCCGCTGAGCAACTTTAGTCTTCATCATGACATTTATCTGCCTGTTGACTATCTACCTCCATCCAACTGTTGACACCAGATCCTGAGAGATCCTTCACAAACCATTTTGTGGTTGAAATGAAACAATGACACTAAGGGCTCATTGACACTTGCGCTGCCTTTTGAAATGTGATCTGCAGTGGACCGCTTTTCAGGGGGCAGTTGATAAGCAGCTGGGAGGCAATATGTAGCCTCCTGCATACCTGTTTTAACTCTCAAAAGCCTGCAGCACTGTGCTTCAACCATGTGCATTTCACACAGTGGCAGCCTGGCCCCATTTTCTTGAATGGATCACGCTTGGTGGTGGTACTGCCTGCTGAATGTGAAATGGGGTATAATTTTTGCCATGGCATAAGTACCATCCTTTCCAGTTACCATGTTAACTTATAGTGGTGTTAAATACAAAAAGCAAACATGCTTTGCAGGGAGAAGAAACAAAAAAATCGTTCCCTCTGTACAGAGCCCTGTGTTGATTGTCAACACAGGGCTCTGGGCTGTGACTGGACACAGCTGATCAGCAGGGCCATGAATCATTGGCAGGGACCTGCTGACAAACTCCTGTTGTGTACAATCATAGTGGGAGTTGTCGGGCGGAGACACACATGCGCTCCCTGTACCCAGAAGAGGCCAGCAGCGTACAGGTGTGTTGCTGTGCCTGTACGGGCTGCCCGTCCGCGGTACATTGCGGGCGGGCGATCCTTAAGTGGTAAAATAACATGCAGCTGCATTCATGGGCATAAAAAATCCACCAGATGCCCCAAGCAGCTGCAACAAGCCCTATAGAATACAATGGAAAGATTCTTGTTGAGTTTTGTTGCACTGCTGGAAAATGAGTGATGTTTCCCAACACAGCCTGCAAAGTTCACTGAAACCAATGGGGCAGCAAACCCCCTACACAAAAGGGTATAAAAGAACTGAAATCCCCTGCATCTGCTTCAACCGCAACAGATCAGAGACTCAACTTGACTGTCAAAGGGACCTTAAATTTCCATCTTTGAGATTCACTAGCCTTCTGATTTGAGCACATGGATAACATTATCAATTCACTGATTTTACTCATTGCTTCGGGGTGCTGAAAGACAGACTGAATTTTACTAGTCTAGAGACTACTGGAGGGGTAGAAAAGCTCCGGAATGTATCAAGTCTCTGATTCATCATGTTGTTACAGATCCCAGCCTCTGCTGTAAACCAGCCTGCCCAATAACCTGCGAGATCACTCTCGGCTTTCCCAAATGCAAAACAGCTGGCATGAAAAATGAACAGAGGACGTCTTGCTGCAGTCTAATCACACACCCTTGTTGGAATCTCCACATGGTTTTATGAATGAAAGAACATGAAATAGCCAAAGTGTACTTCTAAGCTGGAATACTTTGTATAATCACTATTATGCAAGACTGATCTCTGACATATTACAAAAAAACGGCTCCTGTCTTCCAGAAATGCATGATGAAGGTTTTACAAAGATCTGATGTCACCACTGAATACAAATAACTTTTAATAATTTTTTTTACAAAGAGAGATAGAGAAGTTTTTGCCATCCAGTAACTGACACCCCAAAAACGGTGTGTCTGTGCCCACTCCTCCATTACAGTATGCTGAATGAAACCACCATTGTATACACCACAACATAGGGAGCTCCTGCTGCAGGATGGGAGTTGACTTTTCCAGGTTACGACTTGCTAAGCAGGACACATTAATAAATACTAAATGTAAATGTTCTATGCTATTTAAATTAGGCCTCATGCGCAGAGGCATAAAAACTACTGCTTTTACAGGCATTTAGATCACTGTTTTAGAAGAAGTATTAGGGCTCATATACACGGGGCGTTTGTAAAACTCTTCTGAACGATGGAAACTGACTGCTGGAAAACGTAGGTTAAAAAAACGTCAGTTTAGCCATGTTTGCATACCACGTTTATGCGAGTTTATGTGTGTTTTTAAAAGATAACCTCAGGAGACCTTCCCAAATGCCCACAATGCACTGAAAAACAGTAAAACATTAACTACTTTAGACATTTTGAGAGGAATAGAAACAAATGAGTACTGTCCGTGATACTTTTTTTATTTGCACTAACATACAATTTTGAGGACAAGCTTTCAGGGAATGTCCCTTTCTTCAGGGAGTACTGCTTAGACCTGAAGAAGGGGACATTCCGCAAAAGCTTGTCCTCAAAATTGTATGTTAGTGCAAATAAAAAAGTATCACGGACAGTACTCAATTGTTCCTGTCGCAACTGAACTAATACGGCTACAATCACCTCAAGCTGAGAGGAATAGAGAGAGCAGAAGCAGAGAGAGCAGTATGTGTTGAGATGACCTGTCTTTTCTGGTTGTATTCACTATGGATCCCATCATGAGCATAATGCAGCACATTCTACCATTTTTTCCTTCACACGAAACCTGGAATGGACTGCGCTGGTGTACTAGGTCCATTTGAATACATGGAAAACGCTTTGCATGCATTTCTGATGATGGAAAAAGGCTCTGGACAGCATCTGGACATGGAACAGTTAAAAAATGCTTCTAAACGCAAATGCTTCTAAACGCGGTTAACCGTGTTTCAAGCATTTACACACGTTTAAAAGCGTTTGGCGTTTGAAACGCTGGTAAATTTTACTCCTGAACGCAAGTTTGGTGCATTCAAAAAAATGACTGTAAACTCAACTACCTTTAAACGACTGTAAACGACGATGTTTGGACACATAGGAAAACATTAGGAAGAATTCAGGGGCTGCTGAAAAAAATGCTGAACAGCTCCTTCACATCAGTTTATCAGCTACAGTGTACATGAGCCCTTAAGAGTCAAAAAAAGCACCAAAGCTGTGTTTAAAGAGGAGTTCACCAGCATAATTTACGCACTCAAATGCTCCTAAATGCAATCCTATGAGCATAAATGTATTCCATTGGTCAGAATAACTTCATATTCATGCAGTAGACATGTAGTTTCATGGTGTTAATTGTTGGTCTGTACGTACAAGTCTATAATAGCGTAAATGTTCACATTCCAACATCAGAAATTTCAGTTTGTTTGAAACATGAGGCATGCAGCATGGCACTGCACAGGTTATTGCATGACCTCTGTCTGTAGTCTGAGAACTGACACTTTCTGTGAAGAAACGACATATCTCACAATCCCTGGGTCTCTCAGTCTAGTGCAAGTGCAGGTGAAAGCAATAGACAGAGCTTACCATGCTGGAAGAGAAGTGTTTGCTTCATAAAACATTTGTGATACACACAGAGAAATGGCTAGCCATGCCTGTGTGTAATCTGCATTTGTGGATAGCCCTTATAGGCACAAAAAGGCCAGACTGATTATACACAAACTGGGAATCTTATATGTTCATTTTAGGTATAAATAGTGCAAACCGGAGTTCTGCAGTCTTTTAAATTGTAACCCCAGGATTGTCAAGATAAAAAGAAAAAAAAAGAAAAAAACCCCAAAAAGTAATTTCTCAGTTCACCCTATTGAACACTGGGATTTGAGCAAGCATGGCAATCTACCAATCTATTTGGGTTCTGTAGATAGAACCCATGGTGAAGTACAAAAACTTTACGATTACCATTTTTACAAATCCTTCATCCTATATCACACTAGTGACTCAGCATCAGAAGTGATAAAATTCAACTTACATTCTCCTATGAGGTCTCTTACTGGCTGCACCAGGAATGTGATGCTCTATTACTTCCTCACTAGCAATGGAAATACTGCAGTATTTCAGCCAGCAACATCCATCAGGTAGTCATCATCAGCACAATCACTAGTGTGTCCTGGTGTTTAAAGAAAAACCCGCAATGTGTCTAACCCTTCTGTACTCTATCCAAATGAAAAAAGAAATTCTTACAGAATAGGGACAATTTTCTACAACAGACTCCTTTTCTAACAGAGGGAGCTGACCTTATCATAAGCAAATTGAATGACAATTCGACAAATTCAAGTTCCTGCCTGGTGTCTACAAAACCACATGCTTCCTTTGGCTTAGCCTGTCATCAACAATTATATCTATGGAAAAACCACCAAGTGAAGGTCCTGTCATTCTCCTGTCAACATGTTTTATGAACTCTCTTCTCCAATACATTGTCCTATTAAATCAAACATGCGGGAACCATTGTCAGATGCTTCACATAGAAGTGCTGGAGCAGTTCGATGTTCTCTGCTTTGCCTCATATAACCTCTCCTACAACTCTGTTTACATAACACAGTAAGCCATATAGGCAATGGGCAGGATATTTCTGACACCACGAGACATTTGTCTTGGGTTTTACAAGGCAGAAGAATATCAACCGGCTCATAACCAGTAAATCTCTTTCATTTCCGTACATTCCCCTATGTGATATATAACAGGGTATTTTTTTCAAATAGAGTTCAGATAAAACAAATGTTTAGCATATCCTTTCCAAAGCTGCTGTGACGTTCATAGCACTTCCATTTATTTCTCTTTCGTCTAATCCTTTGCATTTCTTACAATCCAGAAAAGAAGTACAACATAAATAAGGGGATAGACTCTGTTTTTGTACAGAGTACATTAATGTACGTAATGGTAAAATCATTTCAAAGTCATTTTTTTTTCTGTTCAGCCGCTTAGCTTATGAAAACAGTGGAATGAAGTTAAGAAGACTCTATACTAATGTAATAAGGCGTATCTATGGAAAGGAAAACCATTCTGGAATAATTTGCTACAAGAAGCAGTGCCGATTTTGTTACAGTTTAAAAAAAAAAAACGTAGAAAGGGGCAATTAAAAATTGTTCTCAGTCTTTGTGGCAGATATTCAAATTGAGGACTTATTTACTGGGATATGTTATGACACAATGTCTACAGCAGGCAAATGCTTGAACATAACATTTACTGAGTTCAGAAGGGCCCAATCTCACTATTTTGCTTCCACTTTTTTTTGGAAAAAAAGTACTGTATTTTGTCATTTTACTATTGAAGAGGTCCTTCAAAATAGCAGTACATTACATCCAGAAATGTATGTTGATTGCACACTTTGTTAAGCTCATCTACTGCCAACGAGCAGTTAAGGATCACATGATGGGAGGTCAGATCACCCACTGCTTAGGTCTCTCAGGGACTCAGCACCTGACTTCACTGGACCTACCACCACCTGCTGCAGCCATTAGGAAGGAGTCACTCTGCCTTTTACATTAAGGAGAATGCAACAAGTGGACTCGGACACCTTCTCCTGCAGCGGAAGGAGTGAGATTCCACTACTGATTGGGAAAATCACCAGAATCACAAAGGATCTGAAAAACTAGATCTCTCGTTTTTATCAAACACAGATTTGCACAGTCACTGTCAAATACTTTTTACTCAATCACCTGCAATTTATGGAGTATAACAAATCCTTCATTCTTTGAAAATCCATGGAAGTATTTCCTAGATCGAACGCCACTACTTTCTCTTCTCCCAATCCTATCTCATCATTTACACTCCAAGACTCTTCTCCGTATGCTGGAAAATAAATATGATCCTGCCGATTTTTTATCCTCTAACCAATACACCTCAATGTCCCTATAACCAAACATGTCACTATGCGCCTATGGCTGATGACACACGGGCAATTTTTTCACATACAATAAATTGTTGCTACAAATTGCTAACTTCAGTGATTACCAGCAATTTGTAACTAGTGTTGGAGTCGCTGGCAATTTTCTACATCATTGGGTTGTGCTAAACATTTCTACAAATTTTTCATAGAAAACTTTTAGGAGCTACTGTAGCTGCCAATTTTGACAATGAGCCAAAATGCTGATGAATCTTGATCGTTCAGTATCAACCATAATACAATTAGTGGTCCCATTGAAAATCACTGGCTAACAAAATGCTGTAACAAAATAGGGCATAATCGATACAAGAACTTCTAGCAAGTGTCATCAGTCTAATGATGGCCATACTCACTTCAATAAATGATCAATTTTCTCTTCTAATTGATATCTCCTGATAGGAATAACTATAGTCAACAACCTAATTGATCAAGATGCCACATACAAGGAAATTGATTTTCGACTGATAGTTGGAACATATGAACTTTTTGACAACATCTCTTTTTCCACCACGCAGATTCATAATAGGATCAATCAAAACGCAATCAAATTCACAACCAAAGCATTTCAGTGTATATCAAGTGACAAGTTTTCATCTGTACAAAACTGAACAACAAGTAAAGTCACTGGATGGCCACCAAAATGCCAGGCAGCCACTCAGAATGAAGAACAGGCATGGAAGAAGAGATGGGAGGATGGAGATCAGATCCAGAATGCTGGAATTCCTCTGCTATGCATGTATGTATTTATTATACACAGAATTATTTATTATACACATATGTATTTATTGTACACATATGTATTTATTATCATACGCGTATCTATTTATCATGCACATAAGTATTATATATTATACACATATGTATTTGTTACATGTATTTGTTATAAACAACATATTACTAAGACATATATTTATCATTGTTATATACATACTTTTTTACTGTTTGTTATACACATATGTATTATTTGTTATACACATACTTATTCATTATTTGTTATACTCATGCTTATTATTTGTTATACACATAGCTATTTATTATTTGTTATACACATATTTATTATTTATATACCCATATTATTTGTTATACACATACTTGTTATACCTATATTATTTGTTATATTTATTGTTTGTTATGCACATACTTTTTTATTATTTGTTATCCACATATTTATTATTTGTTATTCCCATATTATTTGTTATATTTATTGTTTGTTATACACATACTTTTGTATTATTTGTTATACATATACTTATTGTTATTCCCATATTATTTGTTATACACATATTTATTGTTTGTTATACACATACTAATTGTTATACACATACTTTTGTATTATTTGTTATACACATATTTATTGTTATTCCCATATTATTTGTTATACACATACTTATTTATTGTTTATTATACACATATTTATTATTTGTTATACACATATTTATTGTTTGTTATACACATAGTTGTTATTTCTGAACCACTGAAGTGTAGACCAAGTTTGCAGAGCTCTCACTTCTTACCTTGCTCCAGCAGAGAGTAGACAGTCGGGTCCTCCAGCACACATGTGATCGGAGAGGAGATCTCAGTGGCTTCTCTTTCTGGTAATCCAGGGATGAGATGGGACAGATCAGGGCCGGTGGGGTGACCTCTCTCTCTCCCTCTCAGGACACCTTGCTGACAATCCGTGCAGGCAGAGGTGGTGTGGGCAGGCAGGACAGAGCAGTCATTCTTGCCGATCTCCTCCAGGAGAGGTCCCAGCACTGAGCTCCCTCCCTCCCAGGGACTGAGCCTTCTGCTCCACACACAGGAGAGGTCCCAGCAGGAGGCAGAGACACACTCCACTCACTCACACACACAGATTGTCTTCTGATGACGTGTCTGCCTCTCCACTCCCCTTTCTGGAGATAATTTCACCCTGATAATAACACCCAGGCCAGTGGGCAAAATACCTGGGTGGGTCTAGCTCAGCTCAGAGGTCCCTGCCTGGGACTTGTGTGCAGTCCTGCCTGGGAGTTCCAGGTCAGGCTGTGCTGGGGATCGGAGGGGAGGAGAGGCTTCCTCTTTCTCACCAGCCCAGTTTATTGTCTTTTTTGTAGTTTTACAAATCATCTACAAGGTGCTCCTTCCTGTACAGCATGGAGGATTTTGCTGTCCTCGCTTTCTGACATTGCGTCTTACCACTTCTAAACGTGTGACTTTAAATCCCAACCCGGGGCAAAACAAAACAAAAAATACCCTTGTATGTCCCCACTGCACTGTAAGTCCCTGGTCACGCTGGGTGCGACTGGCATGCGATTTGCATTCCATATGACTTGCAAATCGCATGGCAAGTCGGCCCTATTGTCTGCAATTACAGCGGTTATATCAGTGCGGTTCTGACTTGGTTGGAGCCGTACAGATTTCTAAAGTAGTATATGCACTACTTTTGGTGCGATTTGCATAGACATCTGTGGCAGATGTCTTGCAAATCGCACCTCGGCATGTCATCCAAATCATGCGATTTCAGTTGGGATCGGTGTGACCAGGGTGTAAGGGCTAAATGCTAAGGCTGACCATACACTCAACAATCCGATTGTACAATTTCCTATAGATCTACTACCAACTACACAGTACAGGGACCTGCCTGATTTGACACCAATTGGATTGTTTAGATTTCTTCTCAGGTTACATAGTTTTATTAAGCTCTGGTTCAAGCCAGTGCAACATAAGATTTAGCCCCCAGTCACATCGGGTGCGATTAGGCATGCAATTTGCATGCCAGGCGACTTGCAAATCGTATGCCAAGTCACACCCTATTGTCCACAATTACAGTGGTCAAATCGGTGCAGTTCCGGCTTGTTCGGATCCGCACTTTCGTGCGATTTGCATAGACATCTGTGTCAGATGTCTTGCAAATCGCACTTGAAATCGGCATGTCCCCCGACTTTGAAATCATGTGACTTCACTGTAAGTCGCACGATTTCAAAGTCGGGCTTGATGTGAACGAGGGCTTACATCGCACCTGAATTTGCATCTAATGTATTTCTATGGCACTGTCTTAATCAGTACAATTTGAAGTAGCGCAATTTCAAAAATATTTCCTGCGCTACTTTTTTCTGATTTCATTGCAACTTGCATTGACTCCTGTTAAATGAAGTCACAAGCCACAGTGAAATCAGAGGTACGAATCGCACTGATCTGCAGCTTTGAAATCATGTTACGTCAAGTGAAGTAGTGCGATTTCAAAGTTGCATTCAGTGTGATCCAGGGCTAATGTTAGAAGAGGGTTTACAGAGATTGTATAATTACATTATATAGTGTTTGGCCAGTTTAGTTTTAAGCTCTGGTTCTCACTGAATGAAACTTTGAAATCACTGTACTTGAAGTAACGCAATTTCAAAGTTGCAGATCAGTGTGATTTGTACCTCCTGATTTCACTGTGGCTTGCAACATCAGTTAACAGGAGTCAATGCAAGTTGCAATGAAATCGGAAAAAAGTAGCGCAGGAACTATTTTTGAAATCACGCTACTTTAAATCGTACTGATTAAGACAGTGCCATAGAAATACATTAGATGCGACTTCAGGTGCGATTTGTAAATCTTATGTCGCACCTGAAGTGAACCAGGGCTAAGGGTGCATAAATAAAGTATTAAGCCTGGTCCACACAATGGTGGTTTGCACCCCATGTTTGCAATGGCACAGCAGCCCATTCATATGAATGGGCTGCCATGCCTGCATTTCCCACAAAAAAAAGTGCATGCACTATTTTGGAAACTGCAGCAGCTGGGAAATCGCATGGTGCTATTATACCCTGTGATTTCCCTGCGATTTCCGTGCTGTAGTTTCAGATGTGTGGGCTTGCCATTAAGTAAGAATGGCAGCCCCATGCATTTTTAAACAGCAGCGTGTTTTGCAATAGTGTGAACCTTAAGCCTCACTCTGGCAGGGTCCATTCACCTATTCCATCAACCCCATAAAAAGCCTCCTCTTTAACATTCTCCTGACCACTGTTACATGCCTGCCTCTATTAAGGGATAACAGCCCTACAATCTACATGATGACACCTAGGGACCGCTCACAAAGCAGGCCTCCAGGATGAGGAGTAGAGCACCAGAGCCTCCCAGAATGAAAGAGAGGAAATGTAATACAGATATATCCTCTACTCCTAGACATAAAAATCGTTGTATCCCTTGCAGTGCAGAGTGGGTCCCACTGCAAGGGTAGATTTGATCTATTTCCCATAGTTGGGCTTTTATGGTCCTGTTCACACCTGAGTGATCTGACACTTTACCTGAAGGACTTCAACACTCAACAACAGAATTTTCCTTATATTCAATGTGCCCCTTCACACCTTTACATAGTGACTCTTGAAACTCATCATTCAAAAAAGTACATGAGCTTTTTTTGGGACAGTCATGCATTTTGGCCCCAAAAGATCCTAATAGGAGTGCCTGAAAAACATGCTAAACAAAACCTAAAAATAAAAGTCATTCAAACCTTAAAAGCCTGTAAAAAAAATTAACTTGTTTACACTTGCTTCAACATGTGGTATTTGATATGCTTTTTAAAGCACTCTGAATGCCAATCCAAGCACCTCTCAGTTAAAATGGTTTCTTTACAGTCCTGTTCACACTGTTGTGTTTGTTTTGCTTTTAAAATGATACCTCATGTTGCTTTCTTGGTGCTTCAAAGCATCTCCAAAGCCTCCACAGAAGTCTATGACAAGGCTCGCTAACAGCACCTGCAGCTTCTGAGGAGCTTTTATTCAGCATTAGCTTCACTTTGCTTTGAAGGTATTGCAAGGTATGCAAGGATGGATTGGGAAATACACAAACAAGCTGGAAAGTCATCAGCAGTCACTTCCAGTTCATGTGTATATATTCTGAAAGTATCTGGTGCAGACATCAATGGTGGAGAAAGATCTGGGGGTTCTGGTAGATCACAAGCTTAATAATGGAATGCAATGCCAAGCTGCAGTTTCTAAAGCGAGCAAAATCCTCTCTTGTATTAAAAGAGGTATAGACTCCAGAGAGAGAGATATTATTTTACCCCTGTACAAATCATTAGTAAGACCTCATCTGGAATATGCAGTTCAGTTTTGGGCACCAATTCACAAAAAGAACATTGAGGAACTGGAGAAAGTACAGAGAAGGGCAACCAAACTGATAAGAGGCATGGAGGAGATCAGCTATGAGGAAAGATTAGAGGAACTGAATTTATTCTCTCTTGAGAAGAGGAGATTAAGGGGGGATATGATCTCCATGTATAATACATAAGGGGGGATATGATCAACATGTATAATACATAAGGGGGGATATGATCAACATGTATAAATACATCAGTGGTTCATATAGTGAACTCAGTGTAGAGCTATTCATCCTGAGGTCATCACAGAGGACAAGGGGGCACTCTTTACGTCTGGAGGAAAAGCAATTTAATCTCCAAACACGGAAAGGTTTCTTCATAGTGAGAGCTGTGAAAATGTGGAATAGACTCCCTCAGGAGTTGGTTTTGGCCAGCTCGGTGGATTGCTTTAAAAAAGGCCTGGATTCTTTCTTGAATACACAGAATATAACTGGATACTAACATTTATAGGTAAAGTTGATCCAGGGAATATCCAATTGCCTCTCGGGGGATCAGGAAGGAATTTGTTCCCCTGCAGGAGCAAATTGGATCATGTGTTGCTGTTTTTTGTTTGTCTTCCTCTGGATCAACTGTAGGTGTAGCATTATAACTTTTTTTTTTTTAATATTTGAACTAGATGGACTTTTGTCTTTTTTCAGCCAGACTAACTATGTAACTATGAGGTTTGCAGCGTGGAGCAGAAGGAAGGTGAGCAGGGTCTGGACTGGAGTGGAGCAACTAGCAGACTGCACATGTCATGTGCAACATGGGAAGGTGAGTGGGTATCAGAAAGAGAGAACTGAGTGGCAGAGGATCAGCAGAGCTGGGGGACTAGGGCAAGAGAAACTGTGTGATGATCACCAAAACACTCAGAACTGCAGTTGTATTCTTATTCTGTTTAAATTCAAATCTTTTGTCTGTAGTAACATCATGCACCCAGCCAAAAACATTTTGAATTCTATTCCAATAGACAACTTCTAACTTGAATAAACATTTCACTTCAGAAGATTTTTAGGTAAGCTCAGGAATTGCCACTGACAATGCTGCAGAAATGTTATTAGAATAGTGAAAAAAGATCTGCTAATGAGACTTATGGCATATCCCATCACATTCTGTTTATACAAGTTATACAGAGTTAAAAACAAACAGATCCACTTTTATTGGATTTGGAAAGGGTGTGGAAAACAGGCTTAAGTAATTACAAGGTGGTATCAAAAAGTTTCGAGACTTGCTCTGTTTACAAGAAAGTACTTTATTTATCTACCTTTAGCCTGGGTCCACACTGATGCAATATGGAATTTGCAGCGTTTTCTGTGCGAATTCTACACCACATCAGAATCACACCCCGTTCATGTGAACTGATGCGGTGTGTATGTTAAGTTAAAAACAAACCAAAATTGGTCTGCAAAAGGCGGTGTGATGTGCGGAATCAGATCGCATAGGTGTGAATACCCATGCGATCCGATTCTAGTGTGGACCCAAAATAGGGTTCTGCACCTTTTTTGGTGCGGGTCTGGTGTGATTTGAGCCATAAAAAATGTATGGCTCCAATCGCACCTCACACAAATCACATGTGTTTTGAACAGGAATGTGGTGTGGTTCCTGTGTGAATCACATGCGATGTACCGCACCGCATTAGTGTGAACCTAACTTTACACACTATTACCTTCAAAACAGTCCCGTTGCACATCAATACAGCGCGCCAACCATTCTTGCCTTTTCTGTAATGTGTCCTGGAAGTCTTCTTTTCGAAGCGTGTCAAGCACCTTTTGTTATTCCCACTGGATCTCCGCAATGTTGTCAAAACGGTGACCTTTGAGCTGGATCTTCATCATTGGGTAGAGGGTGAAGTCCACGGGAAGCAAATCTGGTGAGTACGCTGGGTGCAGAAGTGAAATCATTGCAGCCTAAGGACCAACTTGGCAGCAACATGGCACATGTTCAAATCACACATGAGGATTGCCTGGACTGTTCCATATGGCACTCCGACAATTGCAGCAATGTTGTGGAATGTTCTCCGATGATCATCATGCACAAGTTGCCGAATGGTTTCGACATTTTAACATTTTCAGGGGTTGAGCCTGTTGAAGGTCTTCCTGATCTCTTGTCATCTTCCAGTGATATTCTTCTGCTCTTGAAGCATGCATGCCACTCAAAACACTTTGAATGGCTCATTGCAGCATTGCTGTAAACTTGCCGAATCATGTCAAGCATTACTGTGGCAGATTTGCCAAGTTGTACGCAGAATTTCACATTTCTCTTTGTTCTAACTTGCTGTCCATGATGAAATAGCAGACATGGTAACGTACGTGATTAGAATAGCACCAGTTTCACAGCTCCCAATGTACACAGGACAATGTCTTTTGGCACACTGAGTTATGAATGTCGGTGCTCCCTGTGCTTGCAGCCTTGTGCTGCCATCTGTTGGTGTGTTATAAAACTAGTCTGGAAACTCTTTGATACCACCTCGTACATTAACTGATATCTGCTATCCAACCTGACAACCTATTAGGCAGGTTTATGAACCTATCATAAAATAGTTTATCCTGTAGAAAACAGTGTATGCTTTAAGCAAGATTTATTTAAAGTAAACCAAAATCCATCCAAACACCAGCACACAGCAAACATAAAATATAAATGACCAGAAACCCAGTGATAGAATACATAACTAATAAACCTAACTCCTCTGTTAAAAAAAAAAATCAACCTAACAAACAGAAAGCCTAACTAACCTCTAACTATACAATATATACAAAATGGGGAACACAGAAAAGCAGGAGAAAACTGGAGGTGCAGGCAATGAGAAGAGGAAAACAAAAGTGGGATCAGGAACAAGGGTGAGGAGGTACATGGCAGCAGGGTACTGGGCAGGAGCAAGATCAGGATCAATGGCAAACAGAATCTAGCAGCAGAAAATCACTAGAGTGTGATGGGCACTAGTAGTTGTGGACCTAAATACCCTCCCAGTACCACCATTAGGTGGAAACTGATTACTGGGATGTGCTGGCTGCTGGGAAACACCTCCTGCTAGATACCTGAACTACAACCTTCCACTCTCGGAAGCACAGTGCTACCAGCAGGTGATCCAGGTCCTGACAGTATCATAACTCCTGAGCTGATAATGTTACATCAAGAATAAGAACATGAATCAATTAATTGTCGTTTCTCTAGTCGACAAGCACCCACCCTAGACAATTTTTTGTCAACCAGCCTTTTTTTCCTCTTCCAGAAAATGCTAGTCCACCTGGCTATCATATCCGGGTAGTTATCCCTGCAATGTGAAGACCTGCAGATACTGCCGTCCTCCTATGTCAGGCAAATCTTTCTCTTCTGCAGTAACTGGTGTAGTATGTTCTACGTGATCACTTGAATCTCATGTAACTTGCAGTATGTTGGCTGTAACACACGAACACTAAGAGCTAGGATTGGACACTATTGTGACTCAATTGAAATGTTAAACATGTTTTTAATGTATCACTTTAGAGATTGTAACCATGGTGAGCTCTCTTCTTTCAGGTTCACTGGAATAGAAGGCTATCTTATTTGCCAAGGGGAGGTGACAGAGAGAGAAGACTTTTGGGAAAGGAGGCATGGTGGATGTTCAAGTTGAGAACGAGAGCCCCTCAAGAGTTAAACCTGAGATGGGATTTAGATCAACATTTACACTGAATTCCCCTCCTCTCTGCCTATAACTTTCTTTGTACATATATATTATACTGTGTGTGTATGTATATATATATATATATATATATATATATATATATATATATATATATGTATACATTTTTTGCATCTTCCCGCTTTGGGTACAAACATACAGTATTTAGTCATACATTCTATTATTTTATTATTGATTTATTTTTATTCATATTTCTTTTTGTGTTTAGAAGTATGTTTGTTGGTAATGGTGGCTTATGCATAGGCTCTGTGAATATCATATCAGCTGTCTCAATGAGATGATTGATGGGTGGAGCCAGTGTATTTGCCATTATTTATTTTGTGGTTTCATTTAGTATGATTAGTTATGACTAAAGCTGTGTAGGCTGAAATGCATCAACTTATTGTATTGTAATTTGTACACTGTGGGTTCTATAATAAAACAAGATTTTAAAGAGCAACAACTGTGGTGCGGATCACTTCTATGGATAATTGATAAAGCTGTGGGACTGCATATCGGTTACCTGTGAGCTCTGCTAATGCTGATTTGGATGGGTGGTAGCACTTTTTCCTATTTTTCTTTTCTTTTTTCCACTAATAGGGGAGGGCCTAAATACCCTCTCAGCAGCCAATATTGGGTGGAAACTGATTACTGGGATCTGCTGGCTGCTTGGAGACACCTGCTGGTGGACACCTGAACTACAACTTTCTGCTCTGGGAAGCACAGTGCCACCAGCAGGTGATCCAGGTCCTGATACTATCATAACTCCTGAGCTGATCATGTTACAACAAGAATAAAAAACATGTATCAATTAATCACTAGCATTTAAGACCTAACACACCTATAATAGAAGGTGACTTAGGTGCATTCCATCTCCTGGGTAATATAGTCATCTGAATCCTACCACATCTGTAGTCATTCAAAAGGTAATTCCATTCTGGACAATAATACACTAGTTACCTGAATGTAACCTGCAGGCATCTGCAGATATTAGTACATTAAGAAAACTTTATCTGATTAAGGTAAAAAACCTTCTATATGCAGCTCCCCTCAGCACCCTTTCCCCCCCCCCCCCCATACTCACCTGAGCCCAATCTCAATCTAGCGATGCGCGCAAGAGCTCAGAGAGAACTCTCCGCTCTCTCCCTCCTCATTGGCTCAGAGATGGGGCTCCTGTTGCTGTCACTCACAGCTAGTGAGGAGAGAGCAGAGGGTGGGGCCGAGCCACGCTCTGTGTGTAAATGGACACACAGAGTAGGCGTGAGAGTAAGCACACAAAAGTGCCCCCACCTCATGACTGCATCTGATAGGATGCAGTTATAGGCATGCGTACAGGACACAGGCCTGGTCACACCCTACTCACCCCGTGTAAATTCCTCTCAACTGCCCTGGATTGGGCTGAACCATAAGAGATTTGAATTAAGTACGCTGTCCTGCCAATCCATGCTGAATCGCAGAGCCATTCCAGCACTTGGCTCCACTAATTAGATTTTCTCCTCTGCAGCTGTGCTTGTCACAGGCAGATACAGAAGAAACAATGTTTGATTATTGTGGGAAAAGGAGCCGGTAGTAAAGACTGGCACAGGGAGTAGGGAGGCTGGGCTGTGAATGACAATGATTGGCTTTATACAGTGAGGGGGTGGATGCTAAGGGGCACCGTGGCAGTGGGAGCCGGGATACAAGCCAATCATAGCTCTGCCCCCTACTTCCTGTGCTGTCCTTTACCAGCCCCCTCCCTGGCATAAACAAACAACATTTCCTCTGTAGCTGCCTGTAACAAACACAGCTGCAGGGGAGACACAGAAAGAGGGTTAGCGTACTCTTGTGCCTGGGACTCTTCACAGTACTCAGTGTACTACAGCTTCAGCTCTTCTCCCCTACTCCTATTCCCTGCTCCAGTCAGCAAGACTGCGTAGTTGTAATTTAGCTCCACCTACTGCGCCAAGCAATTGGATAAGAGGGATGAGAGTCAGCGCTTCAGTGCCCCGAGTACTGTGAAGAGTCCAGGGAGGAAGAGAAGACATTGCAAGCAGTACAGAGTTTAGATAGAGGGTCACTTACTACTGCACTCTGTGTCACTACTGACCCTTAATTTCTGCCTCACTTAGCACTGACCTTTGAACTCTACATCACTTAGCACTGACCTATTAACTCTACATCACTTAGCACTGACCTCTGAACTCTGCCTCACTTAGCACTGACCTCTGAACTCTACATCACTTATCACTGACCTCTGAACTCTACATCACTTAGCACTGACCTCTGAACTCTGCCTCACTTAGCAATGACCTCTGAACTCTACATCGCTTAGCACTGACCTCTGAACTCAACATCGCTTAGCACTGACCTCTGAACTCAACATCGCTTAGCACTGACCTCTGAACTCTACATCACTTAGCACTGACCTATGAACTCTACATCACTTAGCACTGACCTCTGAACTTTACATCACTTAGCACTGACCTCTGAACTCTGCCTCACTTAGCACTGACCTCTGAACTCCACATCACTTAGCACTGACCTCTGAACTCTGCCTCACTTAGCAATGACCTCTGAACTCTACATCACTTAGCACTGACCTCTGAAATCTACATCACTTAGCACTGACCTCTGAACTCTGCCTTACTTAGCACTGACCTCTGAACTCTACATCACTTAGCACTGACCTCAGAACTCTACATTACTTAGCACTGACCTCTGAACTCTGCCTCAGTTAACACTGACCTCTGAACTCTACATCACTTAGCACTGACCTCAGAACTCTGCCTCACTTAGCACTGACCTTTGACCTCTACATCACTTAGCACTGATCTCTGAACTCTGCCTCACTTAGCACTGACCTCTGAACGCTGCCTCACTTAGCACTGACCTCTGAACTCTACATCACTTAGCACTGAACTATGAACTCTACATCACTTAGCACTGACCTCTGAACTCTACATCACTTAGCACTGACTGACCTCTGAACTCTGCCTCACTTAGCACTGACCTCTGAACTCTATATCACTTAGCAATGACCTCTGAGCTCTACATCACTTAGCACTGACCTCTGAACTCTGCCTCACTTAGCGCTGACCTCTGAACTCTACATCACTTAGCACTGACCTCTGAAGTCTACATCACTTAGCACTGACCTCAGAACTCTGCCTCACTTAGCACTGACCTCTGAACTCTGCCTCACTTAGCACTGACCTTTGACCTCTACATCACTTAGCACTGATCTCTGAACTCTACATCACTTAGCACTGACCTCTGAACTCTGCCTCACTTAGCACTGACCTCTGAACTCTACATCACTTATCACTGACCTCTGAACTCTACATCACTTAGCACTGACCTCTGAACTCTGCCTCACTTAGCAATGACTTCTGAACTCTACATCGCTTAGCACTGACCTCTGAACTCAACATCGCTTAGCACTGACCTCTGAACTCAACATCACTTAGCACTGACCTCTGAACTCTACATCACTTAGCACTGACCTATGAACTCTACATCACTTAGCACTGACCTCTGAACTTTACATCACTTAGCACTGACCTCTGAACTCTGCCTCACTTAGCACTGACCTCTGAACTCCACATCACTTAGCACTGACCTCTGAACTCTGCCTCACTTAGCAATGACCTCTGAACTCTACATCACTTAGCACTGACCTCTGAAATCTACATCACTTAGCACTGACCTCTGAACTCTGCCTCACTTAGCACTGACCTCAGAACTCTACATTACTTAGCACTGACCTCTGAACTCTGCCTCAGTTAACACTGACCTCTGAACTCCACATCACTTAGCACTGACCTCTGAACTCTATATCACTTAGCAATGACCTCTGAGCTCTACATCACTTAGCACTGACCTCTGAACTCTGCCTCACTTAGCGCTGACCTCTGAACTCTACATCACTTAGCACTGACCTCTGAAGTCTACATCACTTAGCACTGACCTCAGAACTCTGCCTCACTTAGCACTGACCTCTGAACTCTGCCTCACTTAGCACTGACCTTTGACCTCTACATCACTTAGCACTGATCTCTGAACTCTGCCTCACTTAGCACTGACCTCTGAACGCTGCCTCACTTAGCACTGACCTCTGAACTCTACATCACTTAGCACTGACCTCTGAACTCTACATCACTTAGCACTGACTGACCTCTGAACTCTGCCTCACTTAGCACTGACCTCTGAACTCTATATCACTTAGCAATGACCTCTGAGCTCTACATCACTTAGCACTGACCTCTGAACTCTACATCACTTAGCACTGACTTCTGAACTCTGCCTCACTTAGCACTGACCTCTGAACGCTGCCTCACTTAGCACTGACCTCTGAACTCTACATCACTTAGTACTGACCTATGAACTCTACATCACTTAGCACTGACCTCTGAACTCTACATCACTTAGCACTGACTGACCTCTGAACTCTGCCTCACTTAGCACTGACCTCTGAACTCTACATTACCTAGCAGTGACCTCTGAACTCTATAGTACCTAGCACTGACCTCTGAAATCTGCCTTGCTTAGTACTGACCTGCATCACTTAGTACTGGTCAGGTGCTCATGTAGGGATTGGAGTTTAGGTTGGATTCACATATTTCTGTGCATTATTTACATATGTTGTGGTTCACTGTGCTGCCATAAATAATACAAATGCAATTTTTTCATGCATTAAGGCACATTGACAGTCCATTTAAAATGAATACATTGCCTTAATGCTCCTCTACTCACAAATTTGGGGGTGGATATGCACCCTAAGGGTCAGGTTAAGGTTGGGGGTCAGTTTTCTATTACCACTTATTCCTGCACTGTGCCAAGATCTACCTGGTGCCAGGATGTCTGTTGTGGGTGTAATGTATCCATGAAGATACTGTAATCAACTCTAAAATTGGCTGAATTGAGTGGACAGTTTAATCCTACCTTAAGGGCCATACTAAATGGCCAAATTCCTAATTATGCGTAACATAGTTTTGCTGTTTAATGACCACAAGTAATTATGGTCTTTGTAATAAATAGCAATGCAAGTACACAGCTGCCAAAAGACACGTGGTGACATGGCCAAATGTGAGTGTGGCCAATGAAGTGGAGGGAACTTCACAGCATTTGGGATATTGTATGGCATCGATGAAAAGAAAGTGGAATAAAACAAGTCTGGTCACTGATGTTAGTGGAAGTAAAAATTACCCCATTAGTGTCAACAGAAATATAATCCATGTTGCTGGTGAAAATGTGTCCCAAATTTGGTGTTAGTGGGATAAAATAAATCTCATCATTGATACAAGTGGGAGAAAATAAGCCCAATCTTCAGAATCAGTGGGAAAAAAGTGCCAGTGCTTAGTGTTGGTGGGGTATTAAAATAAGTACCAATTCTTCATGTCAGTGGGATAAAATAACTGTGAGTCAAAAAGTGAATCTTTGGTATCAGTGTGATAAAGTAAATAATATTTCTTGGTATCAGTGGTATAAAATAAGCCCCATTGTTGGTGTCAGTGGTATAAAATAGGTGGAAAAGCACCACTCCTTGGAGTCAGCAGAATAAAAGAAGTGCACATCCTTGGAGTCCGCAGAATAAAAGAAGTGCACATCCTTGGAGTCCGCAGAATAAAAAAAGTGCACATCCTTGGAGTCCGCAGAATAAAAGAAGTGCACATCCTTGGAGTCCGCAGAATAAAAAAAATGCACATCCGTGGAGTCAGCAGAATAAAAGAAGTGCACATCCTTGGAGTCAGCAGAATAAAAGAGGTGCGCATCCTTGGAGTCAGCAGAATAAAAGAAGTGCGCATCCTCGGAGTCCGCAGAATAAATGAAGTGCACATCCTTGGAGTCAGCAGAATAAAAGAAGTGCGCATCCTCGGAGTCAGCAGAATAAAAGAAGTGCACATCCTTGAAGTCCGCAGAATAAAAGAAGTGCGCATCCTCGGAGTCAGCAGAATAAAAAAAGTGCACATCCTTGGAGTCCGCAGAATAAAAGAAGTGCGCATCCTTGGAGTCCGCAGAATAAAAGAAGTGCGCATCCTCGGAGTCAGCAGAATAAAAGAAGTGCGCATCCTTGGAGTCCGCAGAATAAAAGAAGTGCGCATCCTCGGAGTCAGCAGAATAAAAGAAGTGCGCATCCTTGGAGTCAGCAGAATAAAAGAAGTGCGCATCCTTGGAGTCCGCAGAATAAAAGAAGTGGACATCATTGATGTCCTTGGGATAAAAAAGTGGCCATCCTTGGCGTTAGTGGCAACAAATAAACCCCATTGTTGGTGCCAGTAGGATAAAATAAGTGGTAATTGTTGGCTGCAATATGAAATAAACCCCAAATCCCTGGTGTCAGTGGGATAAAATTAACCCTGGATAGTTAGATTCAGCTGGATAGTGAGAGAAAATAAACCACAAATTCTTGGTACCAGAGATAGGAAAATAATCATAAAAATCATTGGTGAAAGTGACGGAGCAAGAGTGCAATGTGTTCCAGCACACAGCATCCGGCTGTCACTCTGCTAGATGCAAAGTGACCCACATCCTGTGGGAAGTAGACACTGTGGGGCATATTTTCTAAAACTGGTGCACTCAGAGGCTGGTGCTGCTGTGCATGGTAGCCAATCAGCTTTTAACTTCAGCTTGTTTAATTAGGCTTTGGCAATAAAAACCTGGACCTTGGCAATAAAAACCTGGAAGCCGATTATTTTCTATGCAGAGTTGCACTAGATTTTACTCTCCCCATTTTTAGTAAATAAACCCCTATGCAACAATGTTCAAAATTCTTCGACTGTCCCAAAATTCTTGGACTTTCTGATGAACTGGTCAAAATTGGATAGGGTCTAGAGGTATATGGGAAGCCCAAGGAACTGTACAACGTTGAGGACAAATTCACAGCAAAGAGTGACAGTCTTGGTAAGGAGCACTGAGTCCCCTTTGGTGTACCTCCTCAGACCCCAGATGAAAATCTACTCATCCACCCGGCTGTCCTGAGGGTATCCCTGGGCAAGGGATTCCAAGATCTACAGTGAAGTAGTCCCAGTGAGAACTAGTTGGGTATTATACCTGACCACCCTCTCCCTTCTTTGGCCCAGGGGGTGTAGAAGTACTCACACTGTCCCGTCCTGTAACATAAATGGTTGCAGCTGCTTTCAGGCCGTACACTGGGCTGAATCCTTCCCTGCTGACAGGTTGTCCTTCCTAGCAGACAGTGGGACAGTGGAGATTCTTTTCTCAAGCTTCAGCCTGTCGATAGGCCCCCTCTGCTGGGGCCTCCTCCCAGGATCCACACAGCAGCACCTTCCTTCCATCGGACGACTACTGTTCAGGCTCTCCCATGTTTAAGGGCTGTTCTAGCCACCATACCAGGCCTCCTCCCTGGGGATTGGCCAGGTTCCCTCAAACATGCAAATCCAGGCCTCCTCCCCTCCTCTTCCCCTCTTCTATAAAGTTCCAGAAGTTTATAGAAGGGTGGGAGGGCTCCAGAAGCCCTGACCTGTAGAGCCTCCCAGCTTGCCTGAGGTAACCTCACTGCCTCACTCCCAGGCTGACTCATCCCAGGCTTCTAGCAAGCCTCTGGCTAACACAAACATCCTGCCTAAACTAAAATAAGTTTAATTTTTTAAATAAAATACTCTGATTTCCAAGTATTATTTTAATGAAAACTGCAGATTGAAAAATACTGGAAATTTCTTTTACCATTGACATGTTAAATGTTTTATTGATGTACTGCTCAAGTAACATATACCTTAAAGCTGAACTCCAAATTCATAAACAAGTGCCATTGGTTCAGATAGTTTACATCTAAATCCTTATATCTCTCATTTGGAGGGCTGCTGGGGATGCAGAAATTCACTGTAGTAGTCCACGCTGCATTGCGTCAGTGCTGGTCTCTTCCAGGTGCTACTTGAGCCACTTGTCATCTGCATACTGAACACAAGGGGTCACTAGATCAGCAGCTATGTCATTCAGAGAATGTCTTGTATTTTTTTCAGTGAATACAAGGAATCTTCTGATTGGACGAGGTGGAGAGGAGGAGCAGATGATATCACGTTCTCTGTCTCATCCAATCAGAGAAAACTTTGTATTACTGAAATAATACAAGAAGTTTGAATGGTGCTGAAAGATGTTGAGCATTCAACCCCCTGTATTCAGTATATAGACAAAAATTTGCCTGAGCAGCTGACTTATATAGCACAGGCTACTACAGTGAATTTCTGCATCCCGGTGTCCCTCTGGATGTTAGAGATGAAAAATCAGATGTAACCAAGCTGTACCAATGTAAGTTTTAAAAAAAAAAAGGTAATTTCCCGGAGTTCATCTTTACGAATGTCTGATTTTGCTAGGTGTTTGCTAATGCTGACTAAGCCCTGGTTCACACATATGTGATTTGTGATGCTTTTCAAGGGCAGATATTTGCATGACAGGAGAGATGACAAGTGTTCCTATGGAGTTGGTTCACATACATGCGATCCATACTGTATATGCGATGCTGTTTTGGCAGTGTTTGTCAAAAGGGTCCCGTGCAAGTTTGGTGCGATGCATTGTGAATTTGCAGCCCAAAGAGTGTAGTGATAATTGGAGTTGATTCCTTACATAGCAATGCGATTCATATGTGGTTTTGCATAGTAAGATGAGAGAGATTGAAAAATCTATGCAGATTCAAAATGTAGCTGTAAATTTGCATTGAAAACGCTTTGCAATTTAAACAAAATCGCATGCCGTAATTCCACTGAAAAATTAACCGATTTTAAAACGCATATGTGTGAATCTAGGCTCAGAGTGTCACTATATGGTGAAGAAGTAGGATGAGAGTGACAGGTAGGAAACTTGATGTCAAAAAAAGATTTTTTTGCAAAGGAGGTTCCCACATGGAAGTAAAATATATTTTAAAAATATTTTAAAAATATTCTTCCCAAATATATTTGAAATACTACAATTTTGGTCGTATTCAATATAGTTCAAATATATTTCAATAAATCTATCTATATATATATATATATATCATGTTAAAATGTGTTTTTATTACAAAATATATTAAAAATATATTTAAAAATACATTTTCACATATACTGTATGTCTTTAAAAATAGTTTATGTATTCTACAATTTTGGAATGCATTTACACATATATGTAAAAATATATGTTACAATGGCTTTTTTATATGTTAAAAAAAATCTGAAGAATATATTTAAAAAAAATATATTTAAAAAAATGTTTTTCATATATTTTGTACTATGTAAAAAATTCATAACAACATGCAGTATAATATATATATATATATATATATATAATTTTTTTTGTATTGTTATACAGGGTTTATATAGCGCCAACAGTTTGCTCATAAATGTATTTCATTATTTTTAAGTATATTGTATATGACCAAATTTGTAGTATTTCAAACATATGTCAATATATTTGGGAAGAAGATTTTTAAAATATATTTCAAATATATTTTTCTTCTATGTGGGTTGACTGGAAACAATGCAAGCCATGAGACATATTTACTATGAACTCTCAGCTTGGTTCATCCATTCCTCCCTCTGCTGTTTACAAGTAGCAGTGCTCCATGATTAAACATGCTCCTGGTACCTTCTTATTTCTGTGCCCTAAGAAAACCTGCCGCAGATCTGTATATAATAGTCGCAGCTGTCTGAACATGATGGCAGAGGCTGCAAATACAGCAAAAGCCTGCCAAAAGTATATTCCTAAATGAGGGGCAGACTAACTTCCACCAGAAATGGGCCTCATTCTGTCAGTACCTTGCTTGATAAATCTCAGTATAAGTTACTACAGTGGAGGATTCTGGGTAATGACAGACACATGAACTTTATATAGTATATACAGTGTGAATTGTTTCTTAATCTCATTGTTTAAAAAAAAAAAAAAAAAAAAGACCGTAAGAGTTCCCAGCTAGATCACAACTATAAAACAGACAAAGACAACCCCAATACCTCAGCAGGTTTATATGTAAAAAAAGAAACACGCTATAAGTGATGTATACAAACCAAGCTAAGAGCAGGACTAGAGAGCTGACATAAAGTGTACCATACTAATCTGATGTTCAACCAGTGCTGCCTGGAGTCCAGCCATGTCTATGCCTCCTGGTAGTGAAAAGTATGCACCTCCTGGCCCAACCCAACATAACGCTGATTATATATAATTGTACAAGTGCTATTAGTTTAAACACGAGCGTAGCTCAGCCACTACAGCTTCAGATAGCCAATTGAATGAAGAGAAATGAAATAAACTGCCCCTTTCTTTGATGAAGAGATTGAAACTATGTAATATAAGCCACAACAAAAGGAGAGAGGGTGGGGTGATCTTGTTGATGTTGAATCTACTGTCCGTGCAATGTCACAGATCTTTTCTCTAATATAGGTCCTCTGGGTGACGAGTGGAGGACCCATTACCAATGGACATCCACAAGAAGCCAACCATCAGCTGCCAGCTAATTAAACAGTTTCCACAGGTGCCACTACTGACCAAACTCCACCTCATTTTGCCACACTTCCAGGGGTGCCCTCAGGGCCGTAGAAAAAGGGGTATCACCAGTCCTCCTGTATGGGGCCCAGGCCAGCAGGGGGGCCCAGGCAGTTGGGTGAATTGCATGTGGGCAGGGAGGGTGATCGGCAGGGTGAAAGCTGGCTTCTTCTCCTCTCTCTCCCACTGGCTTTCAGCTACTGCAGAGAGAGCCATACAGAGGATTGGTTCTAGTAATTGCCCCCTGTCTCATCTTATCACCCTCCCTGTGCACCATACATTTCCCTATGGTGCTCAGGCCCCCTGTGTGCCCCCACCCCCTGCAGTGCTGCCTGCTATCCTCCTCTCCTTCCTACCAGCAACTGCAAGCACACAATAGGATCCTTCAGGATGGAGAGTAGGGGAAGGGTCTGGTAAATATGTCACATTTTACCAGCCCCTTTCTTTCCTGGATGAACACAATGGGTGCTCGGTACCAATCACCCACTGTTCATTCATAACCAAAGCATAGTAAACTAGGTTTTTTGGGGGGCTCTGTATGGGCCCCATGGTTTCTCACAGCAGCCGTGGGTGCCCTACACTGTTGAGTGTGTTTGTCTGGAGAATGCATACATGAAAGGTGCACCAGATTACTGTACCCCTGTATAAATCATTAGTAAGACCTCATCTGGAATATGCAGTTAAGTTTTGGGCACCAATTCACAAAAAGAACATTGGGGAACTGGAGAAAGTACAGAGAAGGGCAACCAAACTGATACGAGGCATGGAGGAGCTCAGCTATGAGGAAAGATTAGAGGAACTGAATTTATTCTCTCTTGAGAAGAGGAGATTAAGGGGGATATGATCAACATGTATAAATACATCAGTGGTTCATATAGTGAACTCAGTGTATAGCTATTCACCCTGAGGTCATCACAGAGGATAAGGGGGCACTCTTTACGTCTGGAGGAAAAGCAATTTAATCTCCAAACACGGAAAGGTTTCTTCACAGTAAGAGCTGTGAAAATGTGGAATAGACTCCCTCAAGAGATGGTTCTGGCCAGCTCAGTGGATTCTTTCTTAGATATACAGAATATAACTGGATACTAACATTTATAGGTAAAGTTGATCGAGGGCATATCAGATTGCCTCTCGGGGGATCAGGAAGGATTTTTTTTCCCCTGCAGGGTATAGGATTATAACTTTTTTTTTTAATGGTTGAATTGGATGGACTTTTGTCTTTTTTCAGCCAGACTAACTGTGTAAATATGACCAAAAGATGAAAGAGTCCAAATTAATTTATTGGTATTTTGCTAAAATATATCCAACTAATTTCGGGGGTCAAAGGAACTTCCCCTTCATCAGGGCTACAACACAACATGACAAAATGTAAATATAAATGTGACAGATAAAATCATCCATATACTTGTACTGTATGTGTATATGTAATTTTGGATGCATTTATATGCACACATATGAATATGCATGTTATCCATGATTGAAGACAATGAAAACTTGACACCTTGGCGCTAAAAAAACTATGAAGAAACCAGCCACAGAGCTCCTAAATTATTCTGGCTACTGTGCAACCCAGACTGGATGATAGCAGCATTGCAGCCCTCTTCAGATCTGAGATTCTTTTTAACTGCATAACTTATAAAGGAGAAAGGGCGCAAAGGCCTAGTGCATTAGCTATGGCACTTTATTTAGGGTGAAAGATTAAAATATACTCACAAACCCACAAAAATGATAGCACAAACTTGGAACGAGATGCCAACCCTCGAACCCTGTAGGCTGGAATGGACGACATATACATTTGACACGTTTCAGGGGTCGGGCCTCCTTCCTCAGAGCTAGAGCTGGTATGACTCTCTCCTCTCCCTCTTTAAATCCAAATGACCTGGCATAATACCAACCCCTTTCAAAAAAAGGGGGGAGGGGAGGAGGAGGGGACAGAGGTAAGAGGATCACACTGCTCTGAGGAAGGGGGCCTGTTCCCTGAAACGCGTCAACTGTATACGTCATTCAAGGTTCAGGGGTTGACATCTGACTCTGAGTTTGTAATACACTATCATTTTTATAGGTTTTTCAGTATATTTTGATCTTTCACCCTAAACAAAGTGTCATAGCTAATGCACTAGGCATTTTCACCCTTTGTCCTTTGTTGTTTATGTTATCCATGATGATCTATGATTGTTAGACTCATGATTTTTGCTTGATTTTTGTTGTAGTCCTGATGAAGGGGTAGTTCCTTTTCCTTTTTTAGCACAATACCAATAAATGAATTTGGAATCTTTTGGTCTGGTGCTCCTTCCATGTATGCATGTTTTTTCTGGTGACCTGCTGGGGTATCCACAGGAGGGCAGCCTTGTCTGTTGTGAGCAGCCTAACCTGAGCCAGTGAGCTCTCCGAATGTTTTTACCCTCTCACTACTTTGTATAAACTCACATCAAAGTCCCAGTGCCTCTTGAATGCTTTTTCTAATTGCATTCTGTGGATCTGGGCCTTGTGAACGTATTTTGCTGATTTCTGAATAATCCTTGATGAGCTATGAGATCAACAGTCTTCAGGGGCAGTTCTGACACAAGGAAGCAAAGCCTTGCCTCTACAAGATGGCCGCCCTCACACAGAGACACAGTGCAGAACAAGGAACAGGAGCTTATGCGATTGTTTTATGTATTCTCTAAAGATCTATGGTTAGCTAAGAAGCATCACACAAGTTTTGATTTGATTGAAAAATTCAACACTGAGGAGAGAGCTGGCCTCAATTCATTTTGATACAGGATTTTTTGGAGTGTTGCGCAGTTTATTTTTGTTGGTAGCTGGTGCTGCCTGATATGTTCAGAGGTCATACAAAGCTGACGCCTCTGTTACAGGCCTGTGAGAGGTGACTTCAGCACACGGACACTTCATCACTGTCAGGGCCGCCATATGGCTTTACCATTAGTTCCTCAGCTTAACGTTACCAGGTGCCAAAATCCCTCAATGACATCCATGTGAGCTCAGTCATCTTTCCTGACTGTCTCATTCAGTTATCTATCTAACTGCACTGGCCAAAACAATGTTCTGAAATGTGAACCCTGCAGACTGCTAACTGTAAGCCCTTTTTCATAATACATTTTCCCTAAGGGGATACCTTATTTTTCGTAATGTCAATGGAGCTGTTACAGTACTGGCAGGATCTCTCTGGTTCTTTCATAGTTCATTGCATGATACCTGCCAGGTCTTCTAGGATTGTTTACATCACCCCTGCTGGGATTTCCAGGATTACCAGGACATCCACTGCCTCAGGAGTTCCAGAGTTCCCAGCAGGGCACGTGTCCTTTGACCACAAGGGCATTAAAGCTCCATTCCTTGAAATGGAAGTCATGTGTCTTACTGCAGAGCTAAGAGTTATAATATTTACCTGCCAGTTTCCTGTTTGTTGTCAACCCAGATTGACTTGCCTACTCTCTTGTCTGCTGCCTGCCCAGACCATCAATGTAAGGGGACACAGACACCAACCACTAATTTAAGGGGGCACGGTCTCTGGACTGCATAATTTGACTCTTTTGCCTGCTGCCTGCCATGACTCCAGCCTGGACCTGATGACTCTCTTGCCTGCTGCCTGCCATGACTACTGCCTGGACCTAATGACTCTCTTACCTGCTGCCTGCCATGACTCCAACCTGGACCTGATGACTCTCTTGCCTGCTGCCTGCCATTACTACTGCCTGGACCTGATGACTCTCTTACCTGCTGGCTGCCATGACTCCTGCCTGGACCTGATGACTCTCTTACCTGCTGCCTGCCTGCACCTGCCTACTCTCACGTTTGCCACCTGTCACGACCTCTGCCTGGACCCAACTTCTGCATTATGAACAGTTTTCTACACAATTCTGTTTCAGTAACCCCTTGGTGGGGTGCTAATGAAAGCAGCTACCTGGTGCCAGTTTGCAGCAATGACAACCAGGAACCGTTAGGGTTTCCAGCCCATCTCCACCAACAGAAGCTCTGATGAAGACCAGCTATTATTTAGACTCTGCACCTTGGGTGAACCCACACCACCTAGGCAAGGTCCATATAAGAGAGGCATCCTCACAAACTGCAGTTTGGGAACGATATAACTATTAGAATCTTTAAAATACCATGTCCAATCACTTTTGTTTTTCACCTGATAAGCTTGCCTTATATGTGGCTGCAGTCCACCTTCTTGCTCCGTTCCATAAGCAAAATGGTTTTCCAGTGCAAGCAGTAGTTCATGATTTAGGGATGCACTGACCAGCACAGATGCCTGAACGTGGGCCGATTTGCCTGCACATACTTCTGCCCTCTAAAGCCATTGACCAGTATTAAGCCTCATACAGTCATGGCCGAAATTGTTGGCACCCTTGATATTTCTCCAGGAAATCATGTATTTCTCACGAAACGTATTGCATTAACACATGTTTTGCTATACACATGTTTATTCCCTTTGTGTGTATTGGGACAAAACAAAAAAAGGGAGGAAAGAAAGCAAATTCGACATAATGTCACACAAACCTCCAAAAATGGGCTGGACAAAAGTATTGGCACCCTTTCACAACTGCGGATAAATAAGAATGTTACAAGCATGTGATGCTCCTGTAAACTCACCTGGGGCAAGTAACAGGTGTGGGCAATATAGAAATCACACCTGAAAGCAGATAAAAAGGAGAGACGTTCACTTAACCTTTGCATTGTGTGTCTGTCTGTGCCACACTAAGCATGGACAACAGAAAGAGGAGACGAGAACTGTCTGAGGACCTGAGAACCAAAATTGTGGCAAAATATCAACAATCTCAAGGTTACAAGTCCATCTCCAGAGAACTAGATTTGCCTTTGTCCACAGTGCGCAACATTATCAAGAAGTTTGCAACCCATGGCACTGTAGCTAATCTCCCTGGTCGTGGACGGATGAGGAAAATTGATGAAAGATTGCAACGCAGAATAGTCCGGATGGTGGATAAGCAGCCCCAAACATGTTCCAAAGACATTCAAGCTGTCCTGCAGGCTCAGGGAGCATCAGTGTCAGCGCGAACTATCCGTCGACATTTAAATGAAATGAAACGCTATGGCAGGAGACCCAGGAGGACCCCACTGCTGACACAGAGACATAAAAAAGCAAGACTACAGTTTGCCAAAATGTACTTGAGTAAGCCAAAAGCCTTCTGGGAAAACGTCTTGTGGACAGATGAGACCAAGATAGAGCTTTTCGGTAAAGCACATCATTCTACTGTTTACCGAAAACGGAATGAGGCCTACAAAGAACAAAACACAGTACCTACGGTAAAATATGGTGGAGGTTCAATGATGTTTTGGGGTTGTTTTGCTGCCTCTGGCACTGGGTGCCTTGACTGTGTGCAAGGCATCATGAAATCTGAGGATTACCAAAGGATTTTGGGTCGCACTGTAGGGCCCAGTGTCAGAAAGCTGGGTTTGCGTCCAAGATCCTGGGTCTTCCAGCAGGACAATGACCCCAAACATACGTCAAAAAGCACTCAGAAATGGATGGCAAAGAAGCGCTGGAGAGTTCTGAAGTGGCCAGCAATGAGCCCAGATCTAAATCCCATTGAACACCTGTGGAGAGATCTTAAAATTGCTGTTGGGAAAAGGTGTCCTTCCAATAAGAGAGACCTGGAGCTGTTTGCAAAGGAAGAGTGGTCCAAAATTCCGGGTGAGAGGTGTCAGAAGCTTATTGATGGTTATAGGAAGCGACTGATTTCAGTTATGTTTTCCAAAGGGTGTGCAACCAAATATTAAGTTAAGGGTGCCAATACTTTTGTCCAGCCCATTTTTGGGGTTTTGTGTGACATTATGTCATATTTGCTTTTCTGCCTCTGTTTTATATTTGTTCCAATACATACAAAGGGAATAAACATGTGTATAGCAAAACATGTGTTAATGCAATACCTTTTTTGTGTGAAATACTTGATTTTCAGGAAAAATATCAAGGGTGCCAACAATTTCGGCCATGACTGTAAATATGCTGTTACCAGGTCCATGGGATGCTCAGCCTGGAAAATGACTCAGAGAAGCTTGTCACTTCCTCATGTTGCACTAAAGTAATGTATCATGAAGTCAAAAGGGGTGTTCATGCTTACAAATACTATATTGCATGAGTCATTTCTATGCTTGATGTTATCAAATGGCAGAACCAGGCAACATCTGAAATAGGGCAGTGAACTGGTAACTCATAGGGGGAGATTTACTAAAACTGATGCAATACAAATCTGGTGCAGCTGTGCATGGTAGCCAATCAGCTTCTAACTTCAGCTTGTTGAATTAAAGCAGAACTCTGGTCAAAACCTTCTTTACATGTCCTTTTTGCTTATTTCCTACCTTCACTGAATATGTCATCCATCTTCTGATTCACTCAGTATTTGCTCTGAAATATCCTATTGTCAGGGACCACGGCTCCAGGGTCCGCGATCGCGGCTCCGTCCCTCGCGCATGCGCAGTGGCGGCGGCTCGCGCCGGGACACGGGCACTAGGTCCCGGCGAGCCGCAGATGACAGGACGCCGCGCATGCGCAGTAGGAGCCGCGGGCGCGCCTCAGGCGTCCAATGACAGCCGGGGGCGCGTCCTAGTCGGCCAATGACAGTGCAGGGCGCACTATTTAAAGATGCCCTGCACTGTCACAGATTGCCGCAAGGTCTTCTGTGATCCTGAGTTCCTGCTACTATCCTGTGACCCTGATTGACCCTGACTATTCTGCCTGCTCCTGCGTTTGACCCGGATTGTCCTGACTACTCTGCCTGTTCCTGCGTTTTGACCCGGATTGTTCTGACTATTCTGCCTGCTCCTGCGTTTGACCCGGATTACCCTGACCATTCTACGATTTGACTTCCCTGCTGACCCTGCGTGTGACCCGACTACTCTCGCCTACCGATTCTGTACCCCGCTTATCCCCACGGGCCCACAATCCGTTACTACCCTGCTGGGGCCGCCATCCTCTTCATATCTGGCTCTCCCGGTACCTGTCCCCAAGGGCCTCCTCAGCCACTGGCGGGCCTGCTCGGAGGTCGTGACCTGGTCCGGGACTGTTTCAAGTCCATCCCCACCATCAGGGGCTCTGGTGAAAGCACAGCCCGGGCTTAGACCCCACGCTCGGAGTAGGTCTGTCAGTTGGCAGCCTGAGGCACCACCTGGCGGATCATAACAGTACCTTGCGGCCATGACAGAGCCAGGAAGTGGACCGGCGTCCCTAGAGGATATTTGTCAGCACCTGGCCACCTTGACCCAGGCTTTTCAGAACTTCCACAGTCGCTGCGCCCGACTGGAGGACCGCATGGAGTCAATAGCCCCCCTGACTCCCCCTGCTCAGAGTCCTCCACCTGCAGGACCTCCCGCTAACCCGGTATCCGGAGCGGTTGCCACATCCCCAGCTCCTGAACCCCGCGTTCCTCTGCCGGAACGATTCCGTGGTGATCGGAGCCGCTTCCGGGCCTTCCGGAACGCCTGCACCCTATACTTTGACTTACAACCCCGCACGTTCACCACTGAGACCGTCAAGGTGGGGTTTATAGTCTCCCTCCTTCAGGATGAGCCCCAGGATTGGGCTCACCGTCTGATGGAGAAGCACGACCCCCATCTTGAATCCGTGACCGAATTCTTTCGGGCCATGGCCGTCTTGTATGACGACCCTCAGCGAGCTGCTTCCGCTGAAGCGACCCTATACTCCCTGCGGCAGGGCCGCCGGACAGCCGAAGAATACGCGTCCGATTTTAGGCGTTGCATGGGCGACACCAGATGGAACGATGCGGCCTTATGCCATCAGTTCCGCATCGGGCTGTCTGAGCCTCTCAAGGACGAACTAGCGCGAGTAGGCCTACCTGACTCCCTGGAAAAACTGATTGAGTTGGCCATTCAAATCGACCGTAGACTAAGGGAACGTCGGCTGGAAAGGAGCAGTCAGGGTCAAAGGGTGGCATGGATTCCTTCCAGGGATACAGCTCCAACCCCAGGGAACCATCCGCGAAGCACGGAAACAGGGGACAACCCGGAACCCATGCAGCTGGGATTGGCCCGTTCTCACTTATCGGTCGAGGAACGTCAAAGGAGACTATCACAGAACCTATGTCTGTACTGCGGGGAAGCTGGTCATCAGGTGCGCTCCTGTCCTGCTAAAATGAGTAAGTCCACGCCCGTTTCTTTTTCTCTACCCGCAGGAAGGGATGATCTGTCGAGTTACCTGGCCATTCCTGTGTCTTTACAGCTCCCCGGAGGAACATTGTCGGTGACCGCAATCGTTGACTCAGGAGCCTGTAGTTGCTTCATCGATCTGACTTTTGCCCACCGGCAAAAGATCCCTCTCCAGACCAAAGAAAGGGGGTTCAACATCTTCTTGGCAGATGGGTCTCGTATAAAATCAGGGGTGGTGGACCAGGAGACACCACCCATTTTCACCACAATGGCAGACCATCACCAGGAGTTCCTCCGTTTGGATGCCATCGCATCCCCCCTTTTTCCAGTCATTCTGGGCCTCCCTTGGCTTAGGGCCCATAACCCCCAGATTGACTGGGAAAAGGGAACAGTTCAATTTTGCTCACCCTACTGTTTAAGCCACTGCCACGTCACAGGATCCGTGGTCCCCCGGTGCTTGGATGGTGACACCGATCTTTCCCAGGTTATTCCCCCGGCCTACCATGACTTCTTAGACGTCTTTAGTAAGCGAGGAGCTGACGTTCTCCCTCCGCACCGTTCCTACGACTGCCCCATAGACCTCCTACCCGGATCTGAAATCTCTTTCGGCCGTATCTTTCCCTTGTCCGAAGCAGAATCAGGAGTACTGAGGGAATACATTGATGAGAACCTTCGGAAGGGATTTATTCGTCCATCCACATCCCCAGCCGGGGCCGGGTTATTCTTCGTAGAGAAGAAGGACAAGTCGTTACGGCCCTGCATAGACTACCGTGACCTGAACAAAATAACGGTAAAGAATCGTTATCCTTTACCCCTAGTCCCCGAGCTCCTCCAGAGATTGAGATCGGCTACGATATTCACCAAATTAGACCTGCGGGGGGCCTATAACCTTGTCCGTATCAGGGAGGGGGATGAGTGGAAGACGGCGTTCCGTACGAGATTCGGTCACTACGAGTACTTGGTGATGCCGTTCGGGCTCTGTAATGCACCGGCGACCTTTCAGCACTTTATCAATGATGTTTTTCGTGACCTTCTTGATATTTTTGTGGTGGTTTATTTGGACGACATCTTAATTTTTTCCCCTTCACTGGAGGTTCATCGGGGTCATGTGATACGGGTATTAGAACGGTTGCGTCAACACGGGCTATACGCAAAGGCAGAGAAATGCTGTTTCGAACAGCACGAAACCACATTCTTGGGACTGGTTCTCTCTTCCGCGGGGGTCGCGATGGATCCCCAGAAAGTCACGGCGATCTTAGATTGGCCAATACCCGCCGACAAAAAGGGGGTACAGCGTTTCATCGGTTTTTCCAATTTTTACAGGAAGTTTATTAGGAACTTCTCCGGTCTGGTCTCCCCGATCACGCAACTGACGAAACAAGGGGTCCGCTTTAAGTGGACCCCCGAAGCGCAGGCAGCCTTCGAAAAGCTCAAAGAATTGTTCACCTCTGCTCCCATTCTCTGCCATCCAGATGCTTCTCTCCCATATGTGTTGGAAGTGGACGCCTCCGAAAATGCTGTAGGGGCGGTTTTGTCCCAAAGGAATGGTACCAAGGAACTTCTGCACCCTGTGGCGTTCTTCTCCAGGAAGTTGACTCCAGCGGAACGCAACTACGACATTGGAGATCGGGAGCTCCTGGCCATTAAAACCGCTCTAGAAGAATGGAGGTATTTACTGGAAGGAGCCACACACCCAATCCTAATATTCACAGATCACAAGAACCTCGAATATTTGAGAACGGCAAAACGACTGAGACCTCGCCAAGCGAGATGGGCGCTTTTCTTCTCTCGATTCTCATTCCATATAACGTACCGACCCGGTACTAAGAACACTAAGCCAGACGCTCTGTCCCGCATGTTTGAGGACCCCGACGACGCTGTGCCACCCGACACCATCTTACCTTCTGGGAGTTTCCTCGCTCTACAAACGGAACTTCGCTCTCGACTTCTTGATGCTTCTGTAGGACTACCAGTTCCGTCAGAATCACCCCTCCAGAGCCACGGTGGGCTAATTTGGAAGGAAGACCGGATCATGGTCCCAGAAGAAGTGCGAACCCTGGTCCTAGGGCACTGCCATGACCATCCTATGGCGGGCCACTTCGGGGTAACGAAGACGCTGGATCTGCTACGGCGCTCATTCTGGTGGCCAGACATGATCAAAGACTGTGAGCAGTACGTCCGAACGTGTTCCACCTGTCAAAGGAACAAACCCTCCAGGAGCAGGGCATGGGGATTGTTACGTCCTTTACCCATACCCAAGCGGGCTTGGCAAATGATAGCCATGGATTTCGTGGTCGAACTTCCACCATCCCAGGGCTACACTGCAATAATGGTGATCGTTGACCGCTTCTCAAAGATGGCACATTTCGTGCCCCTGGAGAAGACCCCATCAGCACCGGAAACGGCACGGATCTTCATCAAGGAAGTGGTTAGGCTTCATGGTGTTCCCGAAGATATAGTTTCAGATCGGGGGGTCCAATTCACCTCCAGGTTCTGGAACGCCTTGTGTAAATCGCTGGGAATCAAGCTGTCGCTTTCATCCGCCTACCACCCACAGACCAACGGCCAAACTGAAAGAACAAACCAGACGCTGGAACAGTACTTACGGTGCTACACATCCTACCTTCAGGACGACTGGCTGTCATTGCTGCCTTCCGCGGAATTCGCGTACAACAACTCGAGTCACTCAGCCACGGGTCAATCCCCGTTCTTTTCCAATTATGGGTATCATCCCACATTCCTCCCTGATCTGATGCCTGAGAATCCGGTACCTGCTTCTCAAGACATCTTGAACTTCTTTTCTGTCAATAACAAGACAATTCAGGAAGCCATCGCTAAAGCCCAAGAGGACAGTAAAAGGGCATTCGACAGAAAGAGAAGAGGAGAATTACTGCTTCAACCAGGGGATCAGGTTTGGCTGGCAACGACCAACTTGAAGATGCTATGTCCTTCAAGGAAGCTGGGACCCAAGTTCATCGGCCCCTTTCCGGTAAAACGAGTGGTTAACGAGGTGGCCTACGAGCTCGAGCTTCCGCAGACCTTCAAAATACATCCTGTCTTCCATGTATCTCTCCTGAAACCTTCCAGACCAGATCCCTTCCCGGACCGTGAATCCAGACCTCCCGAGGCAGTCACTATAGGTGATCAGGAGGAATTTGAAGTGGAGACTATCCTCAGTTGCCGAAGGAGGGGGGGCCAGACACAGTTCCTGATAAAATGGAAGGGGTATGGCCCTGAGGAGAACTCATGGGAACCCGCCCAGAACGTCCACGCACCCAGGCTCATCCGGGAGTTTTTTCGTGCTCACCCGCGGTGGAGAGATCAGTGGGGCTCCCGGAGGGTGCCCTTTGGGGGGGGGCAATGTCAGGGACCACGGCTCCAGGGTCCGCGATCGCGGCTCCGTCCCTCGCGCATGCGCAGTGGCGGCGGCTCGCGCCGGGACACGGGCACTAGGTCCCGGCGAGCCGCAGATGACAGGACGCCGCGCATGCGCAGTAGGAGCCGCGGGCGCGCCTCAGGCGTCCAATGACAGCCGGGGGCGCGTCCTAGTCGGCCAATGACAGTGCAGGGCGCACTATTTAAAGATGCCCTGCACTGTCACAGATTGCCGCAAGGTCTTCTGTGATCCTGAGTTCCTGCTACTATCCTGTGACCCTGATTGACCCTGACTATTCTGCCTGCTCCTGCGTTTGACCCGGATTGTCCTGACTACTCTGCCTGTTCCTGCGTTTTGACCCGGATTGTTCTGACTATTCTGCCTGCTCCTGCGTTTGACCCGGATTACCCTGACCATTCTACGATTTGACTTCCCTGCTGACCCTGCGTGTGACCCGACTACTCTCGCCTACCGATTCTGTACCCCGCTTATCCCCACGGGCCCACAATCCGTTACTACCCTGCTGGGGCCGCCATCCTCTTCATATCTGGCTCTCCCGGTACCTGTCCCCAAGGGCCTCCTCAGCCACTGGCGGGCCTGCTCGGAGGTCGTGACCTGGTCCGGGACTGTTTCAAGTCCATCCCCACCATCAGGGGCTCTGGTGAAAGCACAGCCCGGGCTTAGACCCCACGCTCGGAGTAGGTCTGTCAGTTGGCAGCCTGAGGCACCACCTGGCGGATCATAACACCTATTCATTTTCAAATCAAACCATTAATTCTCTTTAGTTTCCTGTTTTTAGGACCAGTGGCTGCTATGCCTCCTATTCCCCCAGCCATCTCTTCTGTAGATCTTTCTCCAGGAAGCAGTGATGTAATTCAGCCTCACTTGCAGTGGTGGGTGGACCAGGACTCTCAGACAAATTCAACATGTACAGGTCTAGTGTACCACCCCACATTCACTACATTTCCCTGTGGTTGATGGGAACAGGGGCGGACTGACCATTTGGAAACTCGGGCACTGCCCGAGGGCCCAGGGTCAGTAGGGGGCCCCATGAGATGCCCCTGGTACCTTTTTCATAGGCTTTTTTGAGTTTGGGCAAGGACACAGGGGCCCCATGATCCCCTATTGCCCGGGGGCCCCATGAGTTGTCAGTCCGCCCCTGGATGTGAACCATAGTTTCCTTCTACTGCAGAGAGAGTGAGAGGACAGGATATTATATAACACCTCCTCCTTGGCAGAGCACATGTTGGAGCACATGTTGTTATCTTTTGAATTACAGAGATGAGGTCATGAACATTCAATTAGACTTTTCTCCTAAATGATAAGGATTTTCTATTTTTTTTTTATAACTGTTTATGTGTTTTGTGTAGGGGGCTGTACTAATGGGTGATTTTTTTGCCTATCCTGGAGTTCATCTTTATGTTGGCAATAAAACTTGGAATCTGATTGGTTTCTATGCAGTTGCACCAGATTTGACACTCCCAAGCTTTAGTAAATAACCCCCATTGTGTGTTTGCATTGGGCTCTAGGTGAGAGTGTTGCTACACATTGGGCAGCACAGTCGCTAAATGGTAAGCACTTCAGCCTGGCAGTACCAGGGTCGTTGGTATGAATCCCAACCATGGCACCACCTGCCTGGAGTTTGCATGTTCTCCCTGTGCCTGCGTGGGTTTCCTCTGGGTACTCCGGTTTCCTCCCACACTCCAAAGACATGCTGGTAGGTTAATTGTTTCCTGTCTAAATTGGCCCTAGTATGTGTATGTATGAATGTGAGTTAGGGACCTTAGATTATACACCCCTTGAGGATTAGGGACCGATGTGAATGCACAATATATATGGAAAAGTGCTGTGTAAATTGATGGCGCTATATAAGTACCTGAAATAAATAAATAAATGTAACTTGGCCACATAAATTACAATGCACAATTGTACCATATCCATTAGATTTGTCAATGATATGCCTGGATTTAAATGGAATACATTCTTAGGGAGGCCTTCACACTACAAAATTTAGATCTAAGGTAGCAAGTGCAATGGACAGCTGTAGACTGGACAACTAGATTTAGAAGATTCGCCAGGATGAATATTAGAGACATTCAAAGGTAAGATCAGTGAGTACACGTGAAAAGCTCAAAAGCAAAAATCCAGCTATGATTTTTTTTTTTTAATAGAACAGAAGAATTAGAACCATTGAGGCCTGTTCACATTGAAAAGATTGACCCCTCAGTTCCTGTAACCAGGGCATGAAAGAAAATCTCACTACTGGAAATTGTCACTGAAACCAGATGCAAAGGCTCATCTTCAGTGTACAGAACACCCCCAGTCAGGGGCGGACTGACAACTCAAGGGGCCCCCGGGCAATAGGGGATCATGGGGCCCCTGTGTCCTTGCCCAAACTCAAAAAAGCCTATGAAAAAGGTACCAGGGACATCTCATGGGGCCCCCTACTGACCCTGGGCCCTCGGGCAGTGCCCGAGTTTCCAAATGGTCAGTCCGCCCCTGTCCCCAGTATTGCTGTTTTGCTGTGGTTTCCTCTATTACAAGGAAGGCACATTTGATATTCTTTTCTGTTTTAGAAAATCAGATGGCCACTGAATATAACAGAAGAACATTTTATAAAACAATTTCTTTAGAAAGATCATTTATAATAATGTGACATTACAGAATGACCTTTGTAGTATTTATCTTATGTCAGTTGTACTTTAATGTAGGTGGAGTTTTCTTTTAACATGTAGGATAGCCAGCTGTTGTTGGGAGATGTCAGCATGAAAATCAGAAGGAATGCTATATCCCAGACTAAGTTTAGATGTAGTTTGTCTCATGTTGGAACATCTTGTACGTTTAAGGAATGCTTCAAAATATAAAGTTACCTGACATTCTACATGACTAAAAGCTCTAAATACCTAATGTTTCCCGCACACCAGAAATGTCAGATTAATCTGAAAGGTTGAGTGCCTGAAGTGGCTGCTGAGATGGGAGAAAAGACGGAAAGCAGGAAACATTGAAATCATAGGACAGATGTTTAGGCAGCACCATAAAACATTAGTTACAGTTCTTATGTTAGTGAAGAAGCAGAGTTGTGTCACTCCTTGAAGAATGGGAGTTTAAAACTGCCCATAGACGGATTGATATTCAGCGGCGATTGGTTGCATTTCGATCTATGTGTGGCCACTGTGGTTAAACAGAAGTCAACCCACCGATCAATCATAGTATTTTTTAACTTGATCAGCACTGCAGGCAGCAGGCTGCAGTGTTGATCTCTGTATTCTAATGGCAGGGCAGTCTCCCTCCTGTCAGAATACAATGACACAGCAGGAAGGATTCCCCCAGGATTAAATGTGTGGATAGGGGAATTGGGTCAGTTTTTGTTGTTCACCCCACTGGCTGAACAAAAACATATGACCCTGGTATAGCCAGTGGTTGTGCACCCTTACATATACCAATGAAGTGACTAGTCTCAGGTGAAACACAGAGATTAAATTAATCCTCCTACATAAGTTGTACCTGTTTATCTATATGAGTTTGTCTCCTACTTCCATTCAAAGTCTAAAATATACACAGGATCTCTCAGCTTTTAAAAGCAGGGGCAGGGAGCTGAAGTTATACTCAGTGAGGAGAGCTGATTGGAGGGAAGAGGTACACTCCCTTCACACAGCACACAGGAACAGAGCTGAGGCTGTCAATCTATTGGAGGTCCCTCGCCTGTCACCATTTTTCTCTTGGTGTCACATGCAGATAGCAGAGGAATGAAGCAGCAGACATAAATTACATTTAAAGTGTTGCTAAACCCACAACGGTAAAATCAGCCTGTATATGCAGTAAAGCATTCTTGTTATACTCACTATGGAACTTAAGGGGTTAATCCTCTGCACTGTGTAAAAAGGATGTTTGATCCTGTCTTCTCTGATCCTCCCCTTCTTTCACATTCCCCATTTAGTCTCCTGATCAAACACAGCCTCAGAGACACTCTGCATATGCTCAGTTTGTTGTGTACTGCTAGAGAGTTTTTTTCTTGTTCTTGGGAGAGTGCATGTGATTAGCACAGGGTCAATCATCACTGTCCAGGCAGAGGGTCAGGGGTTATGCAGCCTCATAGGGCAGTGAGAGGAGAATGAAAACTTCACCTACAAGCTTTAACCAGCACTCAGCTGCACACTGATAGAAGTCACAAGACTGCTATATCCTAGATTGTAAGCTCTAATGAGCAGGGCCCTCTGTTTCCTCTTGTACCAAATTGTATTGTAACTGTAATGTCTACCTTCATTTTGTAAAGCGCTGCGCAAACTGTTGGTGCTATATAAATCCTGTATAATAATAATACTATATACTGCTGATGAAAAAAGGTATTTAGCATTTTATATTTACCAAACTAATTGCATTTCCATGTTCTGCATACTGTGGGAGACCAGATATAGTGAATGCAGGGTGCTGGGTTTAGTAACACTTTAATGCTTTGGACTGAGATAAGCACACACTACAGAGGGATATGCTTTGTTCATATTTCATGTCTGAGGTTTACAACCACTTTAACTTCTTCCCTACCGCGCTATAGCCGAAAGATGGCACTTTTAGTGCCCAGCAGTGCCGCCCACCTTTGCCACCCACTTGTGCCCATCAGTGCCACTCACCTGCATCCATCAGTGCCACCCACCTGTACCCATCAGTGCCACCCACCTGTGCCCAGCAGTGCTACACACCTGTGCCCTGCAGTGCCACCCACCTGTGCCCATCAGTGCCACCCACCTGTGCCCTGCAGTGAAACCCACCTGTGCCCAGCAGTGCTACCATCAGTGCTGCCCAGCAGTATCACCCATCAGTGCTGTCCAGCAGTGCTGCCCATCAGTGCCCAGCAGTGCAGCATCATCAGTGCCAGCTCATCAGTGCCACCTATCAATGCAGCATACCAGTGCCTCCTATCAGTGCCCATCAGTGCTACCTATCCATGCCACCTCATCAGTACCCATCAGTGCTGCCTATCAGTGCCCATCAGTGTTGCCTATCAGTACAGCATCATCAACGCACATCAGTGTAGGAGAAAAATTACCTGTTTGCTAAATTTTATAATAGAAACAATGAAAAACCTTTTTTTTTCAAATTGTTTGCTTTTTTTTCGTTTATAGCACAAAAAATAAAACACCCAGTGGTGATTAAATACCACTAAAAGAAAGCTATATTTGTGTGAAAAAAAAAAAAATTTCATATGAGTACATTGTTGCATGACCGCGCAATTGTCATTCAAAGTGTGACAGCATTGAAAGCTGAAAATTGGCCTGGGCAGGAAGGGGGTAAAAGTGCCTGGTAGGCAAGTGGTTAAGTGTTCAGGTTAAAATAACCATGATGCATGGGAGACATAACAGATAAACTGAATGGCAAAAAATAGGAATTTTGATTTACCTGTAAATTCCTTATCTTGGTACAGGTCACAGGACTTACAGTATATTCGTATACCGTGGGTTTTATGCAGACTACCTTCAAGTGATTTGAAAAATCACAAAAAGGTAGCCTGAGCCTGCATATAACCCATGGTCTATGAATACAGGTCCTGTGTCCTGTACTGTAGGATTAAGATAAAACTATTTTAAACATAGACTGTGAAAATGTTTAACTGCTTAAAAAAAAAATATTTTTTTTTGCTGGAATGTCTACTTCGCTGTCTCAAGGAATGTGTCTTTAAAATAAGTTTTGCAGGTGGAAATTCCTCATATGTGATCATTCAAAGCAGACAGCTGGTTTGATGTCACAAACGATCTCTCATGTGTTCCTGCCAGTAAGTGCAAAAGTCACTCACTGGGTAGTGACTGAGAACTTCAGTATTTGCACTTACTGTACAGGAGGAGACAACCTACTTACCCTCATAACAACTAGGGATAAGCCTCGAAATACCTGATTTCATGAACTGCTCAGAGGTTTGAACATCAGTCCGAATTCCAACTGAAATCAATAGGAGCCTAACCTTAAAAATCAGTTCTGGCAATTTTGCCAGACTATTAGCATAGGGATTTGCAAACAAAGAGCCTGGGAAGGTGAGCACAGCCCTATGGGGCATGTAACCAGTACAAAATTTTTGTTACAAAAATATATTTTAGTGTGGGCTGCTATTTAAATAAGGTTGAACATTAAAATGCAAAAGTTATGCATTGGTAGAATGTACAGTACTGGAACAAAAGTGAAATTTACAAAGCAAAAAATAGAGTTTACAGCTAAATGGCATTTCTCTATTGGATATTTTTGTTGTAAAAAAGCAGCATGGCAACCCCCAAATCAAAGGCCATGGAAATGTAGGCATTGCTCAGGAGAACATGTACCAATTTCAGCAGAGAGTGGCCCTTTTATTAATGCTTAAAGTGAAAATTCCTTTATATAAAATATCTCTATGATGTATACAGTCTACTATAGCAAATGTGACATTTAAAAAAGTTAAACAAAAAGCTGGTCAATTACATTTCCAGGCTGATTCCCTCTGTTTGTATACAGCAGATGGGGATTCCCTTTACTATACCCTAATCCTGGATGGGTGCCTGGCATAGATCCTAAGATGCTAAGTTGAGATCCCCCTAAAAATACGTACCAGACCTTTATCCTTGATGAGGGTCTAGTATAGGTTTCAAGGGGGATCCCATGAAAAAAAACAGTGTGAGGTCTCCCTCAGATTTCAAACCCTTTTGGTCTGATGTGGATTTAAAGGCAAACCCTATGCAAAAAAAAGAAAAAGAAGCATGGGATCCCCTAATATCCAAGCCAGACCCTTATCCTAGCATGCAGCCTGGCTAGTGAGGAAAGGAAAATATTGAAGTAAATAAACACAACATCACACAACTTTTTAACAAATTCTTAAAAAAACCACACACAAAAAAGTCTCATGATGTAAATCCAGCATTGCAGATCCTTGTCAATCATGATGAAAAATTATCCAGATGACTCATCAAAAGAATAAACAGAGACTGCTGGGGATGATCCAAACCTGACGGACTCCACATTGCAAATGACAGTTCCCAGCTGTATGTAAACCAAGGTACCAGGAGCTGCCTGACATCATTGCTCAGATATGGTCATGACCATTTTTGGTCAATGATGTATCCCAGGATGCCTGCCGGCTTGTTTACAGGGGTTGCTGGGAGAGAATGGTTAAGGTGGGAAAACGGTTCACGATGTGGTAGACAAGACTAGTTGGGTCCTGGCAGAGGTTGTAGCAGGCAGCCGGCAAGTGTCTTTCAGTGATACTTAAAGTAGAACTTTAGTCAGAAAATTAAAGAGGAGCTTCAGTCTCCCCACAAAAAATTAAAAATCAGCATCTACAAATACTGTAGCTTTCAATTCTTTAGGTAGCTGCTGAGTTTTAATATAAGGACACTTACCATCGCTTTCCTCACCCAGACTGTTTTTTGACCAGTCTTCGGGGTCCCCAGGCCCAGCATCTTAACTACTTCCCATACGGCCCATGTCTATAAACATCCAGACAGGAGCACTGCTGAAGCGGGATGACGTTTCTAAAAGTTTCTTCCCTGGGAGCACGCGGCACCATGATCTGGTGCCCACTGTGGCCAAGATTTATGAAGAAACATTATTTATTTGCAAAATTTTATAAGAAAAACACTTTTTTTCAAAATTTTTGGACTTTTTCATTTATATAACAAAAAATAAAAATCCCAGTGGTGAATAAATACCACCAAAATAAAGTTTTATGTGTCTCAAAAAAATGCTAAAAAATTCATATGGGTACAGTGTTGCATGACCGCGCAATTGTCATTCAAAGTGTGATAGCACTGAAAGCTGAAAATTGGCCTGGGAAGGAAGGGGGTGAAAGTGTCCAAACTTGTTAAGTAAGGGAAAATCAACTTTGAAGCTATGCTTCTTTGTGAATGGTCCTGGAGTCTTCTGAGACCTGTGACATGTCCCAGCAGGCTGTAGAGAAATGGGGGGGAGGGGGAAATTCTACTTGAATTGCCTAGGCAATCTGAGTGGAAGTGGGAGCGGGTACCTGTCACATAGGGATGGGAAAAGAGTCCTCAATCTAGTCACTTGATGTCAGGGGTGGACTGACAACTTATGGGGGCCCCGGGCAATAGGGGATCATGGGGCCCCTGTGTCCTTGCCCAAACTCAAAAAAGCCTATGAAAAAGGTACCAGGGGCAACTCATGGGGCCCCCTACTGACCCCGGGTCCTCGGGCACTGCCCGAGTTTCCAAATGGTCAGTCCGCCCCTGCTTGATGTTTGCACAGGGCTTCTTCTCTTTGTATTCTGGTTACTGAATGGAGCAATGGGGAAGCAACATGAAGAGAGATGTATCTGCAGCTCAGGAAGGAAGCATTTAAGGGAACCCATTGCTTTTTTCTGCTTGTGTCAGCTATGAGCACCTTACTTTGCTATAGAGATGGCCTTCATCAGTTTTCAAGACCTAACTGATCTAGATTTTTGACATGCAAAGGACAGTAGAAGCATAGTTTTATGAAGACATCATACTGCAATAGGCATTTGTTTTACAGGTTCTGCTTTTTTGTCACATTGCTACTTCTGAAAAAATAAGGGGTGGACTATTCAACTGTACAATACAAGGAGATTATATAAACTGTATATTCACCACGCAAATGAGGTGTAAAAATATATAAAAAAAAGAAAAAGACATCTAGCACCTGACAAAATGCATAATAAATCACTCACTTAAGTCAAGAAATGAGTGCATAAAATGTGTAACCATGCAGCTGCCCTAATAGTGAATAATGCAATAATCACCTCATGAACCAATGATGAATAAAAGCAGCGCAAAAAAAATTATATATATAAAAAACACTAGCAGAGTGAAAATATGACACAAAATATAACACTGTAAATATACACAATTATTTAAATAATTTGGCAGGAGTCCATCAAATGAAAAATGAAAATTGTGATGAAGTGCAAAATCCACCGAAATCACCACGTGAGCAACATAACGATAACTGATTGAGTAAAGTTCATTCAGATAGCACCACATGCTCCAGACGAAAACCTCCCCCAATTCAGTAGCACTCACCAGATATCATGGCCCATCCAAACCTGATAGGCAATACCGCATCCACCTTACATCCCCCACAGGAGGTGACATATCGCTTGTGTGCAGTGAGGACAATTGGGTGAGACACTCGCTTCATGTGATATACAGATACCCTTGATGGTTATTGTGGATATTTTGGCATGCTTTTATTTATTTCATGTGAGTGCAGTACTTTCAATCCAATAAATGTTTTTTTTTTAACAGTTCCAATAAATTGTTTTTAACCACTTCCAGACCGGACACTTTTACCCCCTTCCTGACCAGGGCAATTTTCAGCTTTCAACGCTATCACACTTTGAATGACAATTGTGCGGTCATGCAACACTGTACCCAAATTATTTTTTTACCATTTTTTTGAGACAGATAAAGCTTTATTTTGGTGGTATTTATTCACCGCTGGGATTTTTATTTTTTTTGCTATGTAAATGAAAAAGTCCAAAAATTTTGAAAAAAAGTGTTTTTTTTTAAATAAAATTTAGCAAATAAATAATATTTCATCATAAATCTTAGCCAAAATTTATTCCATTAACTTTTTAGTAAAAAAAAAAAAAATCCAAATTAGTTTATATTCAAAAAGTATAATTTTTAAACATTATTTTTTTCCTTTTTTATTTTATTTTTTTATATTATTATTTTTTATTTTAATTTTTTTTTTACATACTGTCACCCTAGCAGTACAGTGTCACCATGGTGACACTGTACTACTTGTGGGGGGTGATGAAGATTTTTTTTACACTGATTGCTTTTACACCCATATAGGATGTAAAAGCAATAATTTTTCTTTCTCTCTGTGTGCATTCTTGCACTCATTGAGAAGTACTGAGTGAGCTGTGATTGGTCAGAGCTTGTCACATGGTACAAGGCTGTTGTGAATAGCCTTGTACCATGTGACCTCTGTGATCATTCACAGATTTCACACGTAGTAAACAATGATGTCACAAGTGACATCTTGCTTACTACTTTGCATGTGATCACCGATTGGCCAATCAGTGATCACATGATTGGGACCTCGTACAGAGGTCCCGTCCGACGATCGGTGTTTCACTGTGTCCGGAGGACACAGAGGGCACCGGATCGCGGTGCTGCGCGCTCCCAAGGAGCGCGCATAAGCAGGGTGCGGGGGAGGCCGTTTATAAACGGCCACCCGACCCTGCAGTGCCACCGTCCGGCCGTTTATATGCAACGGCCGGTCGGGAAGTGGTTAATGGATTCACGATATGAGTTTCCTTTTACATCTTTCCCTGATTACGGAGTGTAATAGTTTGGAGGATGTCTCGCCATCATATCAGTCTCTAATTGATGAAGGGCTTGTTGATTGATGATCTGTACTACACTGACACTCACCATAAGTGCTATTGCCTATCATGTTTGGATGGGCCACGATATCTGGTGAGTGCCACTGAATTGGGGGAGGTTTTCCTTTACTCAATCAATTATCATTATGTTGCTCATGTGGTGATTTCGGTGGATTGATAAGTACTTTGCACTTCATCACAATTTTCATTTTTCAGTTGATGGACTTATGTCAAATGATTTAAATATTTGTGTATATTTACGGTGTTATATTTTGTGTCATATTTTCACTCTGCTAGTGATTTTTATATATATAAATAATTTTTCTGCGCTGCTTTTGTTCTTCATCAATACAAGATTGCTGCATGTTACATGACCTACAAATCTTTTGACTACTCTATAGAGATCCTTCAAACTCCCCCCCTCCAAATTTTATTTACAGCACTTATGTGTACAAGGTCCACAGGTGCTCATACCTTGCAAAAAATAAACAAAAACTATCCACAATTTGTACATTTTGTGGCTTTTTGCTGACCTCAGTAACCTCAAGCCCACAGACCCAGGTCCACAATACCCCAATGATATATACAGTCACAAGAATAAAATAATGATACAACTCATGTATGACCACATCTTACATCCTAAGCATTCAGTATTGCTCTCAAAAGTGGATGGTGGGCCAAATAAATGCAACCATTAACAGAAATGGCTAAAATAACCTATACTGTCTTATAATCATAACATACGATATTCAGGCTTCTTAAATCAAGAATTATAATTCATTTTATCAACTAAATCCATATATTCTGCAAAGAAAGGAATTCTCCACTGCCCTCCCATAAACCTGACAGTGAGGTAATTATTAGATTAGGTTCTTTGAGACATTTTGATTATACTTTTCCCTAGATGTTGCAACATGTGAGAACTGGTCTCCTTATTAGGCTACAATGTAGATTCTTCAGCTTCTTGATTCATGTTAGTCTGAAAGAGACTTTAGTGCTGAAGAAAAACATGTGTATCAATAAAAGAAGACAGAATCTTCTGTACTGGCTTTTACTACTGATGTGTCCCAAAAATGACAAGCCATAGTACCAACATTTCTTATTTATACATAAAGCTGAATTTTAGATGTGATCTTGGATCAATGTAAGTAGACATATCCCTTTCCTCGAGAACCTCTTGGGAAACTTACAATCACTGTAGTAGGCGGTGCTACTACAGCGATAGCCGCATTGTTCTGGGTCCTGTGCCGTCATTCACAACTTTTTACCGTAAGAGACTGTTATTCCCCTTTTGATGCAACATTGTGATGCATGAAGCGAAAAAAACAGTTTGCGTAACTTGGAAGCATAAAATTAGATAGGGTTGAAAAGAGCACAAATTAGTGCAACAGCAACTTTTTAACAGGTCTGCGGTCACTAAACATTCCTGATCTTTAGGGCTCATGTACACTGCAGCTGATAAACTCATGTTCAGGAGCATTTCTGTGTTTTTTTAGCAGCCCCTGGACTCTCCTTAATGTTTTCCTATGTGTCCATGTACACAGTCGTTTATAGTTGTTTACAGGCAGTTGAGTTTCCATAAATTTTTTTTTAATGCACCAAACTTGCGTTCAGGAGTAGATTTTATCAGCATTTCAAACGCTAAATGCTTGTGAAAGCGGCTAACCGTGTTTATAAGCGTTTACGTTTAGAAGCGTTTTTTAACTGTTCCATATCCAGATGCTGTCCAGATCCTTTTCTCATCATCAGAAATGCATGCAAAGTGTTTTCCATGTATTCAAATGGCCCTAGCACACCAGCGCAGTCAGTTCCAGGTTTCGCATGAAGGAAAAAATGGTAGAACGTGCTGCATTATGCTCATGATGGGATCCATAGTGAATACAACCAGAAAAGACAGGTCATCTCAACACATACTGCTCTCTCTGCTTCTGTTCTCTCTATTTCTCTCAAAATGTCTGAAATAGTTAATTTTTTACAGTTTTTCTGGGCATTTTGGAAGGTCTCCTGAGGTGATCTTTAAAAAATCCTTCTAAACGCAAACGCGCATAAACACAGTATGCAAACACGGCTAAACAGATGTTTTTTAACCTACGCTTTCCAGCAGTCAGTTTCCATTGTTCAGAAGTGTTTTCCAAACGTCCTGTGTACCTGAACCCTTAGATATACAGTGCATGTGTATTTCCTCCGGTAAAATCCATTCATTCCAAAATCAACTGTTAAAGCAAATGAAATATTTCGAACATTTTTTCTGAGACTTTTCCTAAGAAATGTAATTCAAAATTCTATCCATCTATAGCCAGCTCTAGCCAATATTTCATGCACATCCAGCTTGAGGTGACTGGTCGCAAATGCACATCCAGAAAACCAGGATGTTGGCAGTCATAGGGATGTATCCTGTGGGACAGCCAGCAAAACAAGGTGATTTCCTAAATGAGTTACTCAACAAGTAGGCTGTGTTCCATGAACACCTTTAAATGCAAAATGCAATTCAGTATAGTTGGAGTGTGCCTTTAAGTAAAACCATTTGTACTGTTTCTCTCATCCTTTTTCTTGTCATGCCAGATTATTGCAGTAGCTTAGATAAAGAATTGATAGGGATTTACTTGGATTAGGTTTTCTTTTCTTATAGATGATTACATTTGGAGATACTTTATACCCTTCCTTTTTTCAAGTAGTTGTTAATGTAAACAAAATTAAGGGATTGAAATAGTTGAAGATGTTTCTACATTGACAGCAGAAAAATATGTAGTAAGGTATGGACTCTTTGGCCAGAATCCTGCTGCTGTAATTTGATCAAGTCACAAGACCTGAAGCACCTAATTCAGGGGTGCTCAACCTTTTGAAGAATGAGGGCCACTTAGTTGCCTTGGTAACCAGTTATTATTATTATTATTATTATACAGTATTTATATAGCGCCAAAGGGTATGCTCAGCGCTGTACAGTAGCAGGGGGACATAACATGAGACAAGACAGTAACAGTACACTACACGTGGGGTTCGAGGGCCTTGCTCTTTCGAGCTTACAATCTAGGAGATACAACCAGTTGTGGGCCACAATTAAATTAAATGGTACAGAATTTAGAATTTTATTTTATAATTAACATCTGAAAGCTGACTTCTCCTCGTCTCCCTTCTGCCAGCATTCAATGGCTGCAGGAGGAAAATGGAGTGGATTGGTTCCTGTATATGCCTCTCCTCTTGTCCAAGTGTAAAACAGAAAGTGGCAGGGAGGCTGCATGGGCCTCCTGGAGCATGGGTTGGGGTTGCCATTGAGACACCTGATGCTACACTAGTGGTTGGGGTTGTGTGGTAAAAACACATCTAAACCACTTTAGCTTTGGTTGGCTTTACCACCCCAAACAGCAAATGTAAATTAGTCCTTGTTGTCCTGACTTCTGGGCCCCCTGCTTTTACAGTGATGCGCTGCGGTTTACCCACACTGCTCCTATGGATTTCCTGGCTTTCCTGCACGTCAGCTGCGCTTTGTCATTAACTTCTATTACATCTTGCAGGTGTAGTGCACCAAACCTCCTGAATTCATGAATTTTGGTGTTCTGGCAGAAAGCACACCAAACCCACAGGATATAATAGATGTCTATGGCTCAGTGCAGCTAACCCACAGGTGCACTGGCATCGCTCTACAGGCTGCTAGAAAGATCCCAGGTCAAGTGCGCTTGGTATCACTCTGCCTGGGACAGGAGCCATGATGCACTCTGATTCTCTGGGATGGTGGGTCAGCAAGCCCAGATCACGACCAGTGTGTTTCCAACCCCCGACATGCTTTTCCCTGGTTTGAGATCGAGGGCCACATGAGAGGGCTCCGAGGACCACATGTGGCCCGCAGGCCACAGGTTGAGCAACCCTGATCTAATTTCTTCTATATAATAAATGAATAGGAGCTTTGTGTATGGACAAATAGAGTCCTCCAATGCCAACCTTAGGCTGCAAATGTGTTGAGCCATAGGAATTGCATGGGTATGTACTGGTATATACAGTACAATTTTATAGGCTCATTTCATTATGCTTCACCCAAAATGTAAATGTGAATAATTTGGGCCTTTTCACATGAGCGCTGAGCCCTGTACATCATGAAGAGCTGTTTTTCTTTATGTTCTATCATGTAGTTGCATGCAAGGCAGCATATATAAGTGAATAGACTCAACTGCACACCCGAGTTTGACATTATTTAAGCTACAAAGAAGGATAATATGAGAGAGGAGGAACTAATAGGTATATAAGTCTTGAATAAAGCCTGGACAATTATATCAAGTTTTCTCATTTGTCTATCTTTGTATGTGTGCTTTCTAAACCTATTAAAAGTACATGTTAAAATGGGAATTTTTACTATACCAGTGCAGCGTGATTCTCCCTATAAATAATTTAAAGAAATTGTTTCCTTCTAGTGCAATAGTTGATATAATAATCTTTTATCTGTGATCTGTGATTTCCTTCCTCCTTGCTTGCACAACAGTAGAATTGGGCTCTTACCTAATATGTTTGGCCTTACACTCAGGTATGGTCAATTTGCACTTTAAAAGAAATCCTAATATTATTATACAGGATTTATATAGCGTCCACAGTTTGCTCAGTACTTTACAATATAAAGGGAGACAATATGCAATGATACAGTTCAATACAAGAGGGTCAGGAGGGCTCTGCTCCTTGGAGCTTACAATCTAAGAGGAAGGGGCTAGTGGTACAAAAGGTAATAAATGTGGGGGACAAACTGATGGGAAAAATAGAAGATTTGGTTATTAGCTGAAGATAGGATAGGTTTCCCTGAAGAGATAGGTTTTCAAAGATCGCCTAAAAGTGGGCAGAGTAGGCAATATTCCGACAGATTGAGGTAGAGCGTTCCAGAGGATGGGGGAGGCTCTGGAGAAGTCCTGGAGACGAGCATGGGAAGAGGAGACAAGGGAGCTAGAGAGAAGGCAGTCATGGGAGGAGTGGAGAGGACGGTTTGAGTGATATTTGGAGACAAGATTGGTGATGTAATTTGGGGCAGAGTTATAAATGGCTTTATATGTTGTTGTTAATGTTTTGAATTTTATTCATTGGGCAATGGGAAACCAGTGGAGGGATTGGCAGAGAGGGATGGCAGACATGGAACGGTTGGTAAAGTGGATGAGTCTGGCAGCAGCATTCATGATAAACTGAAGAGGGGATAGCCTGCGATGAGGTAGGCCAATGAGGAGGGAGTTACAATAGTCAAGGTGAGAGATAACAAGGGAGTGAATAAGTTGCTTAGTGGTTTCGGTGGTAAAAATGGGCATATCTTGGAGATGTTACCTAGGTGAAGTCTACAAGATTTGGACAGTGATTGGATTTGGGGGTGAAAGGACAGATGGGAGTCTAGGATTACACATAGTACCCTGGCATGAGGGGAGGGACTGATGGTGTATTATTGATCTTGATGGAGAAGTCAGGGGAGGGGGCACGGGCTGGAGGGAATAGTATGAGCCCAGTTTTAGAAAGATTGAGTTTGGGGAAGTGGAGTGACATCCATGCTGGTAGGTCACTTAGTAGGCTGGTAATGTGTGAGGAGACTGAATTGGTGAGGTGAGGAGTAGAAAGATAGATTTGTGTGTCATCAGTATAGAGATGGCACTTGAAGCCGTGGGATTTTTTCAAGTGACCAAAGGAGGAGGTGTAGATGGAGAAGAGAAGGGGTCTAAGGACAGAACCTTGAGGGACCCTTACAGAAAGAGGAAGTGCAGAGGAAGATACAGAGTTATAGGTAACACTGAAGAAGAACCAGGAGAGACAACAGTCTCAGAGGCCAAGAGAGTGGAGGTTTTGAGGAGGAGGGGATGGTCAACAGTATCAAAAGCTGCAGAGAGATATCCTCTAATGGTCCACATGAATAGTATGCCATCTCAAGTGTCCTGTGTGTTTCCTCCAATTATTCCACATTCACCTTGGTATTCAATAATACATGTAAAAAAAATTAAATTATATAGTGCTTTATCCTTTAAAAATCACAATACTTCAGATAGATCCTACTCACATGCCTGCAAATACACCATGCTTATCTCAATAAAACCAATGTACTACCTTCGCCAGATGTGCCCTCACCTGGTTTCTAAACTATATCAGCTTCATCAACTATGGTGGACCTTCATTCAGTTTGGGTGCTTACTCCCGCAGTTGAAATAATCAGGTTTTTTTCCTTTAAATCCTTCTCTCTCAATTTTATTCTCATCCATTACACATGCAGAAGAGAAATTGTGTACATAGTGTCTTATCCTCAATATCAATCAGTTCGTATATAAATACAAATTACTACTCACAAGCATGAATAAAGTGTGTATTATTATTATATGATGCCATGTTTCTGCCTGGGATTACTGTCTTTTCATCAGATGTCCCCCTCACTTTAGCATTACCATTCACAGCCAGTATTTATCAGTAATTGTCTTCCTTTCCTCTTTCAGCCCTCACTCCCTCTCACCAACATGCAGAGATCAAAAAGGTGCAATAGTGCTTAATCCTTTAAAAACTATTTATTACACTTTTGTCAATTTAAAACTCACATATGCATCCTAGTGCATGTGTTTCTCATAACCATCCAAAACCAGCACTGAACAATGTTGCTTTAAGTATAACTGTCACGATTCATATATAACTCACTTCTAGTTTGCCTCCCAGCATTATCTGGCAGGTCCCACCCCTGTGCACTTTGTCACCGATCACGTAACTCCTGAGGAAGTGGTGAGCGCTGGTGGCTGTTCACTTAGGTAAATCACATACTATACATAGCAGCTCACAAGATATACATATATGGTACATCTTAAAGGGGAACTGTACTGCATTTGAATACCACAATCCAAAAATGCTATTTAATAATTTTTTTATATTCAAAGCAAACTCACCCACCTATCATGTCTCCATGGTTTATTTTGATGCAAAATCATTAAACACCCCTAGTATTTATGACTGTGGCAGGGGTGTATTTACCACAAGGCAAACAAGGCATTTGCCTAGGGCAGCATTTTTCAGGGGGGGCAGCACTGCCCCTTGGAAGAAGGGACACAATAAGGGACAAACGCAGCATGGGGACCTGGTGGGTTCCGAAAGATGCTGTGGGTTTCATGAAGGTGTATGCACAGTCAGACTCTTGTTCATGGGGATGTCCTGAGCTGTGAAGGTGAGTGTCTTTCTCTCTCTCGTCATGGGGGATGGTGGGTGGTGTATGGGGGGCAGTGGTAGTGGAAGGCTCGAGTGGAGAGCAGTGGTGCTCTTGGTCAATGCCAGGCTCTTTCTGCGAAGGGGGGCGCCAATTTTTGTGTTCCCTAGGGCAGCACAAAACCTGAATTCACCACTGGACTGTGGCCATCTTAAATAAAGCCAGTTGATTCATGTAGCATTTACTTCCTGGAATCCATCTGCCCTTAGCCCAGGCATACAGGCAGGAGGGTGTGCTTAGCTGAGAAAACTCCTCCTCCCCTTCTGAAGGCTCCTGGGATGTATGACTTCATTTGCTCTGGACACCAGGAAGTAACTGAAGAAATAAAAAAAATGATAAAACAAGTAAATATACTTTCCTATCTATTTACTAATGCTAGCATCATAAGGATTAAAAAGAGTCAATGTTCCACTTGGAACTTCTTTAAAGAAAATAAGCCATCACGCTCCTGTTTTCTCCTGTAAGTACAGGTGCATGCAGAAGATTCTGATTGGCCCCAGGGAAGCTGCTCCCTTTACCAGTTCAAAAAGATTGAGGGACCTATGCAGGTTAAAAAGTATGTAAGAATTAGCTTAATTATTTTTAAAAGGAAACACAACTTTTTATATTTTTTTTGTCTGGATGAAGTTCAGCTTTAGGCTTATATACTTCTGCATGCACTAATCTGCGTTAGCATGAGTTTACCTGTATCTAATTTACATGTGTTTATATATATATATATATATATTTGCATACATTTCCTGAAAAACATTTGTACAAAGCAGATAAATGCCTTGCATATAGAAGGATGAATTAGTTAGCCAATTGAACTGCATGTGAACTCCATTCTCAACTTATTTTAGTACACTGCACAGTAATGCAGGCATGTGCCGCTTGTGTGAATGAATCCTTATTAAGTAACTGAGAACACCATATCAGGGATTTACAATATACTCTAGAAAAAATCCAATGGCCATTCTCCAATTTCCACTTTTATCTGCTTTTTTGTACTTAAAAGATTATGCCATGTTTACTTTGTAATGAGTTTAGGCAAACTGAGCCTTCTAATGTGGTAGCACTTCTATTATTAAAGCTGAACTCCAGCCAAGAAGAATAGATAATCATGATCAAGGTGCTCAATATCTTGTGCAAAAACATTTTTTTTCATATGTAAAGTGCTTTCTTTCATCCTTTTTGCCCTTCAACATGTCCCTGATTTCGCTGGTTTCCTTGTTATTCCTCTCTATACAACTAGACCCCCCCCCCGTTTTTCCTCCTATGGAGAAATAGCTCTTCATCAGGGACAGTAATGCTGTTCCTTCTGTGGGTGGGTGGTTGCGATCTCCACAGTACCTGGTCATGACCAGCCCACAGTCCACAAATAAAAAATAGCCTTGAGCATCATTCCCCTGTGGACGCCGATTAATTTTATTTTTTTTAAATTCTTTTTTAAAAAGAAAGTATCCGCTGTTGAAGGAGATGCAGGCGCCAGAAGCAAACTCCTGGGATAAGTTTGATACCCTGTGGTGTAGCTGAATACGCTATTTGTTTTCAGAATCCCTTAAAAAATGACTTTTCTCTGTAGTTGAGCACGGGAAACCTTCCTTTAAACCTTTTATTGGGGCATTATTGCACACCCGAGCATCCCTGGGTGGGTCTGCTCTGCCCCCATCTCCCCATTAACCATACATTTCTCCCCATGGTTCAGGCAGTATAGGCTGAATAATTTAATAACTTAATAGCCCAATCTATTCTATATCTTCTCTTCTCTCCTTTTCCTCTGTCCCACATTTTCTTTCTTCTTACCCTTCTTTGTTCCCTTCCCCCTTTCCCTTATTTTCAAATTACAATCCCTGGATTCCAGTATTCTTTTCCAATGAGTTCATTGCAGCCCATAGTCCACTCTCCTGGTACCACTGGTGGAACACACAACTAGTCTCCAGGACAAAATGTTTACCATTCACCATTACTTGTTGTATATGATACCTTTATGTTTCATATTGGCTATAGGATTGACTGATTACATGTGATGTACCGGAACCTTCACTTGATAGTTTTGTATCTTACACTTTTTACTGGATTATTGTTCAACTCCAGTAAATTCATATTCAACCTAAAAAGAAAGTATTCAGGAAACCACTTCCAGACAGAAACAGCAGTAATATCTTCCAAAATACAACATAAGAAGATACCAAATGTAACAATATTCAAGAGAACAAAGTAAAAACATATACAGAAAACCAGAAGAGTATTACAATTTGAAAATGCCCAGCTATACCAAGTAATGTGGATGCTGGTGAATTTACTTGGTATTGTTGGAAATGTAGTTCCCATTACCCCCTAGCTGCGCACGTTGGATGTGACGTATGTTATACTCTTGTATCCTCCCCCTGTGCCTGGGCAAACTACAAATGAATGAAGAAGCTGAAGATTTCAAACACAATAAAATCATGAAGTTCTCAAAAAGTACTTCTTTTTTAATTCATAAGTGGTTTCATTGTGAATGGATAAAAAGTGGGCAGAATCCTGGAGTTCAGATTTAAGGTGATAATATAAGTAAGCCTCTCAAGGTCAACTTTGTACATTGCAAGAATTTTAGTCATTTTAATTGCTTCTATTTTGTAAATATTGAGACAAGTCATTTGAGTGCACTTCCTGAAGTCTTTACCAATAAGCTCTGAATTGGCGTTTCTGCCTTAGTTATAATCACTGTATCAGTCTTACTGTTGTAATATAAAACATGGCATTCTGACCATCCCTGCAGACGTACAAATCCAAAGCCAGAGATTGAATTTCCAGACTAGAAAATATAGGGATGTTGCCAGGGATGCCATAAATTGTCGTCCAGCTCATTGTTGTCTTATGGGAAAGGTGCAGAGCCACTTGTAGGAGTCAGATTTTTGGAAATTCTTTCCAGAAGCCCAATGACGTTGCCATGTGCATGGATGGAAAATGTAATATTTTTGGCAGTTATAAAAGATAATGGCTGGTTTCAAAATGTAATGAAAGATATTTCCTAATAGCAGTAAATAATACAATAGTAACAAACCTTTTTGCTTTGGATAAATTAGGGAAGATTTAGGGCCCACTTACATTGGAGCAGTGTGTTAATGTCCAGCCATTAATGAAAGGTATGTCACATGATAACATGCATTGCATTAAGGCATCCTATTAAAATCAATAGGCTTCTGAAGTACCAATATGTCCCAAAAAAACGGACACAAAGTTTTTGCTGCAATGCAGCATTGTGCATTGCCATGCATTGCCTTAGTGTGCTCAAAAAGAATGTGACACCACAATGTGCCAACACATATAACATGGGTTGCAATAATCCATGCATTAACTCATGCATTCTTGCAACACATGGATGTAAATCAGGACTGTCAGATTTTAACTGCTGTCTATATCCCTGTTTAGGAGAGTTTTCCATATTCTTTTTACATTTTGTTGGTGTCACAATAGAGATTTCTCTTTCTGCTATGTCTAGCTATGACCTGGAAGTGAGGGGATATCTCTCATAGAGACACAGGCAGCAGAGGTGGTACAACTTCCTCACTTTAAGGGCCAATTCACACTACATGCATTTCAGTTGCTTTTTTCTGCATCCAAAATGCACAGAAAGTAGGTTATAATGTCATAGTTCACATCAGTGCTTGCAGCTCCAGTGCATTCCAGTTGCAGAAAAAAAGTAGAACAGGCTGCATTTTTTCTGCACAGAACTGTACTGGAACGCGGTAAAACACATAAAAAATGCACCGGAACGCACCAAAAATGCATTGGAATGCACATGTCCATATTTAAATTGAAGAAAAAGAAAGTGGGAAAAAAATTAACTTGAATGTATAAAAAAATGCACTGGAATGAGTCAAAAACGCATTAAAAATGCACCAAAAATACATAAAAACGTGCATGCAAAAATGCATCCAGAACACATCTGGACTGCATTTCTATAGTGTGAACCGGCCCTTAAGGAAATTTTTATTTTATCGCTGTCTGTGTTTCTATTGGGGATTTCACATTATTTCTTTTTGGCGCTGGGCTTTAAAGGGAAACTATAATCATCATGAATAATTTTGTTTATAAGTTTTTAAAACCAATGTTACAGTATATATCTTTTATACTATATGTATATAAAATCTTTATTTTACAAATACATATTTTATTCAGGGTGTCACTGCAGTTTCTAAAGAGAAAGTGTGCTTTAAAGCTTTTACACTTTGATTAAAGCTCTGTATGGAACAGTACAAAGCTAAGAGGGGGGAAATGAGTTGGCTCTGTCTGCAAATTGTTTTCAGCAAAACACTTATAGAGTAACTCCACTTTTGTTAAGAAAAAACATTCCACTCTGCGTGATCTATATACACTGCAAGGATGTTACCAAACTTTGTTACAGATTCCTACCTTTTGTTCTGAAGAAATAGCTGTTTGTTTGTCTGTGTCCAGGGGCAGACTGCATCTGTATGGGACAGGGGCAGACTGACAACTCATGGGGCCCCTGGGCAATAGGGGATCATGGGGCCCCTGTGTCCTTGGCCAAACTCAAAAAAGCCTATGAAAAATGTACTAGGGGCATCTCATGGGGCCCCCTATTGACCCCGGGCCCTCGGGCAGTGCCCGAGTTTCCAAATGGTCAGTCCGCCCCTGGTATGGGAGTGATTTCATATTTATCAGTCAGCTGCTGCACCAGCAGGGCTCTAATAATGAAATTGACAGGGTCTGCTTCCCTTTAGATGTGATTTCCCTTTGGGAGTATCTCACCAAAAATGACATTTTTGTTGCAGGGGATGCCAAAAATATGTTTGTGTGAGACAGTCACACAAGCAGGAAATTACATTTTCAGGTAGCGTTTTGTACACCATCTGTGTACAATGCCTCTAGGTAGCATTGCATTGCATTTTATAGAAAATTACAGCGCTGCAGACTGAAAAGGAAAAAACATTTTTAATAACATTCAATTACAATATGACTTGAGTTGCAATTTTATATGCTTTATTATATAATCTGAAATATTCATATGCAGTATTTTATATTTATGTAAGAAACATTTTAAATATGCTGTTTACAGATCTTAGTAGCTCAAATAGCTGAAATTTAAATTTACACCTGGAACTGCGTAGGAAGGGGGTATCATCCTCCTACATGCTTGCCCTATTCTGGCAGAACCATATACATGTAGAAAAAGTTTAGAATAAAACAACTTCTATTATGCTCTTCCTTGGGGAGCGCAATCATTCCTATATAGGTTTTCTGTGTTTCTAAATACAATACCTGGCTGAAGGTTATTACTTTTACCATGTATTAAGGGGATATTCTTTGTGGTTTTTACAGGATTTTAACATCTGTATCATGGCATTTGTGTGTTAATGTCCAATAACATTTGTTAATAATTGAATAAAAGTTTGCTGACTGAATTGTAGAGACCAATGATGGTTATAAGCTACTTTTTCTCTGTGACCCCAGAATCATGGGTGTTCTGTGTATTAAAAATTAATTTAATTTTCTACTGTTTAGCAATACTTTAAATAAAACACAATCTTTAAAAATAATTAGTAAGTTAACATAATATTTTACATATATATATATATATATGTATATATACATATACAGTATACCAATTTGCAAACCTACAACACTTCAACATAATATGTCAAATGAGGTTGAAGCAGAATCAAGGACAACATTGGGTAACTGCAAATAGAACCAAGGCCAACAACACACCTCAATCTATTGAAATAGCTTAGATGCCACCAATAGTATGTCTTTGAGCAATTCTGTTTTTGTATTAATTTTGTTGGTAGATCAAAGATCCTCATGTTCTTTACATGGTGTCATAACTGTGCTGATGTTTAGCTTGTGCTAATGTTTTTAAAGGCAGTGGAGTTATTTCATGTTGGAAGGTGGTTAATCAACTGTGCCGAAAGGGATTTGGCACAGCATTGAAGCACGGGTAACAAACGGTTTGGTGGTTGGCAGCTGGTAAAGCAAGTTTAACAAGCCACCACTGTTCAGACTGCACTGTTAAATGAAACACAACAGGTATTTAACGCCAATTGGTGGAAATATAGGTTGGCTTGAAAAACATTTTGATTTACTAAAGCAATAAAGAATTATTATTTTGCAAAGTGAATGTTCACTTAGCAGATAAGGTGAAGTTGTGTTCACTTTTATTATACTTTTAGTAGGTGCAAAAGTTATTTAAAAAACAAAACCGTTTTTTTTTTCTATGATTTGATCATTGAAATGTTCTCAGCTTCGTCTTGCTCACTAAGCAAAAATGAACACCTTAAGAGATCAGTTTCTATTTCTTTAGTAAATCAGCCCTCGTGAGATGGCCTACTAGTGTAATTCATTATGAGGCAGAGTAATTGCATCCAGCCACTGAGAGCTTCCTCTAGTGACCACTCTGCATATCTCTACATATAATACAATAACAAAAATATAGGATAATTTTTTTTTAATTGCAAAAGTCACATCACATTTTTTTGAAAAAACAAAAAAAACAAACAAACAAATGTTAGCATAAAATAAGCCTTTATGCCACAACTCACCTCAACCTCCCTGGTGTTAAGCCTGTTACCAAGTTACTCATGTCAAGAACTAAATGAAAAAATGGTTATCCCAAAACAATACTCTGGGGAACTTTACTCTGGAAAATTTTAGTAGGGGGCAGGTAAGAAAACCCTGCAAAGTCCCGATCTGACAGAGCTTCTGTATTAACAAGCTGGCGGCACTGTCCTGAGTGCTGTCCTGATCTGACAGCAGCCTCTGGGGTCCACAGGTGTGAAGGGCTTTGACTATCTTCAGCCCCATTGATTATGTATGAATGGGTCTAAAGGGAAACAAAGCCATTTATATGAATGTAGAAAGCTGACATAAGGATGTTGGTGATTCACCACTGTACTCACTTCAAAGATCAGAACTATGAATGGATTTGCTTACACAAACAAATCCATTCATAAATGAAAACAAAAAATATAAATACAGAAACATCACATTACCCGTTCTGCATCTCTAACCTAAGTACTGCAATTGTGATCTTTATAACTGATCCAGCTGTGGAGAAATAGCTGTAACTTAGGTTCTCAGTAGAATTAGCAGACAGTGACTCAATCCAAATGACATCCTGCAGATTATAGAAAGCTTTTTAATCAAAAAACTTGTGCAGATAATAACAGATAAACATCAGATAGATTAAAAAATCATAGTGTGCCTAGCTCCAGCAGAATACAGAACATGTGGTAAATTGGGCTAAAGCATGAAGAAGGGTGGGGTTAATTACACAAAGCCTCCCCTAGCTAAGGAGTAGGGTAGGGATAAAATTATTTAAAGGCAAACAAACAGCAATGCATGTGTAACATGCAGGGCCATCTTTAACGCAGGGCAAAAGGGGCAGCTGCCCCGGGTCCAGTCACTATTGTGGGGCCCAAAACAGCTACCCCTTGAGCACCTTGTCATACAGAGTCCTGGTCTGTTGGTAGTGGGGAGCAGGGCAGTGGAGCTAACTCCGGTGCCAACAGCGGTGTCCTCGGGGTGTGGGCAGAGATGATGGTGCCTTGCTCAGCATCATCTCCACACAGCAAGCAGGTGGCCCCGGAGACACAGGTCATGGGGAAGGTGAGCAGCATGGGGGTGGCTAAGACCAATAGCCTGGAGGAGGAAGAAGACTCCCACTGCCTCCCTGACCCCCAAAGAGGCAAGCAGCAGCAGGCACAGCATCCCTGGCACCTCCAAGAGCCTGATGGACTCCTTCTTCAACCCCCTCTCTGCTCACAGCTCTGACTTCAACTAAAGGACAGGCTGACTGGGGCCCAGAGGACAAGGAAAGTTGAGAGGTAGGTACTGAGCATCAAACACACCTACCCACAGACAGGGACTGGAACAGAGGGACTGGGGACCACAGGAGGGACTGCAGACAGGGGTACGGGTAGGAATCTCTCTCTCACCCCCCCTCTCTCTCAACTCCCTCTCTCTCTCAGGCAGGGGGAACCCAGTAGACACTGACAGACAAGTGTTTGCCCATGGTCCAATCAATATTAAAGACAATTTTTTGTATATTTTTATTGTTGCATTTTATTATTTAAGCTATTTTAGACAAAAAGAAACAAAAAAAGTGCAAATAGAAACTTTTAAAATTTAAGGAGACATCAACACAAGTATGAGTCCAGTAATAAAACTGCAAAAGTTGCTATTTTACACCCCTTTTTTTCCTAACATAGTAGGTACTAAACAATTAATTCATAGCCAGTTGATCTGACATCAACCCTTCTCTTCTCCCTAATCTGTGCAACTACATATGCATTTGTGCTCTTTCTTTTGTTTTTGCCTCTGGCCGATCCAGTGCTATTCATATTTAGTGCATGGAGACCGGCAGAGGAAGAGAACACACAGCAAGAAAGTCCCACAATGTGACTGTGCAATTCTAGGTCCACGTGTAACCTGGCTGGCAGATCCAAAGCTGCAGAGTGATGCTAAGACAAGTGGGTGGCTACTGGGAGTGGGAACCCCTAAGCTTACACACCATGGGGAGGCTTGTCGTTTGGCATCTTTGTCCTGGAAGCTGTATGACCCTGTCCTGGCAATACATCATAGGATGGGACTACATACACCTCCCTCTCTTCTCTTCTCAATTATATAGAGGGAAGGGATTCTGTAGACCTCAAAATTCAATGGGAACAATATAACTGATAAGCACAAAGCACGTGTTTTCAGCATTCTGGCAGGGTCAACATGTACTTTTTGCACTTATTGAACAGATATAACAAAATGCTTTCAATAGTATATTCAACAGACCAAAAGGGAGCAAATAAGAAAGGTTCACCATTAGGGTTTCCACAGCCTTTAAATGGTGGTTGGTCAATTCCATTTATCAGTTATGGTAGATCTAGGACAGAGTTTTGCTGCTAAATTTTAACCACCATGCAGTTAGGAAACAACTGTTCCCTTTTATGAAGAAATTAGAAGGACATTTTGACAGGTATGGGGTCAGTAAGAAGACACGTGTTATCTTGGGGGAAGCTTATCATACTTAAAAAGCTTACTCTCCCACAAAAAGGCTGAGATTTTTCCATTCCTCCAATACTTTAAATATTTTGTTTATTTTCAGACTTAAGTATGATTCATAAAGCAGGGAATTTCATCAAGAAACATTACTTCCAAATATTTCAACCTTTCTCAGCCTGTATAAAAGATTTGTGTTATTTAAGATATCAGATCCATTTAGAAAGTATTTTATTGAACAATAAAAGACATATTAATACATGGGCTGGGAAATCAGAAATACCAATTTTTAATTCTCAGTGGGTAGTAGAAAGTGCTGTTTGGGAATACATGTTGCATAGCTCTAGTTGTCCCTCTTTTGGACCCATAACGCCGTCTTTGTTTCCTCCCTGCACCTCAGCAGCCAATAAGCATGCATTGATTGGACATGGGAATAGCTGTGCATAGGGTTTACAGTTTTAGTCACTGTCCGGGATAGGTATACAGATAACAATTCTGACTTTTCTCTAACCTTAAGTTGATCACAGAGGGTATCAAAATACACTGAACAGTGGTTGAAGATGCTGAGGATCAAACGTTTTCTAGCGTTTCATGAGGAGGAGCATTCCTGTACTGAGGGATCTGTGCTGGTGTGCTGTTAAGGGGAGGGTTGGTTTGTACTGAGGGGGCTGTGCTGGGGGGTTTCTGTACTAAGGGGGTTGTACTGAGGAGAAGGGTTCCTGTGCTGGGGGGTCCATCTGTACTGAGGTGTCTGTACTAGGGGGTCCATCTGTACTGAGGCATCTGTACTAGGGGGTCATCTGTACTGAGTTGTCTGTACTAGGGGGTCCATCTGTATTGAGGTGTCTGTACTAGGGGGTCCATCTGTACTGAGGCATCTGTACTAGGGGGTCCATCTGTACTGAGGCATCTTGTACTAGGGGGTCATCTGTACTGAGGTGTCTGTACTAGGGGGTCCATCTGTATTGAGGTGTCTGTACTAGGGGGTCATCTGTACTGAGGTGTCTGTACTAGGGGGTCCATCTGTATTGAGGTGTCTGTACTAGGGGATCCATCTGTACTGAGGCATCTGTACTAGGGAGTTCATCTGTACTAAGGTGTCTGTACTATGGGGTCCATCTGTACTGAGGTGTCTGTACTAGGGGGTCCATCTGTACTGAGGTGTCTGTATTAGATGGCCCATGTGTACCGAGGCATTTGTACTAGGGGGTCAATCTGTACTGAGGCATCTGTACTAGGGGGTCATCTGTACTGAGGTGTCTGTACTAGGGGGTCCATCTGTATTGAGGTGTCTGTACTAGGGGGTCATCTGTACTGAGGTGTCTGTACTAGGGGGTCCATCTGTATTGAGGTGTCTGTACTAGGGGATCCATCTGTACTGAGGCATCTGTACTAGGGAGTTCATCTGTACTAAGGTGTCTGTACTATGGGGTCCATCTGTACTGAGGTGTCTGTACTAGGGGGTCAATCTGTACTGAGGTGTCTATATTAGATGGTCCATGTGTACCGAGGCATTTGTACTAGGGTGTCCATCTGCATTGAGGTGCTTGTACTAGGGGGTCCATCTGTACTGAGTGATCTATACTGGGGGGAGGGGGTGTCAGCTTGTACTAGAGGGTCTGTGCTAGGGGAGTCTGTACCGAGGGGGTGGGCTAGTAAGGGGGATTTAGGGATGATTTGTAATGGGGGAGATTTGTACTGGAAAGATGAGGTAACGTTTGATTATACTCTGTAAAGTGACCTGTGCATTACACACTCCTGCATTTTCTGTGCAATGCAATTCTGAGCCCTACACCATGGATATCATGTTGTACATTTCATACTCCTGAGTTTAGCATTCTGTAGACTGGGTTGTATATAATATACTCCTGACCACTGCACTCTAAGTACATTACGCCTGAAGTTCTTTTTTAAGGTAGGCTGTGTGCTGAACAGCTTTATTTTTTTTAAATGAGTGCGCTGGGGTTTGCATGTGATAAGTCTCACTTGAGGCACAGTCCTTAAAGGATAAGTTTACTTTTGGTAACATGTTACACCTGTATATTCACCCTAAATACGGGTGTAACATGTTACCAATAGTAAACATGTTACCAAAGAGTACCTACCTGTACCCCCTGAACCGATGCTGTGACAGCAGGCGGGGGGATCTGTTCCCAAAATCCACTGTCACAATTTAAAAGGAGCATGGCCATGCTGACTCTACCTGCACTGCCACATCATTCATTCACAGCGGTCTGTGAATGAATGAACTACAACTACCATCTGCCATTGTGGCAGACTGCTTGTAGTTCTCAATGAACTGCAAGGGTGCAAAAAGATGTGCATTTATTATTTTTTTTAAAAAGGTGAACTTAGCCTTTAAGGCATATTTTGTGCATAAAATAAATGTGGGAAATGTGTGCTGTGTATAGGGGGAGCAGATTCAGGTATTATTTAACTATGCCCCTTTAAGCCCCTCTCACTCTTAGCGCACTCTGTCCACATCCACAATCCTCCCGGTGAGCTATTGAAATTTTCCATCAGACTGGTTGTACAGCAGTTGATCTGTGGATCGGTAGGTGTACAACCAGCCTGCCCGTACATGGATTGAAATTCGGCAGGTCCCTGCTGAACCAACCGAATTTCAATCCATGTATGTCCAGCTTTAAGCACCATAATATTTCCAAAATTTGCTCCTTCTTAACAAACACCAACATAGCTACTAATTTACTCCCTGGTTATCTTTCATCTTGACTATTGCAGCTCCCTACTTGTTGACCTTCCTTTACACGTTACCCTTGTTCTTGCATGCTTGTTCACTTTTGAACTCTAAATGCTTTTGGATCAGCACATATTGAAGTCCATATATTTTTTCAGTGAAGATCTCCTTATACCGACAGCAAGCCCAGATGAAAGCAGCACTGAGGGCTGAGGGCAGCCCTATGCACCCTTGCATACCAAGTAATGGACTGTTTTTTTTTTTTTACACTGGAAATTCTAGACAAATGGTTCATTTTACAGGGTTCTGCTTATGTACAATTAACATTTCTAAATGTTCCTTATAAAGCTGAAAACCTTGACTTTAAGGGTTATGTTTATGTAAGTGTAGCTGGGTGTTCATTGGGCTGCATGCGCCTCACTCTCTTCACTTCCCTCTCCCCTTTGTCACTGTACTGCAGCAGCTGCCTCTCACCCTTAGATTCCCTGCTTGGTGAGCAGAGTAGGCTCTGTGAGAGTTGGAGTGCAGTTGGTATCACAAGGGGAGTGGATAAGGGGGGTCAGGGGGGATCAAACCCCTCACTAGAGCGTCCAGAAATGGTGCAGTAGCTAGGCTAATTCAGCTGCAGGACTGTAACAGGAGCAGCACTGTCACACATTCCACGGTCTTTACACACGTCCCGGCCTGTTAGTTTACTATGCGGGCAGACTGGACTTGAAACAGTACAGGGTGATGTCAGCAAGGAGGGACTTATGGGCAGGAGTGGCACCAGGTGCACCCCCATAGCACCCCCATCTTTACCACCAGGACCTCCATAGGCTTCAGGAAGTCCTCCGCTAGCAGATCAGGCTCAATCGTGTCACCAGGAGGACAAGGAAAAGCTGCTTCAAACTGTCCCACTCACTGCCCTCACTGTATACTTTTCATTCCCCCCACTGTATACTGCTCACTGCCCCCGCTGTATACTTCTCACTGCCCCTCCAATGTATACAGCTCACTGTCCCCACCGTATACTTCTTTATGTGCCCACACCCCCCACCCCCCACCCCACTGTATGCTACTCACTGCCCCCATTGTATACTGCTCATTGCCCCCCCCCCCACTGTATACTACTCACTGCCCCCCATTGTATACTGTTCACTGCCCCCCCCACTGTATACTGCTCACTGCCCCCACTGTATACTTTTCATTTCCCCCTGTACACTTCTCACTGCCCCTCCCCCCCACTGTTTAATGCTCACTGCCCCCCACTGAATACTTCTCACTGCCCCCACCTCCCTCACTGTATACTGCTCACTGTCCCCCCCCCCCGCACACTGTATACTGCACACTGCCCCCGTTGTTCACTGCCCCCATCCCCCCACTGTATACTACACACTGCCCTCACTGTGAAGCATAGGTGTCAGCTTACTGTCACAATGTTAAAAGGACAGGAATAAAGGTGACATTGCAATGAGTGTTAGGTTCACACTAGCCAATCCTCTGAAAAGCAATCTGCAGTGGATTGCTTTTCAGATTTCATCTAAGAAGTCAAATGCTGGTTTAAAATTCTAATGCACCACAACCACAAGCCAGGTGCTTGGCTCACAGTTTTGATGCAGCCCCCTTGACTTGAATGGCTGAATTTGATAGTCAACTCAAAATGTCATGGTACATTTTTTGTGGCTGTGACGCAATGCACCACAGCCATGGCATGTGAGCAGCCTCCTTCAGCTGTATGTAAGTGCTAAGTTTTGTCTTCTGGGTACCCAAAACTGAAACCCCCCAGGTAAAAAAAATGATCTACGGCCCTGGGTATCACTTTGCATGGGACAGGAGCTAGCACTAAAGAGGAGTCATTGGCCTATGCAGCTCTTGCTCTTTACTACAGCTCCAACTTTACAAGTAGTCCCTCTGCATTGCAGTCTGTTTGATGCTCTGGGATGGTTGGTCAGCAAGCCCAGACCGCAAGTCAGACATCTGGCCACAGTCTATTGGTAGATCTACTGGTAGATCTATGGATTACTGGCCGCCACTGAATTTAGTTGCATCTGTGACAATGGTTCTTAAGCAGTGGTGTATTTATGTTTTGTGCTGCCCTAGGCAACACAAAAATCGGCACCCCCTGCAGAGAGAGACTGACATTGACCAACAACACCCCTGCCACCCACCCAAAAGAGCCTTCCACTACCACTGCCCCCCATACACCAGCGACCATCCCCCATGGTGGAAAACACTCACCTTCACAGCTCCGTACATCCCCATGAACGAGAGTCAGGCTGTACATACACTGTCATGAAAGCTGCAGCCTCTCTTGGGAACCCACCAGGTCCCCATACCGAGTGAGTCCCTTCTTCCGTGCCTTCTTCCGAGGGGCAATGCTGCCCCCCCTGAAAAATGCTGCCCTAGGCAACTGCCTTGTTTGCCTTGTGGTAAATACACCCCTGTTCTTAAGGCGTAGATGGTTACAGGGCATAGAGCAATAAATTGCATGTCTCCAATTGCAGTAAAATTCCAGATATTACTCTCCGTACAGTTTGTCTGCTGGGTCTTACAGTATATTTTTTGGCAACACTGTTATAATTATATAACAATAATAATAATAGTATGCATGGGCTCACTATCCTTTGGAGTACTAGACCTCAATATTTTCTACTAATGAATTAGTGCAATGTTGCAGCTTATATTTCAGGAGAATCAAAATATGTTTATATTTTTGAAGTACGTCTGGTCCATTAGATTTTGTAGATGTCAGGTTAGTCTAAACACGTGTGTGTCTGACATGTAAACACATGGTAGTAAAACCGTGTCAAACCCTAGGAAAAAACCCTAGGAAAAAATGCATACGTTTCTTATTTGCGTCACAACACAGCTCCCACGCTGCATTAAAAAGGTTGAGAGAAGCTAGTTGTAGACAACTCATCAATAATATCATAATATATTGTGGAATCTTTCCACAAAGGCACTTCCTTGGTATTAATAGAAATGCATATGATGGAATTTACGTAAGTCATTCTTGACATTACACGTATGTGCTATTTGCAAGCCTATGTCTATCTATATAAATTCAGTAGTGTTTGGCTAAGGATATACTGGCATCTCTGAGCTTGGGGTGGGCATAGTCACCAAAGGGCAATGTTTTTGCCCTAAACTCAACTTCTGCCCAACTCCAATGCCAAAGCTGGGTTATACACATTAAGGTTTTTTTTTTTTTCGTTCAACCTGCAGGTTGAATGAGAAAAAACCTGACATCCCTGCATCAACAACACAACAATGTGTGATGCAAGAATCTCTCCTGCTGAGTTGTTGTGTTTCAACAGGGGGGACAACCTTCCTCCCATCAGAATACACTGGGAAGCTTTGCAAGCTCTGATATAATGTTGATTTTCCAGCAAGATCATTTGACAGAAGCCATTGTTAAGCCCTGTACACATGGGCTGAATATTGGCTGAGAACAGCTGGTACAGTAGATACCGGCTGACATTCGGTCAATGGGTACATCTTGTGTGTGTTCTTGTTTGACAGAAGCTGATCTCATAACCAGCATCTGTTAAACGAACATGCTGGAAAACCAATAGCTGATCAGTATCCGATCAGCGCACTCAGCCAATGGCTGCCAGCGCTGACCAGTGTGTTCTGAAGGGGGGGCGGCCCTCCTGTTAGAACACAATAGCTCAGAGGGGACATCGAATAATTTATACAGAGAGTTCCTTGCAAGAAGCTCATTTTATTTTTATTCAGCTCACTTACGGTACCAGGCCTAAGTCCAGATTCTGTTGAACAGACAGTGGTACACATTTATTGAAAGTTGGACAGTCCAGCAGGAACCAACCGACTTTTGGTACATGTGCACAGGGCTTTATTCAAGCAGGCTAGACAGACAGATAGTAAGACCAGTTAGGTAGATAAATTAGAAAGATTTGCAGATGATGAGTTGCCTTTTTGGTAAACTGAACTCTTTCATGATCTAATATGTAACTGGAGTCATACAGTGAACACCAACCAGACCCCAGCACTTACCTGGGCCTTATGTAAAATAATCGGGCCACTAACTCTCAAAGGGTACAAATGATATGTTCATCCCTGTTCTGAGTCCATCTTTCCCCCATCATTAGTATCATATTAAGAACAAAAGTCTGTATTGAAAGATCTGCTCTCTACAGCTTTGGCTGATATCACATACTCAGTACTCAGTTCAAGATCACTGGGGACAAGGCATAGTCGTACCATGTCTAAACACCCTAATACTTCCATTGCCTCAGCTTATTAAGCCAACTGTTCATAAACTCATTAACAATAAATTAGAAGGCTTGATTCAATAGTAAGATTTCTCTGGACTGCCAACTCTATTTATTTCAGGTACTTATATAGCGCTGTCAATTTATGCAGCACTTTACATATATATTGTTCATTCACATCAGTCCCTCAAGGGGTGTACAATCTAAGGTCCCTAACTTACATTCATACACAACCATACTAGGGCCAATTTTAGACAGGAACCAATTAACCTACCAGCATGTCTTTGGAGTGTGGGAGAAAACCAGAGTACCTGTAGGAAACCCACGTAGGCACAGAGAGAACATGCAAACACCAGGCAGGTGGTGCTGTGGTTGGGATTTAAACCAAGGAACCTAGTACTGCCAGGAAGAAGTGCTAATCATTTAGCCACTGTGCTGCCCAGCTGCTCCAACCTCATCACGAGATGTTTGCATTGCTAACATTACAGGGGAAGGTCCAGTTGCATTTTTTCCTATAGAACACGTGTTTTAAGTAAATGAAGATAATCCCACATTGCAATCCCTTAAAAAAGCAGCTGCAGGCTAAAACTGCCATTGTAACTTTAGAATAAAATCATATGGGAATCTGCAATTTAATCTGGACAAGAGGATTGGGTTGGTGAGAACACTAAAAACTCTCAGGTGGACAGGAAGGGAGATGGAAAGGAAGGATTATCTTGCCAGTGAAGTCTTCCAAACATGTATATATAAAGCCAGGGACTGACACTAAGGTCCACCAATAATTAAAATGTTACACTGACACTTTACAAGTTTTGGTAAAGGAAAATCATGTTAAAGGGAATCTATTCTAGGCTTGGGAGACAATTAATTAATGTTTTCAACCAAGATTTACACAATTTTCATTCATAATTCACCCATTTTTCAAATCATTTCCATTACAAAAATGTATGAATCTGTGTGAAAACATTGATAAATAGACTCCCTAAGCCGGCCATAGATGGATAGAATCTTAATTGTTTCATCAGGGATAATAATCAATGTGTTCCCCCATCAGGGACGGATCCTTGTGCCCTTGTAATCTGTTAGGGTTACATTACTGCATCAAAGCATTTCACCTCAGTTTTGTCCCTAGTGCTTTGTCTTGTGCCCAATGTGAGAATGTCCATGGCGTCCGAAAAGCTTCCCTTAAGGTCAAAAGTGGTTTTAGACCATCTGGAAAACAGCGATAGTAAATCAGAACCACTTGCAGAATTGAGTGATAATGATTCGTGGGGAAATTCGTCATCAGACACTGAAAGTGACGACGATTCTGCGACTGAGCTCAGTGATGTGCGAACATGGCGCTCTATTTCAAATTTCAGTGTTTTTGGTTTGATTACATTATTGAATTACATTTATTATTATTATATTATTATTTTTTATGATTATTTATTATATTATAATTTATGATTTTGTGTTTTAAACTTTATGTTTACTAGACTCTTGTTTGGATAGATTTAAGGGAGTTATTCCTAAGAATTACAAGCCTACAATATAAAACAACAAATTTCTATGCAAAACACTGCATTGACATTCAAAAATATTGACATAATCAGACTGCCAGGGAGGTTAAATCATCTCTGAGGATCCTACCAGCAAGGTCTACCCACAGACACTTCCTTTTCTAGGTGGGCAACGCTAATTAAATTCAGCTGTGCCATTATTCCCCTGTTCTACACTGTCCTGAACTGGACTACAACCATGACAACACACAATGCACTGACACATGATGTAGTCACCACAGTAAAATTTGTGATGTTCAGCAGCAGTTGGAACATATAGACCACCAGGGGCGGACTGACAACTCATGGGGCCCCCAAGCAATAGGGGATCATGGGGCCCCTGTGTCCTTGCCCAAACTCAAAAAAGCCTATGAAAAAAGTACCAGGGGCATCTCATGGGGCCCCCTACTGACCCCGGGCCCTCAGGCAGTGCCCGAGTTTCCAAATGGTCAGTCCGCCCCTGACATCCACATAAAGTTCATGCAAAAGAGTCTATAGGATGTGCACAGCTCAGAATAAAAACAAAGCAAGGAAATGGCAGTTCTATTTTACTTATAGTGCTCTACAGAGCTAAATGATCTTTTCTTGGAGCTTAGGTTCTCTTTATAGGAAATGTGGTGTAATAGTATATAATAGTATAGAGGCTGCCATTGCTGACCTCCTATTCTAAAAATACCAGTTCTCTTGTTGTAATGCTGATCCACTGGCTTCAGTACTGTCTCTGTAAGTAATCCAACTAATGTATATACTGTATACAGAGGTACGTATGCAGATCAGAGGCTCTGCTTTCACTCAAACTTTCCTTTACATGCGTGTTTAAGGTCAGTGATTCAGAAAGTGCTAAAGCAATGAAAAGCCAGGCAACCACCATTTTCCTGACCAGTTTTGTACCTTAGGTGTCCTGTGTATGTCCATGTCCAAGAAAACGTCTCCAAAGTGCACAGGGCCTACGTAGTACATCCTGCCCTCTCCCCATTGCCAACTCCCCCAGCAGCATTTTCTGGCAATTATGACTGGCAATTATGACACTCCTTATGTCTGGAGGAAGAGAAATGTAATATCCAAACACAGAAAGGTTTCTTCACAGTAAGAGCTGTGAAAATGTGTAATAGACTCCCTCAAAAGTTGGTTCTGGCAATCTCAGTGGATTGCTTTAAAAAGCCCTGGATTCTTTCTTAGATACACAGAATATAACTGGATACTAACATTTATAGGTAACGTTGATCCAGGGAATATCAGATTGCCTCCCGGGAGATCAGGAAGGATTTTTTTCCCCAGCAGGAGAAAATTGGATCATGCTTTGCTGGGTTTTTTTTTAATGGTTGAATTGGATGGACATTTGTCTTTTTTTAGCCAGACTAACTATGTAACTATGTAACTATGACCAAAAGATGAAAGAGTCCAAATTAATTTATTGGTATTTTGCTAAAAAATATCCAACTAATTTCGGGGGTCAAAGGCACTCCTCCCCTTTATCAGGGCTACAACACAACATGATAAAATGTAAATATAAATGTGACAGATAAAATTATACATATACATGTACTGTATGTGTATATGTAATTTTTGATGCACGTATATGCACACATATGAACATGCATGTTATCCATGATTAAAGACAATGAAAACTCGACACCTTGGCACCAAAAAAAATATGAAGAAACCAACCACAGTGCTCCTAAATGATTCTGTGATTCATCACAGAGGAAAAGGGGGCATTCTTTACATCTGGAGGAAAAGAAATTTAATCTCCAAACACGGAAATGATTCTTCACAGTAAGAGCTGTAAAAATGTGGAATAAATTCCCTCAAGAGCAATCCAGCTCAGTGGATTGCTTTAAAAAAGGCCTGGACTCTCTCCTAGAGACACAGAATATAACTGGATACTAACATTTATAGGTAAAATTGATCCAGGGAATATCCGATTGCCTCTCGGGGAATCAGAAAGGGATTTTTTTCCTTGCAGGAGCCAGTTGGATCGTGCTTTGCTGGGTTTTTTGCCTTCCTCTGGATCAACTAAGGGTGTAGGATTATAACTTTTTTTTTAATGGTTGAACTGGATGGACTTTTGTCTTTTTTCAGCCAGACTATGTAACTATGTAACTATGACAGCTGGGCTATTTTGACAGCTGGGACTTTCTGTGTAAATACAGCAGCTAGCTCTAGCTATTGCCCTCAAAAACAGACCTTCTGATCAGCGTTTGTGAACACCATGCAGTATGATTCAGCGCTCGTCCATACTATGTGCAGTGACTGGCGGTTTTCCCACTGAATAAATGCCAGTCACTGCAAGAACATAGAAAACATTTGTTTTCTATGTGTTCTATTCACACCACAATGATGGTATGATATATGGAATAATGCAGCATGGAAAAATGCAGACATGCTTTATTTTTCTGCAGCGCACTGAATGGTATGGATGTCCCCAAATTGCAACACAACACAATGCAATGCTACGCAGAGACAAGAAAGAAGTGTTTTTTTGAACATTTCAAATAAAGTTTGATAAAAAATGAAAAAAAGCAATGTGCTGAAATGCGCATCGCACTGCCTCTTCATCTTGGCTCACGGCACGGCAAAACCGGCAGCTGCCTGCACGCTAACACCGAGCTTTTAGTGAATAGGATATATGAACAAGCCCTTAGAGATACAAAAATACATTATTGTTACTTTGTATTTATTCTCTTCTATTCATCTGCAGATCAAAGCATTGAACTTCAATCTGCATATGGTGTCAGTTAAAGCAACATTACAAGTTAAAAAAAAATAAAAGAAGAATAATTTTTGTTCCTATTTAACCCCTATTAACCAATAGTTAACTGTAATCATCCCTAATTGACTCATTTCCCTTTCTTCTTAGCGTAGCTTTTATTTTTCTGCCTTTTTATTTATTTTTTTAAACCTTTAATATTATAACTTTTTTGTTTTTTATTCATTTTGGTTTTTACTTAAATATTTTAAGCACAAAATCAGGAAAAAAATCCTTTTACTTCCATGTGTAACTATATTATTCCTATTACCCCCTATTAACCAATAGTTAACTGTAATCATCCCTAATTAACTCATTTCCCTTTCTTCTTAGTGTAGCTTTTATTTTTCTGCTTTTTTATTTATTTTTTTAAACCATTAATATTATAACTTTTTTGTTTTTTATTCATTTTGTTTTTTACTTAAATATTCTAAGCACAAAATCAGGAAAAAAAACCCTTTTAATTCTATTTGTAACTATATTATTCCTATTTAACCCCTATTAACCAATAGTTAACTGTAACCATCCCTAATTAACTCATTTCCCTTTCGTCTTTGCGTTGCTTTCATTTTTCTGCTTTTTTATTTTGTTTTTTTTTTAACCATTAACCTTATAACTTTTTTGGTTTTTATTCATTTTTGTTTTTTACTTTAATGTTTTATGTACAAAATCAGGAAAAAACCCTTTTAATTCTATTTGTAACTATTTGCAATGTTTTATACCACAAACATAATTTTAGAGTCATTATAAATGGAACATGCAATACATCATTTATACTTCTTATCTATAGTAACACTAATATTCTAACTAATGCCGATGCTGCCACCAATGTCCACGAAAAACAGATGCTTTTCGTGGATTTTCCAGCATGACCGATAAAAATAAACGAGAAGATCCGCGAAAAACGGCCGATGGGCTGGCCCCACTAACGGCGTGAATATTGGCTGACTTTTCGTGCGGGCGCAAATTCGGCCGATAAACGACCTGTCTATGGCCTGATAACAGTAGTCAAAATGGAAATAAAGTGCATCTTTTAAGATTTGTGTTTATAGATTGCATAAAAAATAACATGTTTGCAAGATAATATCTTCGAACATACATATTAGATTAGGCCCGCGTCTAGTGATTTAGAATTGCAAACAGAATTGGTACAAATATGCTCACAAGTTCAAATCGTGCTAAAATAGCAGCAAAATGCATGCTGCATGTTTGGATGCAATTCATTCTTAATGGCACCTCAAGCGTGGTGCGATTTTGACGCAGGACAAAAACTCACGGGAAAAAATTTTGCAAAGCTGCAGGCGCAGGAGGTTTTTTTTGCACAACAAACAGACATAGGGCAGCCCATTCAAATTAATGGGTTGCCCTATGCAAGACACACGGAAACGCATGTGAATTGCCCCCACCCCCCAAAAAAAAAATCAAAGCAGGAGCACACATTACTGCTACCTGAAGTGTGAATTGGGCTTTATTATGTGATATTTATGTTCCTTCTCTATTGATAACAGATCTAAGGCTTAAAACAGGAATCAAATATTAGCACTGCACATCCTGGGTGTGTCATGTTTCAGCTTCAAGATTACGGGTAGGCTTAGCATACTTTATAAAAGTTACAGTGCTCACACGCATTGAGCCTCAGGAAAGAAAACACAATCAAAACAGTTTAAAATCTCCCAATCATTTTGAAGTGGTGTTAGAATGGTAGGGATAATTAAAATATCATCCTGATCATTTCACACCAATCACTGCCTTCATTATGGAGATGTAGTAACACCACTTTAAGTTCAAGCAGAATGTTTTTTTGGGGGGAAAAAAGTAATATGAATAAAAGAGCAGTTGATAGGTAGATGGGAGGCAATATGTCACCTCCTAAGTGCCTGTTTTAACCGTGAAAACCCGCAACACTGCGTTGCATTGCACAAGATTTGCAGGGCAGTTGCGGGCAGGGGCGGACTGACCATTTGGAAACTCGGGCACTGCCCGAGGGCCCGGGGTCAGTAGGGGGCCCCATGAGATGCCCCTGGTACCTTTTTCATAGGCTTTTTTGAGTTTGGGCAAGGACACAGGGACCCCATGATCCCCTTTTGCCCGGGGCCTCATGAGTTGTCAGTCCGCCTCTGGTTGCGGGGTATGGCACATTTTACTTGAATCAGCTATGTTCAGTCACAGTACTGCCCCCTGAACAGGGGATATAGTTTTTGCTGCAGCATGTGTACAACCCCCTATGGTCATTGTGTTCAGTTATTGTAGAAGGTCAAGCGGCAGTACAATAGCAGTTCAACCACCTATTTTTACCTCCCTCCAACTGCAAGTATGCATGGTCCCTAAGGGCTCATGTACACTGCAGCTGATAAACTCACGTTCAGGAGCTGTTCAGCATTTTTTTCAGCAGCCCCTGCACTCACTCTAATGTTTTCCTATGTGTCCATGTACACATAGTCATTTACAGTCGTTTACAGGCAGATGAGTTTACAGTCATTTTTTTTAATGCACCAAACTTGCCTTCAGGAGTAGATTTTATCAGCGTTTCAAACGCCAAAAGCTTGTAAATGCGTGTAAACGCGGCTAACCACATTTATAAGCGTTTTTTAACTGTTCCATGTCCAAATGCTGTCCAGAGCCTTTTATCATCATCAGAAATGCATGCAAAGCGTTTTCCATGTATTCAAATGGACCTAGTACACCAGCGCAGTCAGTTCTAGGTTTTTCGTGAAGGTAGAACGTGCTGCATTATACTCATGATGGGATACATATTGAATACAACCAGAAAAGATAGCTAATTTCAACACATACTGATCTCTCTGCTTCTGCTCTCTCTATTTCTCTCAAAATGTCTGAAATAGTTAATTTTTTGCTATTTTTCAGTACATTCTGGGCATTTGGGAAGGTCTCCTGAAGTTATCTTTTAAAAACGCTTCTAAACGCAAACGCACATAAACGTGCATAAATGCTGTATGCAAACACGGCTAAACTGACGCTTTTTTGACCTACATTTTCCAGCAGTCAGTTTCCATCGTTCAGAAGAGTTTTCCAAATGCTCTGTGTACATGAGCCCTAAAAAAGTGAACTCCAGAAGGTGCTTCAGCTGCATAAACAGAACATATATTAACATATCCTCTGTATAGGGCATTAGGCAAGGGTATACTAATATACAGACTGTGGACAAAAAGGAGTTAAATAAGCAAGGACTTCCAACACTTACACCTGATTATCATTCCATTCATTGAAACACAGACATTCATAGAGCTTCACATACTTTTGCCACATATAAATGTATAACTTTGAATTATTTTCCTCCATAAATACATCAACATGTATAATGTCCTAAACTCCATTGGTTCATTGGGTTCTCATTATCAAATTTTAGGACTTGAAAAACAGATACATTTTTAAGCCAAATTTATGTAGAAATATTCAAAATTCAAAAGGGTTCACAGACTTTAAAAGTTGACCTGAACTGGAATAGTCAAGATTTGCTATGATATAGAGAACATTCAGAAATGTTAATTGTGCCCAAACAGTAGCCTGAAAAATTTCTGTCTTGTCATGAATTCCTTCTGGAACATAGAACTGTAGGCAGGTGCTTCCAGGTCTCTTTAAAGCACCACAGTATGTATTGATCCTACTGCACAAGGGGGGCACTATTTTCTGATAATAGTGAACTGTGAATTTTCACCAGAAGTCTAAAGAAAAATATGGGGAGCATTTTTTTCTTTAGACTCCCAGTGCCTTTTGTATCCAGAGAGGGAGCCCCCTGTCCTATCCGGTGAGAGCTGCATCCACTCATCCCTTAAGGGGAACTCTGGACACCCCAGGAATATTAACACCTAAGTCCCCGGATCCTACCATCCCTAGAGGGAGCCAGTTCCACCTCTTACAGCCCAGATGACTACTTGCTGATACCTGGATATATACCTTGCACTTTTATTGTGCATGTCCGGTGAGTGCGCATTTCTCATATTAATATGAGATACCAGCACCGACTTGAAATTGCGGGACTATTACCATTGAATAGATCATATCTTTTTACCCTGTTATATTTATTTGTGTCATCTGGATATATTATATTGCTTTATTGATTTTGTTTCTAATCTAGACGTCTATTAGCGCTGCACTTTTTTATTTTACAAGGAAATAAGATTGTTGGTACGCTTCATTAATTGTATGGTCAACAGGCAGTGCATGTTCCAAGGATCCCAGATTTCATGTAAACTTGGTAAATTGTTAAAGGATAAGTTCACCTTCTGAACATGTTACCCATATATTTTGCCTTCCTCTGGATCAACTCTGGGTATAGGATTATATTTTTTTTTTTTCTCTATGGTTGAACTGGATGGACTTTTGTCTTTTTTTCAGCCAGACTAACTATATTTAGGGTGCACTAAAAATCAAGCATTTGAAATATGTAAATGTTGTGTTTTTCCTTCACTTGCAATGTACCTTTAAGCTTGCTAGAAAACATGACTGGTCAATTTTCTAGCACAGCCCCTTCCTTCTTGCATCTCTTTGCCCTATCCTCTCCTGGGAGTGTCTAGAGCAGGGGTGGGCAACTGTGGCCCTCCAGCTGTTGGTGAACTACAAGTTCCATCATGCCTCTGCCTTTGGGAGTCATGCTTGTAACTGTCAGTTTTGCAATGCCTCATGGGACTTGTAGTTCTGCAACAGCTGGAGGGCCACAGTTGCCCACTCCTGGTCTAGAGTGTCTAATAAGCCTTTGTGTTGGCCAGGGTCCTCCGTCCATCTCTTCAGCTCCCTCCATAGCATCTTATGTAGCTGCCAGCAGTAGTGCAGAGAGGAATGCTATAGAGTGTCACTTAAGCGACAGCTAAGAGTCTGCTTGGGCTACCGATATTTTAGTGGATTGTGACAGACAGTCCACGTTTTATTAGATGATCAGTAAAATGACAATTTTATAGTCTTGCTACTATCTGCTTCTTGCTCTTTAAATTCCTTACTCTCTTAAGTAAACAATCAGATATAGGTTGACAGAACAATGATGATAATTAAGATGGCGCCTTCATCCAGAGTCTCACCCTAGGTGACTCCATGGGAGAAAAGTATCTTTTAATGTAAACAACCCCCCATAAAAGGGAATGAGTCTTTTTGGGGACAATGATTGGAAGATATCAACACGGATGGAAGAACACGCAGAAACCCAGTGGACTGTTCACCCAATCAATGTATATGCTTTGCCTGCATCATAAGCCCTATAAATGATACTGTTAGTTCCTCAATAAAACAGAATTTTAGGAAGTTGGCAAACTGCAACAGTGTCAGTGTCTTGCTTCCACGTGCACGTAATTCTATATTAATTTGGCTCACTGGTAGATCACGGTAAATGGTCTGTAGGTGACCTAGTCCAAAACAATATCACATCCAAGATAGTGGGCCCAGCAGCAGTCTCAGGGCTTCTGGATATCTACACAAAGGAGGCTTTTACAGGCAAGCAACATACATAATTATGGAAAATGCACATATATATTCTTCTGGATAAGTCTTCTAACAGGGTTTCTTTAAGTGGGTATTTTATGAAAATCACCTTAGAAGATGCAAGGTCTGGTTGTGGATAAGATCTACGGTATGTTAGGCTCAGGCTGTGGAACTCTGAGAGGTGAGGGACTCTGCCTTAGGTATTGGCACCTGACTGGGAAACCACACACGCCACATTGGAGGAGGGATGTCTCAGTCTATGAATAGGCTACTGGAAGCAACAAGGAGGGCAGCCACGCAAAACTGACTTAGCAACTGTTGCCCTGTACACTAGAGTTATTTTCAGTGTGATTTGAAAGTTATAGGGACATGCCTTATACTTGTATTACTGTTTTGTGACTTGAGCTTATGTTATGGTTTTGCAAAAGACATGCAGGTAAAAATCCAAATAGTATTTTATTTATGTGGACCTTCCTGTATATTCCTGTCCTTAATGGCAAGGATGGGTGAATCTACTCGAGTCTGATTCTCTAAGGCTTCCGAAAATCCTATTTGAAATTCCGTGAACCCGAATACAGCAGCGGATCTCAATAAAGTCTGTAAGGGTGCGTAAAAAATGGAAACAGTGAAGGATACAAGCATAAGGATAGTAGCCAGGGGCGGACTGACCATTTGGAAACTGGGGCACTGCTCGAGGGCCCGGGGTCAGTAGGGGGCCCCATAAGGTGCCCCTGGTACCTTTTTTTGTAGGCTTTTTTGAGTTTGGCCAAGGACACAGGGGCCCCATGATCCCCTATTGCCCAGGGGCCCCATGAGTTGTCAGTCCGCCCCTGATAGTAGCGGTATACTTTAACAATGACAGGGGTCTGACAGGACTGCCAGGGATGGTCCTGGGCAGCTTCGAGTAAATCTGTAATGAGGAATGCGGTCCTAAAGCACTCCTAAAATGGCTGTTTGGAGTCTTTGCCAGTGGCCTCCTCTGGCCACCTGTGTGAATTCCTCACAATAAAAGATTTATGTAAATAAACAGATACAGTTCAACTGATTAAAAATGTATATGCCTACATAAAACTGACCCAAAATAATTATCGTGTCCATTTTATTGTAATCTTCCCTTTTGATGTTTCAGCCTAGGAAACTGCCAAGCAAATGATAGTAGTTACGTATTTGAAAAAAAGAACAGTTATTTTATAATACAATATACAGTAACTTTGACTGTAATCCCAAGGCACATTTCTCTAAGGAGAAACAAAATAGTTGCCAGGTATTCAGTTCCACAGGCCTGAGGCCTGCAATGCCTTGTGAAAGTGATGTATTTGCTGTAATCTCTTGAAAGGTTACCATAGCGATGGCTTATGTTCCCCAGCTGAAAAATAGTTTGGAGTAGCCCTCAGGTAGTTGTAGAACTCAGCATTCATCTCATTAATGGTTAAAAGAAATACTGTGAAAATGCCTGCTAGCGTGATTCAGTACTTACCATCATCAGTAAAGACCAGCGAAGTGGTTTCACAAATGGGGTTTCAGGAGTAAACATAATTAGGTAATTATTATGACTTTATGAAGCTATCACAGAGGAATGCTAAAAGTTAAACAAAATACACTACAAGCCATTGTGACTCATACATGTCCAGATGCACATTCTGTCTTTTTTACACGCAGCCAATTTGTTACCCTCATATTACTATATTACAATGCTTCATGCTGAACTTCAGGTAGATTTGAACAAAAAACATATTTTAAAACAGAACTCTGGCCTTACCTTCAGTCTTGCAGAGTTGTACAGGTTACTCTCCTTTACTGAAATTGCTTACTCTGATTTCACTACACACTGTGGCCATTTTGCATGGGGCTCCCCAGAGATGGCGGAACAAAAAGATACCCCCCATAGGGTAAGGCCCAGTCTGCGCTAACCAGTATACAGTCCCACTACTGAGGTCACATGCTACTATAAGTCCCTGAATCGCCACACAGACTCTTAGATATACACTATATTGCCAAAAGTATTGGGACACCTGCCTTTACACGCACATGAACTTTAATGACATCCCAGTCTTAGTCCGTAGGGTTCAATATTGAGTTGGCCCACCCTTTGCAGCTATACCAGCTTCAACCCTTCTGAGAAGGCTGTCCACAAGGTTTAGGAGTGTATCTATGGGAATGTTTGACCATTCTTCCAGAAGAGCATTTGTGAGGTCAGGCACTAATGTCGGACGACAAGGACTGGCTCGCAGTCTCTGCTCTAATTCATTCCAAAGGTATTCTATCGGGTTGAGGTCAGTTAAGTTCTTCCACTTGCTCATCCATGTCTTTATGGACCTTGCTTTGTGCCCTGGTGCGCAGTCATGTAGGGATAGGAAGGGGCCATCCCCAAACTGTTACCACAAAGTTGGGAGAATGAAATTATCCAAAATGTCTTGGTATGCTGATGTCTTAAGAGATCCCTTCACTGGAACTAAGGGGCCTAGCCCAACCCGTGAAAAACAACCCCACACCATAATCCCCCCTCCACCAAACTTTACACTTGGCACAATGCAGTCAGGCAAGTACTGTTCTCCTGACAACTGCCAAAACCAAACATGTTCATCAGATTGCCAGAGATTCGAGAACACATCTCCACTGCTCTAGAGTCCAGTGGGGGCATGCTTTACACCAATGCTTTGTATTTCACTTGGTGATGTGAGGCTTGAATGCAGCTGCTTGGCCATGGAAACCCATTCCATGATGCTCTGTATGCACTGTTGTTCTGCTAATCTGTAGGCCACATGAAGTTTGGAGATTTTTAGCTATTGACTCTGCAAACAGTTGGTAACGATGCTCTACAGCATGCACTGACCCCACTCTGCCATTTTACGTGGCCTACCACTTGGTGGTTGAGTTGCTGTTGTTCCCAGTTTCATCCACTTTGCTATAATACTACTAACAGTTGACCGTGGAATATTTAGTAACAAGGAAATTTCACGGATGGACTTATTGCACAGGTGGCAACCTATCATGGTACCATACTTGAATTCCCTGAGATACTGGTAGTGACCCATTCTTTCACAAATGTTTGTAGAAGCAGTCTGCATGCCTAGGTGCTTGATTTCATACACCTGTGGCCATGAAGGTGATTGGAACACCTGAATTCAATGATTTGGAGGGGTGTCCCAATACTTTTGGCAATATACTGTATCTGAGTGCAGTCTGAACATTTATAATTTAATGGGCTACACTGTCCGGTGTCACCTGGTGGTGGATGCACGCTTTTTGCAACAGGAAGAAAGAGTGTTGGGATACTTCCAGCAATAGAAAAAAAAGCAACACAAGCTCTCAAGTCTGTGAGCATCCCAGGACCACAGTAACAGTCACTTGTTGAGGTGCAGCCCTCTAAAGATTGGGGAATCTTGATAATACTGGAAGAAAGCAAAGAAGGGGAGCACTCTCCTTGTGCATGCTGTGATAAAAAGGAATTTATTTAAAAATAACTAACGTATATACTCACAAACCAAGGTTCATAAAACAAGCTAGGAACCAATGTGACAGTCCAAGCAAACGGTAGTCTGGCGACAGGGTATGCTAAAGCGTTTCTGGAGACGTACTCCCTTCTTCAGAGTTAAATCAGGAGAGTGCGCCCCTTCTTTGCTTTCTTCTAGTACTTCCAGCAATATAGACCCTGGTACAAATTATTATGCAAATGATATTTTTCTCATTTACCGAAATAATTGATGTAAATACCTGTCAGCATAATTCTCATGTTATCAACTATTAAGAGTACAATTCAAATTTTATTGAACAAACCTCCTAATGATAACAGTATTTTCGTTAAACATACAAAACTTACAATGCACTGTTCCAAATTATTGCATACAGTAAGTTTCAAAACACTTTATAGGTTGTAAAGAAATTAAAATTGTCATTTGTTGTGTTTGCAGCATTTTTACTGAAATCAAAAGCTATTTCAATCAAACTTTTAACAACATTTTAACTTTTTAAACATTTTAACAGGTCACGTTACATTGTAACATAGGACCCCTTATTTGTTAGCAGCTTCACAAGTCTTGCATCCATTGAACTTGTGAGTTTTTGGACAGTTTCTGCTTGAATTTGTTTGCCAGATGTCAGAATAGCCTCCCAGAGCTGCTGTTTGGATGTAAACTGCCTCCCACCCTCATAGATCTTTTGCTTGAGGATGCTCCAAAGGTTCTCAATAGGATTGAGGTCAGGGGAGGATGAAGGCCACACCATGACTCTCTCCTTTTATCCCCATAGCAGCCATTGATGCAGAGATATTCTTTGCAGCATGAGATGGTGCATTTGTCATGCATGAAGATGATTTTATTACGGAAAGCATAGTTCTTCCTTCTGTACCAGGGAAGAAAGTGGTCAGTCATAAACTCCACATACTTTGCAGAGGTCATCTTTACACCTTCGAACCCGTCTGTGCTCTGAATCAGCCACAAATCTCTTAATAGTGCGATGATCACGCTTAAGTTTTCGTGAAATATCTAATGTTTTCATACCTCGTCCAAGGCATTGAACTATTTCACTCTTTTCTGCAGCAGAGAGATCCTTTTTCTTCCCCATATTGCTTGAAAATGGTGCTCTGCTTAATAATGTGGAACACCCTCCTTTAGTAGTTTTTCCTTAAATTGGGCTCACCGGCCAATCTAATTATCACAGGTATCAGAGATTGTTTTCAGTGATCAAAAGAGCCCTGACACACAATGCCATCCATGAGTTACACTGAAAAACAAAATATTTAATCTTTGTGACACTTAAATAGAATTTGCATAATAATTTGGAACAGGGTGTAGTAATTGTGGATTGGACTATTTGTTTTCTCTTCACATGGTTTTGCACTTATATCACTTGTGATTTAATACTATATGTCACAGACTATTACAAATCTGCTTTTTTTCTGTGTATGGATTGTATGGCATATTGTATTTATTCTTTAACTGTGTATTTATTGATTTACAGTATTTTTTTTATGGATTTAGCGCTTCTTTATTAAAGTTTTTTATTTTCAGCTATTGGTATCACAATTGCATGGTGGCTGCTTTATCCTATTCTATTTAAACACTTCAGCACAGGTTCTTCATATTTTTCAATTCATAAAGACTGGCGAAGACAGATTTTGCGAACGTGTCTCCCATATGTTGTAAAAGTGGTGACGAATGTGCCAAATTCATGTACCTGTCTAGAACTTGTACTTGAATTTGGCTCATGCTGTACCACTTTTGGAATGCGCTCGAGACACTTTCTCAAAATCTGTCTGAGCCAGTTTTTCTCTCTGGATGCCAAAAGAGAGTTGTCTTAATTAGCTCCATTTTTACATTTGGCGCATTCGATGCGACACAATGTAAAAGTGGAGCATTTGATGCGACACGATGTAAAACTGGCATATTCAGTGTGACATTATGTAAAAGTGGTGCATTCAATGCAACCCAATGTAAAAGTGGCACATTTAAGAACTTTCTGAATCTGGTGCACAAGTCACTGTCAAAACTAAAAGTGTCACAAATGCTTCATGGATTTGGTGCAATACAATAACAAGAGGGATAAATGCCAGAAACGTGGCACAGAAGCTTTATTAAATTCACCCTATCCTCTTTACAGCAAGGGTAAAATACCTGATTTCCCCCCTAGCTCCACGGGGAGCAATCCATTCTCCCCCTGAGGGGGGATGGAGTACAATCTAGGACTGGCCAGACAACCTAGATCATGATGGGGATAGCTCCTCTGCTCATCTGCTGCCCTCCAACTAACCTGGGGAACCACCAACCTTTCCCTATATATACTTCCAACAACACTAGTGTGTGGCAGGGTCACCAGGTATTCTGTAGACAGGATTCACACTTAACCTCCCTAGCGGTATTCCTGAGTGTAGCTTGGGGTAAAATGTCAGTGCCAAAAGCGGTAACCCCGAGCTACACTCGGGCTTACCATGCGGCGCTGCATAGGGAGTCCCTGCAGAGCTTACCTTGTCCTTCGCTCCCGCAATGTGTCCCCTGCAGCGTCCCCGGCCATCTCCTCCGGCAGATGCCGGCAATCCGGCTTCTGTGTTCCGGTCCCTGTGACGTCGGGACGTACGGGCGCCGCCAGCAGCGGGAAATTCAAAAATTTTAAAAAATTTCATTTTTTTCAAAACACATTTTTCATAGTAAAACATTGCTGTTTCAACCCATTTCACATACATATTGTCCCTAGTGCTTTGTCCTGTGCCCTGCCTGCATTTTGTCTGTTCTTTCTGTCTGGAAACTGAGAAACGTTCATGGCGTCCAAAAAGTTTCCCTTTAGGTCAAAAGCGGGTTTAGATCAGCTAGAGAACAGCGATAGTAAATCAGAACCACTTGCAGAATTTGAGTGATAATGATTTGTGGGAAAACATACATTCATCAGACACTGAAAACGATTTTGCGACTTTGCTCAGCAATGTACAAACTTGGCGCTCTATTTCAAATTTCAGTGTTTTCGGTTTGATTATATTATTGAATTAAATGTATTATTATTATATTATTATTTTTTATGATTATTTATTAAATTATAATTTATGATTTATTGTTTCAAATTTTATCATACCCAGGATGTTTAATAGACTCTTGTTCGGACAGATTTCAGTGAGTTATTCCTAAAAATTACAGCCTACAATAAAAAACTACATATTTCCTTGCAAAATAATGGTACCGCTTTCAGCACCAAAAATCTGAAATAATCATACCGCCAGGGAGGTTAAAGGCCTTCAATGCCCCTACATAGTGAAAGATTTTATTTAAATATGTCATTAGCACATTGATGATGAGAGGCGGAAGAACCAGGGAAAGTAAGATTTATGCAGATTAAACGTTAGCTTTAATGTGGTTGTGTATTGCAATCAGTCTACTGTCATCACCTGCACAGCAGTACTCAGCCTGGGAAAGGAAAATGCAGCATCAGGACTAGAACTATGAGCAGAGGTAGTAGAATTCTTGAGTGTATTGTATTTCTGCTTTGTTATTATCCAGTCAGCAGGATGTGAGTGGGAAAGTGACACCACTTCTTTCCTGACTCTAACAAAGTGGTGTCACCCTCCTTGCTGTGCTGTCTACTAGAAGTTTATAAATCATAAAAGAGGCCAGGCAGAGTTACAAACCCTTTGGCAGTTCACATACTGTATTCACATACATTATAACATTGTATTTAGCTGCCTGAAATTCAGCCGTAAGTATGTCACTGACTCTTTTCAGAATACTGCTGCTTAAAACATTTGAATTTTATTGAAACAATTATTATTTCCAGAATGTTTAGCTTAGTAATAGTTAGACATTAACACGGAGCTCCAGTACCCAAAGCCATTTTTTTAAAAAAAAAGCTCCCCTGTGATTGTTATTACTTGTACATATAAATTAGAATACTGTTAGAACAGTATTCATGCTGGTTAGTTTTAAATCTTTAAAAATGCACCTGATCTCGGAAGCAGGCAGGTGGCCATCTAGGGTGTGGGCATTTGAAGCCCACTTGTGTCTTTTCTGGGATTCGGTGCATCTGGCTACCCAGTATGCACCTCCTAATCTCATGCCTGCGCAGCAATGACATTGCACAGCACAGTGTGTTTAGTACAGTTTGACATAGCAATGGCAGCAATGGCGAAAGTACCTGCCCCATTGTTATGGCAACCTGTCCATCACATTTCATTATTAGGCTTCCCGAAGACTCCTGGGATAGATGACGCTGATATCCCAGGAGTCAGTGGGAATCACCTAATGACATTATTGCCTAGATGGCCAGGACAGGAAGTGTCTCCCGAAGATATATAAAAAAGGTAATTAGGAACAAAAAAATAAAGACTGGAACTTTGCTTTAATGTTCAAAGGCATCTTTACACTTACTGTATGTTTGGAATAAAACAGCGTGGCTTTCTTCAAATACAGGTTGGTAGTAGTTCTTGTCACATGGATCTGAGTTGCCTGGAAAATACAAAGTGGGAGGATAGTCCCATTGGAGTGGGAAACACTTGCCTTGAAGGATAACATGAACAGAAGAAACTAAGCACCAAGCAATCAGTTCAAAAGTCCATATATCCATTAATCGTGATGTCACAACCAGTGGAAAAATAGTAGCCAACATGTATCAGTTATCAAAGAATCTCCCTTATCAGGGCTCAAATTTGGTTTCTAGAAGTCCAATATGTACTGCAATAAACCGCCCTGGATAGATAAATTAAACTGAAACAGGAGTGAATGTACAGAGCTCATATAGTATGTATAGTAGCATTGCCAGTATCGTGTGTGCTCGTTCTGCATCACCTTAAAAATTAATTTTCAATATTACCTTACAAGCATAACAGAAGTTAAAAAATGGACCTCGGTCTCATCACAATGCAAGACATGTAATAAAGAACCATAATAAATGCTTAGTGGCCCCGTTCAGGCTAACAAAGTCTGAAAAATTGGATGCTGTTGACTAGTGAGGGTTCAAGCTGGGGAAAGGTTTGTCTAAACCCAAAAAACGCTGTAGAAATAGGAAGAGATAGCCTGACTGCCACACACCTCACCTGGCCCACATGGTTAGGCGGTATAAGCAGCCTGAGCTCGATTTATCCAAGCCAAGCAGGGGTGGGGCAAAACATATTGGGGAATGATGTTGGTTGGGTTATCTCTTGCCATTTCTACATGTAATAATGAATACATATGTCGTCTTGAGGTGTGCCTAAAAAATAGTTTTTTTCGTCCTTTTTAACTTCCTGAAACCCTAATCATCCCTAATGAATTCAAGTGCCCCCTTAAAATGGAACTTCAGAAGTTGCAGCACCTTTTCCAATGAGCTCATTTCCAATTAGATGTATGCCACCTCATGGACCTTTCTCTTTTACTATGTATATTTTCACTGAGCACCAGGAGTTCACCTCTCACTATACTCCCGGTTCTCTGACAGTTGAGATGCACTCTGCTATATATAATACAAAGCCTTCTGTGAATGAGCAAGAGGAGAGAAGGACTGGGTAGAGTGATTGAACATGACTGCAGCTGCAATATTTGAGAGCTGAAAATCCACAGTTGGAGCACCAGAAGTATAGCCATAGCTGTACTCCAGGCACACAGTAAAAATGTATATATTAAATAAAAAGACTTGGCACGCACCTTTTTGGACTATAAACTGGCATATTTTTAAAGTGCTGCAATTCCTGGAGTCTCTCTTTAGGTTATTTTTTTTTTTTTAAAAATTATACATATAGAGATTTCTTTTGTGTGTGTGTTACCTGTAGGTAAATAATAGAACCAGAACCTTCACTAAGTGGAAGAAAGGGTTTGATAATAAAGATGGCTGTGCCTCCACCCTGGACAGAGGGGATTCCCTTCCTAAGAAGTTAATCAGTAAAATAAGTAATTGTGAGCAGAAGAATTACTGCAACCAGTATACAACATTAACCAGAAGATATACAGTAGATGCACACCAGTATATAAATAATACAATTTTTTTATAAGAAGAGATTAATAATAGTACATACATCAAATGTACAAACAAGTACTATAAGCAAATGGTCCAACAAGAATCCTAGTGGAATTGTACACATACACTAAGGTATATATACATAATTAATAATAGAGATACCTCCAGATGTATGTTGCCGCAAAATCCAGTTTTAGGGTCCCTTGAGGATGATGCGGCATTTGTCTTTGTGTCAGAGACCTGAAAACAAGGTCATTGGTTATGGAGGGATCCTCCAACTGTTATCCAACCAGCCTAGAATGGAGCTTTTCAACAGCAGAAACTGGGGTGTGGCACTGGATCTCACAGTCAACTTACCTCATAATAGTTTCTAATCTAATCTCTAATCCTGGAAGTGGTCTGTGCTAGTTATTGACCCCTAAACTAAATCTAGCTATAGAATCCCAGACCAGAGAGACAGGATTAACTAGAATAACAAGAGCTGCGTATAAAGTATATTGCAATAAACAGGTTCACCTACTAATATATTGGAAGGTGACCACTACAAACATACACTACAGTAGCACAGACCTAGCTATCTGGCACATTGCATGTGCGATAATAACAGTAAGACTGAGACTCATCTGTCACTAGGATTCAGAAATACACGTAATAAGCTCTGGGCAGCTACAGTTAAACTATTGGATCATAGAAATACTTGCTTAATAGTCTCTACTTCTAATCTGGGTGAAACTATAGTAGCAGCCCCTTTGTGTATAAAGCCATGTGGCTCAGTTCTCTCTCTCTTCCCTTCCTCCTTCTGGGGTTTTCAAAGTTCCTCCCTGAGACAGCAAGTGTTAATACATAATTATGTACATAACACTGTGATATTAGCAGATAACAGTAGAGGGTAGCAGATCCCTACACACACACAAAGATTACCATGCAAATGTTTAGGGCAGGTATGAATAAATGCTTTCAAAAATATATTTTTAAATTGTTTATTTTTTATCAATCTACAACAGCGGTTCTCAACCTGGGGGTCGCGACCCCTTGTGGGTCGAACGACCATTTCCCAGGGGTCGCCTAAGACCATCGGAAAACACATATTTCCGATGGTCTTAGGAACCGAGACACCGCTGCTCTGTCTCGCGATCTGTGGGCGGGATGATATGCTGCCCCTGTAACCTGGCCACACCTCCGGGATCACTCAACAGCTCCGCCTCCTTGCCGCTGATTGGCCACCGGAACTGTAGCTCAGGAGAGGTACACAGGCGGCCAATCACCGGCGAGGAGGTGGAGCTTGGAGAGGAGGAGCCGAGCGGCAGAGCGCGCAGTTCGAAGAAGATCGAGGGAGCTGCAGGACCGAGTGAAGAGGAGAGAGGCCAGAGAAGGAAGACAGCTGACAGGTAAGTGCAAATTTTGCTTCTGCAGGCTGTAGATGGGAGAGGGAGAGAGCGAGCCCAGGCTGGAGCAGGGGTCAGCAAGGTAAGTATCATTGGTGTCAGTGGGAGGAATAGTGCCCCATCATTTGTGTCACTAATACCAACGATGGGGCACTATTCCTCCCCCCACTGACACCAACGATGGGGCACTATTCCTCCCCCCACTGACACCAATGATAGGCACTATTCCTCCCCCCACTGACACCAACGATGGGGCACTATTCCTCCCACTGACACCAACGATGGGGCACTATTCCTCCCCCCACTGACACCAATGATGGGGCACTATTCCTCCCCCCACTGACACCAACGATGGGGCACTATTCCTCCCCCCACTGACACCAACGATGGGGCACTATTCCTCCCCCCACTGACACCAACGATGGGGCACTATTCCTCCCCCCACTGACACCAACGATGGGGCACTATTCCTCCCCCCACTGACACCAACGATGGGGCACTATTCCTCCCCCCACTGACACCAATGATAGGCACTATTCCTCCCCCCACTGACACCAACGATGGGGCACTATTCCTCCCACTGACACCAACGATGCGGCACTATTCCTCCCACTGACACCAACGATGCGGCACTATTCCTCCCACTGACACCAACGATGGGGCACTATTCCTCCCACTGGCACCAATGATAGGCACTATTCCTCCCCCCACTGACACCAACGATAGGCACTATTCCTCCCCCCACTGACACCAACGATGGGGCACTATTCCTCCCCCCACTGACACCAACGATGGGGCACTATTCCTCCCCCCACTGACACCAACGATGGGGCACTATTCCTCCCCCCACTGACACCAACGATAGGCACTATTCCTCCCCCCACTGACACCAACGATGGGGCACTATTCCTCCCCCACTGACACCAATGATAGGCACTATTCCTCCCCCCACTGACACCAACGATGGGGCACTATTCCTCCCCCCACTGACACCAATGATAGGCACTATTCCTCCCACTGACACCAACGATGGGGCACTATTCCTCCCACTGATACCAATGATGGGGCACTAATCCTCCCACTGATACCAATGATGGGGCACTATTCCTCCCACTGACACCAATGATGGGGCACTATTCCTCCCACTGACACCAATGATGGGACACTATTCCTCCCACTGACACCAATGATGGGGCACTATTCCTCCCACTGACACCAATGATGGGACACTATTCCTCCCACTGACACCAATGATGGAGCACTATTCCCCCCACTGACACCAATGATGGGGCACTATTCCTCCCACTGACACCAATGATGGGGCACTATTCCTCCCACTGATACCAATGATGGGGCACTATTCCTCCCACTGACACCAATGATGGGGCACTATTCCTCCCACTGATACCGATGATGGAGCACTATTCCTCCCACTGACACCAACGATGGGGCACTATTCCTCCCACTGATACCAACGATGGGACACTATTCCTCCCACTGACATCAGTGATGGGGCGCTAGTCCTCCCACTGATACCAATGATGGGGCACTATTCCTCCCACTGATACCAATGATGGGGCACTATTCCTCCCACTGACACCAATGGCGGGACACTATTCCTCCCACTGATACCAATGATGGGACACTATTCCTCCCACTGATACCAACGATGGGACACTATTCCTCCCACTGACATCAGTGATGGGGCGCTAGTCCTCCCACTGATACCAATGATGGGGCACTATTCCTCCCACTGATACCAACGATGGGACACTATTCCTCCCACTGATACCAATGATGGGGCGCTAGTCCTCCCACTGATACCAATGATGGGGCACTATTCCTCCCACTGCAAAATTACAGTTCTGAAGTAGCAACGAAAATAATTTTATGGTTGGGGGTCACCACAACATGAGGAACTGTATTAAGGGGTCGCGGCATTAGAAAGGTTGAGAACCACTGATCTACAAAATGCAAGAAAAATCAATATTTGCTGTTACTACCCTTTTGCTTCAAACCAGCATCAGTTCTTACACTTGCACACATTGTACACTTCAGGGATTTTGAAGGATTAGAGTCAGTTGTATGATTAAGTCAATTATACCAGGAAGGTGCATCAATTTCATTTGTAGGTTGAAACACAGTCATTATCTGGAACAGAAACAACTGTGTATGAGGCTTGTAGAAGGTTTTCTCATCTACACATGGTAAAGGGTTCCAGGATTTATGACCAATATGGAGAAAACAAACTTGCTGTTTTCTCAGAATCCTAAATCATGGCTGGGTCCTGAAGCCTGGAGGCTTTGTAGAGTTTTGGGTGGAATAAAGCCTTCATTACTAGGTTCACATCTTATCTGGTAGCCAGACCTATTTGTTTCAGCTAAACATAGATCGTTATATATATCAGTCAGCTGAAGTTCAGGGTTCTTTCTTTCAATTTCTCTGTGGCTTGGTGAAAAGCTGAGTGCTGACAGAACACTAAATATTTTTGTCTCTAGTACATTTTGGACAATTATTCCTGATTAAAACTGCCCTGATTAAAACTGCCCTGCCACTGGCCAGTATTAAGCTGATTTACCTGCTGCAGCATTATTGTAATAAAGTATGTGCTCTTTTCTCTAGTAAATTTAGGTCTGGCCTTCCTATTTAAAAATGTCCTGTTATTGGCCAAATTTACACTGTTGTATCATCTGCAATCTCATCTGCAGTCTCATAATTCTTGTAGTAAATTACCAGCCTGTTCTCTTTATCTATAGCACATTTTGACCAGTTTTTCCTGTAGCACTACCCCCTTAGGAGTTGCTGAAGATTTGGGTCCTCCTACAGTCCTGCACAGCCAGGCAACACACATTTTCCACAGACTTGCATTCCAGAGACAGTGAACAGTCCTTGAGCTTGTTATTTTATTAGGGGAATTGAACTTGGATAAAGTAAGGGGTGTATGAGATGCCCAAAGAACAGTAAACTGAAGACAAATTCCTGACAACTATATACAAGTCCAGCTATAGAATTTCTCTTCTTGAAGAGCTCTCCACCCATTTTTTTTTTAATTGTGGCGTGGGGGTTCCCCTCAAAATCCATACCAGACCCAAAAGGTTTGGTATGGATGGGAGGGGGGACCCCATGCCGTTTTTTTTTTTTTTTGTCAGGTAATGTTGACAATTCTTTTGACATTCAGCTGAACCCCGCTGACAGCTGAAACATTAGAGAATGTTTCACTACTAAAATACCGCTTGGCTTAATAATATAACTCATATGGTATTTTAGTAGCTGAGCGGTACCTTACTACATACTCAGAGGCGATATGAAAAATCAGTAAATTGTCCCTGTTCGAAGTTCATAGGGCATGAACATGGGGGTGTTCGGCCCATGACTATTCTTGGTGAGCCACCATAGGAAGTCGCTACAGATGGGCACATTTCTGGATCGAGCAAGGGCTCAGATATTATTGCCAAATCACTGTTTCTGCTTTGCTGAATAAAAGTGCTGAAAAAACCTACCTGTGGATGGTTCCTGGGTGTCAACATTTTCCAGTGCCATTACTAGTTGGCAGCATGTGCTGAATGTTAACTGACAACGTGAAATTCAACTATGCATTAAGTTTTTTTTTCTTTTACAGATTTTCGAATCCCCTATAATTACACTTGAGCTTTAACCATTTACCTCTGGCTGTAACATGACAAACATATATGATGTCAGCAGGGAGATTGTAAACTATCCACATACTCATAATCTAAGAAGATGATTTATGTATTTTTCAAACAGAAGTCAGTCATAACAAACAATTTAAGAGGAAGGTTGAAAAGCAAACACGTGTGATTGTGAGACATACATGTCTGCCTTCATTATTTTAATCTCGCTTTTTATTGGTGTGACATAGAGGAACAAAATAAAACAAATAATGTTTGTTAAAGTAAACTTGTTTCAGTGCTGAGATGTATTCAGTAAATGCGGTTGCAGTTTGTAATCCTGCATGTGCAAAGCACAGGTTTATTTTTAAATGGAAATGCAATTTCCACATTTCTTTTGCTGTTCTTCTCCGTGGCACTTATCTTTTGCAATTGCAATAGATCTTACTTAACGTATATCCATGGTCAAAATTTAAAATCATTATATTCATTTTCACAATAAATTTCAGTCATTTCTAGCCTATTCCTATTTATTTGACTGATCTTGAAATCTGTAAAAGTGCTTATAAAGAATCCCACAGATTTATTTCCTTGAATTCTGGCCATACATACAATGCTATCCCCCAAAAGAGCTGCTGGATGAGTCCCTGGTTTCTAGTGATAACGACCCTTCAGGCAATATTGTACCAGGGGCGGACTGACAACTCATGGGGCCCCCGGGCAATAGGGGATCATGGGGCCCCTGTGTCCTTGGCCAAACTCAAAAAAGCCTATGAAAATGTACCAGGGGCATCTCATGGGGTCCCCTACTGACCCTGGGCCCTCGGGCAGTGCCCGAGTTTCCAAATGGTCAGTCCGCCACTGTATTGTACCCTCCAAAGCTGGGTATACACAGACTGAGAATCGCAAGTTCAGCAGGAACCAGCTGAAGTTCAGTCCATGTGTACTGCTGTCTGTTCAAAATAAATCGGTCTAACCACTGGCTTCTTTCAAATGGTCATGCTGGAAAACCATCATTCAATCAGCTCTTGCAGCCAAAGACTGCAGCACTGATCAGTGTATTCTGTGGGGAGGGGGGGCAGGTTCCCGCTGTTCGAATACAATAGTGCAGCGAGGGGAGATCCCTGCATACACATTGCTTGTGTGGATGCGGGGATCTGTTGGTTTTATTTTTGTTCAACCCTCCCACAAGAGTTTATTATCTTTCAACAACCACACCAGAGATGCAACCTGATACACACTAGAATGGAGAAAAATCATCATTGCCAGAGTTAACATGCAAAGCTAGCTTAGAGCGAATTTAAATCAGGGGCTGAACTTCATCAAATAAATCCTTTCCTTGATCATCAAGAGAATGAGCCAGACAAATGCATTCCAACAACTGTTCGATCCTCTGTCCTCTGACCAGGGCATTTTGTGCTATTCAGCACTGTTTTACTTTAAAGTGGGAGGCTAAAGTCCGCTGTCCGCTGATGTCACTCAGCCAGTCCAGGCTGGGGGAAGATCCTGACTTTAGAGTCAGGATCCACCCATATCTCTGGACCGACAGTTGGCTCCGTCTTTCAGTGATCCAATGAGAGCCTGAGCCAGCAGCTCCCTCCCCCTCCACAGCCCAGCGGTCCAGTGGGCACTGGGGGGGCAGAGCAGAGAGCTGGTGACTGACAGCTCTCTGCTCAGCACGACAGGGAGAACTGAGCAATCAGTGTACATGGAGAGAAGACCAGTAAAGTAAGTTCTGGGAGAAAAGTTGATGGAGAGTCCATCCCTGAAGTTCCCTTTGGTTTCATATAAAACGTTTAACTATTCCTTTTTAGGGTGGTCAGTACATTTTGGTAAGAGGCAGTGTGCTTGGTTTGATGATGGTTTTCTTCCTATATTCATCCTCCTTTGAGCCCCAGCATCCACAGACCAGCCTGTTGAGGCTTTATAAGTGGACTCTGTCACACACTTCCAGCTGAATTACACCACTTGTCTGCTCAAAGGACTTTTTAGTCTATTTGTTTGCATTTCACTTCATTATGTTTGAAAGGTTATAGTGGTTTATTTATTATTATCAGTGCTGCACTATTTTTTATGTTTATTTAACTATGCCCCTTTATGCTCCTCCCACTGTTCACACAACTTGACCACGCCCAAAATTTAGCAATTGCTGAATGTTGTATTTCTCCATACCATCTTTTTTTGGGGATGTGTAAAAAACAGCAGAATCTGGGTGGCAGATGTGCTAGGTATGTCAACGTGACTGCTACTGGACTTTGAAACAAAATAAAAAAAGGTTTTGTATCAATGTTGTTTTTATTGATTTTCTTAAGTTGTCATGTGTAAACTGCTGTTATATATCTTTGTTTTAAAGTATATGTTACTCTTTTTCCATTGCTTCATTTGTGTGAAATACCTGGTGATCCTGCTAGACCCCCTGCTTTACTATTTCAAATTAAGCATACCAAGTAAAATCCTTTTATTTATTTATTTCAGGTACTTATATAGCGCCATCAATTTACGCAGCGCTTTACATATATATTGTACATTCACATCAGTCCCTAACCCTCAAGGGGTGTACAATCTAAGGTCCCTGACTCACATTCATACATACACATACTAGGGCCAATTTAGACAGGAGCCAATTCACCTATCAGCATGTCTTTGGAGTGTGGGAGGAAACCGGAATATCCAGAGGAAACCCACGCAGGCACAGGGAGAACATTCTCCATTAGTCCATTGAGCGGTACAGTCTCTAGCCAATAGGCTATACATCGTATTTCTAGGAAGTTGGACATTGAAATTCTGGATTTTAAGGAGCAATATGATAAGTAAAACACAGACCAGTTAACACCACATGAAACTTATGATTGTCCAGTAGGACTTTTACCAGGACATTTAAGGGAGTGTTTAGGTGAACGTCTGGTGAAAAGTTTTATCTGCTATTCAACTTCCCCTACCAATATCCCTTTAGTCTTTATTGAAAAGAATGATGGCCCCCTTTTCCCATGGATTGGCTAAATGGAGTTAAATAAAATTGCAGTAAAAGTCGTTACCCACTTCTAACAATTCCTGAGTTCTGTTTTGGCCAATTCACACACAATGTACAGCTGCTGGAGAGGTAAACTGCTGCAGTTTCCTCTCTGGCAGCCTTCTGTTGTGGCTGCGGTAGGGGGCTGTGTGTTGTGCGATTTACCACATATTACTTCCTTTTTTTTCCTCACTTAACTCTATTTGAAGTGTACAAAACTATACTTCATTCATGCCACTGTACAGCAGCGTGAGATCCAGTACAGTGCATTGCAATAAAATGCAGCACATCTGCATTTCATCACACCTCACTACAGTGCACCTCCGGCCTGTGTTGCAGTGTAAATGGGACACAGAGAAAACAATTGTCACCGCACTATGTGTGAACACAGCCTTAGAGACTAATAACAGCTAAAGTTTACACTAAGCTAGATCTTTATGGTGCATAACATTTTGTTCATATCTGACCTTGAGATGAGTTAAAGACTACATTCAGAACATGGTATGGGCATTGCAAATCCTTTGTAATGACTTTTCGGCTTTGTAATGCACCTGCTACCTTCCAGCATTTCATGAATTATGCTTTTAGGGACTTGTTAGACCAATTAGCTGTGGATTATATAATTTTACACAAAGGGCTGGACATGAATTCTAGTAAGATCAGCCTACCTGCAAAATACAAAAGATGTTCAAAGATTTCTGGGGTTTGCAAATCATTATCAGAGATTCATTTAAAAATTTTCTAAAATTGTGGTCCCTATCTCTCAGTTTACTAAATTTGCAAGATATTGTTTTATTACAATTGAATAAGCAAATTAGAATTTGTGTTTATAATCTCACATCGTATGTACATTACATAATTATTATAAAGTTCTGTAAATGAATATGATAGGCTGCACGCTATGTGCACATTAGGGATGACCAAATGTACTTGGGTAGACATGTGTGATTCGTTTCATTATGAATCAAAATGTGGACAAATTTTTCATTTCTTCAGAGATTCAGATGTATTAGAATCTCTGATTCACAATAGTAACACATTTCAACAAATCTGAAATACATGTAGCCTCCCTGGAGGTATTCCCGAGTGTAGCTTGGGGTAAAGTTTCAGAACCACAAGCGGTAACCCCGAGCTACACTCGGGCTTACCATGCAGTGCTGCTCTGGCATCTGTTCTTTACTTACCTTGTCCTGCGCTCCCGCGATGTCCCTCCTGCGGTGTCCCCGGCAATTTAATCCAGCGGATGCCGGCATCTGTCATCTAGGTTCCGTCCCCTGCAAGCGTTGGGACGTACGGGGGACGGAACGGCGGGAAATTTGAAAATGACCAAAAGTGACATTCACTCAATACACTAAAATCACATAGTAAAACATTACTGTATCAAACCATTTCACATACATTTTGTCCCGAGTGCTTTGTCCTGTGCCCTGCCTGCATTTTTACTGTTCTTTCTGCCTGGAAACTGAGAAACGTCCATGGCATCCAAAAAGCGTCCCTTTAGGTCAAAATCGGTTTTAGACCAGCTAGAGAACAGCGATAGTAAATTAGAACCACTTGCAGAATTGAGTGATAATGATTTGTGGGGAGATTCGTCATCGGACACTGAAAACGATTTTGCGACTTTGCTCAGTGATGTGCAAACTTGGCGCTATATTTCAAATTTCAGTGTTTTTGGTTTGATTATATTATTGAATTAAATTTATTATTATTATATTATTTTTTATGATTATTTATTAAATTATAATTTATGATTTCGTGTTTCAAATTTTATCATACCCGGGATGTTTACTAGACTCTTGTTCGGACAGATTTCAGTGAGTTATTCCTAAAAATTACAGGCCTACAATAAAAAAACTATATATTTCCATGCAAAAAAATTTACCGCTTTGAGCACAGAAATATGGACATAATCAGACCGCTAGGGAGGTTAAAAAAAAATAACAGTCATTTGTATTTATTTGTTTAATTTGGATGATGTGATGAGATAGTTTGGGCCTTTTGTTAATGTTTGAAGCATCCTAAATAACGTAACGACATAACGAATGATCTGAACTGATTCGAATCCATTCCTTTTTATTCCAGTGAGCATAGCATGAATATTCAAATAAGATTCTTTTTGTATTGGGGTTGAACTTGAGAGACTGTTTGTATAATATGTAAGTTCATGGCTCAACAAAAAAAGTCAGTTTGGAATAAGGAAATTAGTTCAATAACATAATGAATTATTCATTATGTTTCGGATGAGAGCGGTGCAGAAGTCTTGGACTCTTGGATAATCAGCCAATTCCTTTTGCATTAACATTTTTCATTATTATAAAAAATATACCACTCATGAAATAGAAACATATTGCAATAGATACAGTAAAGTATAAAAGTACTTAAAGAATTAAAAAAGTGCTACTGCGCTTATGGGTATAATCAATAGTAACAAATAACCATTTGCAGCAGTCCTAATTGTGAACTAATACACACAACATCATAAGTGAATACCATATGGACCGCGCCTAAATAGTGCAAAATATGAATATCTTTGTGATAATAGATGGAAAACAATATTGATACTAGTATTAATAATTCAGTCCCAAGAAGTGAAAACAAAGTGTTAAAATTCTTGATTGTGAACTCCGTGTACAATAACAGGTGCTCCACTGTGCTCAGACTTGTGCCCCACATGAACTGACACTCACCGTCATCCTGTGACCACCTATTTCTAGGATGGTCATTTGCACTTTTGGGACTATCTCAGCATGCAGTGTTGCTAATGGTAAGCGGTTGTTCCTCCAAAAGTGCTTTATCAATACCAACTCTCTCCTCCACAGGTAAAATAAGCAAGTACTCAACATGTATAAAAAAAAACAAAAATAGACATCCCATAGTGTAAAACCACTTTTACTTTAATAGTGGGGACATAACTGTAAGTATTGAACTCACAAAAGAAGTGCCCATAACCTGGCACCTAGTGTATTCAGCCTTGTTGCTTGTGTGTTGAAAAAATGGCCGCCGCTATGGAGGTTAATCCTCCAGGTGGCATGCATTCCAAAGAGCGGAAGTGACGTTGGCGGAAGTTGCGTCATCAAATCTCGGCGCGTTTCGATCAAGGATCATCTTCAGGAAGTACCATTGGCCATTTATAAGGTTAATAGGCAAGGGGTGGTCCCCTTTGGGGACATGTACCAGTGAAAAAAAAAAACTGTTGTTCTTCAGGGGGAGAGTCCTCCTGTTTATGAAACTTCAAGGGCAACATCAGTTCTTTCAATTACATGCTTGGGAAATATCTTCAAGCTGCATGTAGTGATCTGGTGTTACAGAACAGTATGATTCTCATGAGAAGTGTCAGCGACACTATATTCTGGCATCACATATTTTGCACATGCAATACTTTCTTTTACTACTTTGTACAAACTGGCCAATGGCACAACAGTTTGACAGTATAGTTTCTGTGCTTCTTTTTTCACAGTACAACATTGCATTGTCTTAAAAGTTTAGGAACATGTCGTAACACAGTGTCCAAAAATACTTCAGAATCACAGCCCCACATTCTCCGAACCCCCTACCATCCCCACATCCTCAATTCAAAAAATATTCAAAGTATAGACTTTAAGGTATAGGTTAGGTAGAATGTGGATACTCTTATTACAGTACACAAGCACTTGAATAGGCAGCAGATTAAAAGAGCTCTCCAGTGTGGGCCTTTTTTAACATATCTGCTGTCAACAGAGCCTCTTTGAGCTACAGCACTGTCTGCAGCTTATCAGCAGTAGTACAAGTAATAGCTATTTGGGTAACAAATGCATGTGGAAACACATGACTGCACCAAGAGCAGGACCTCAATAGGACAAGTAGACAGCAAAACGGCTTGTCCTCCTTGTTCCTTAAGGATGCATAGCACACATTTTCTTTTAGAGTGCTGCTAATGCATCCTTTCTCCCCCTCTTCCTCAAGGGTGCATAGCAGCCATTTTATTTCAAGGATTTCTAATGCACTTTTTTGCTCCTTCTCCTCAACAATGCTTAGTAGCTATTTTTAGGAGGACTGCTAATGGGCCCCTTTCATCTTCCTCTGTCTTTTCTGTTAATTCAAGCCTAGAAGGAGACAAGTTGCTGGCTAGCAGTGAGGACGGTTGTGGTTCTGGCATTGACATTGAGGAGAAGTGTAGAAAAATAAAAAAGGCCATCAGCTGCTTCAAAGCTCAAGGGGAAAGATATGGCAGCATGGAAAGGAAGGGAAAAATTATATTGCCAGGGACAGGTAGCAGCAAAAATTGATTGTATAACCCTATGAACAGTAGAGTTTGCTCTGTAGACTTTACTTGTTCGAAGTGCAGCAGTACAGAAGTGCAGCAGGACAAAAGTGCACAGTGTGAACAGCAGTAGCTGGATACAGTAAGTTTAAGTTATTTCTAAATTATTTACAGTATTTGTAGTTGCTTTTCTTAAATTGTTTACTTTTTGTAAACATTGATATTGGGTCTGTGGTGCTACTGGTGATTGTTTACTAAGTACTGGAGTAATTGTTTTTGTGCTGCTGAGTTGTAGAGTACTGGGAGTTATCAATGGGCATGTGTTGAGTACTGGGTGTTATCAATGGGCAGGTGTTGAGTACTGGGTGTTATCAATGGGCAGGTGTTGAGTACTGGGTGTTATCAATGGGCAGGTGTTGAGTACTGGGTGTTATCAATTAGCATAAGTATGAGCGGTGACCTGTTGTCCTAACTTGTGCCTAATTAGTGTTGTATTTAAGAGGGGTAGCAACTCTGTAGACTTTGCTTGTTGGAAGTGCAGCAGGACAAAAGTTCATAGTTTGAACAGCAGTAGTTTGAAAACAGAAGGAATTTGGAAACATCATACTATCTTTGGTTAGTACTTGTGTTTGAATTTAAGTAAATCTTTTTGTTAATGTCAGGTTTAGTTCAATTCAGTACTTGTTTGGCATTTAGTTTTGTGGTGCTTTTTGGAAGCTGGGATGCCGTCCCAATTATATGCAGATTTCTAGTCTATGTGATGACATTGCTTGTCTGAATTCAATGGTTAGTGCCCTGCAGTGTGAGATCAGGAGGCTGTATAAGCCAATTTGTTCTGTTGAGCTGTCTTGCAAAAAGTCACCTCTTCCTCAAAGACCGCATACGAGAAGGGCAGTGTGGACAGCTGTTGGGTCAGGAAGAGTGAGGCCTGTGGACCATAAACATTTAACACCTATAGTGTTCTTTCTGAGCTAGTAGCAGATACAAAGGTTGCAAACGTAGCTGATTGTTAGCATAGGAAGGAGGACCCCGAGAAATCTGAGGTTCCATTCCAGGCAAGTGTTGTAGATAAGGCTCCTAAAACGAGAAGTCATCTTCTTGTTGGTGATTCAGTTGTAATAGGTGTTTCTTTAGGAAATCATGTGGAAGTGTCAAAGGAAGTTAGATGTTTACCTGGTGCTACTGTTAAGAGAGATAAAAGGCGTATTTTAAAAATTGTCAAAAAAGCTAGTGAAGAGTGCAATGTTGATGTTGTTGTGCACCTTGGCACAAATGATTTGTCCCAGAATGATGTGTGTTCTGTACAGAAGGATTTTCAGTATTTGGGACAGGATTTTCAACAGTTATGGTGTACTGTTACCATTTTCGGAGGTCTTTCCTGTGCATAATGGACAACAAGAGAAAGTACTTTGTATAGCAGAGTTCAATGTTTAATTAAAGTATTGGTGCAAAGCTGAAGGTTTTGGTTATGTTAGTCATGATGCTATCAGGTGGTCTGACATTGAGCTGTACAAAAGAGATGGTCTGCATCCCTCACACAAGGGAGCTGAGCTTCGTAGTATGGAATTTAGGAATTTATGGACATGCATTTAAACTGAGAAATGAGGGCGGAGATGAAATTATTGAGGAACATTCCTGTTCCCAGCACATTGAAACAAATGTGTGGGCTAATGGCGTGGTCACTTCAGGTAAAGTTTCTGCTGGGGGATCTTCCCTGGAATTGGTTTAATATACAGACCCCCAGGACAGACTGAAGATTATGATAACTTGTTGATTGACAAAATAACTCCAATGGCAATGAAGGGGAGGTTTTGATTATGGGTGACATAAACACGCCTGACATGAACTGGAATTCTCAAATTGATATTACAAGCAGGAGCAGGGATTTAATGGAAGCACCGATTGGACTTTCTCTAAAACAATAAGTAAAAAGTCCAACCCGAGGTGATTGTATTCTAGACCAGCTTTTTTCAACTGGAGTGCCTTGAGGTTTCTTTAGGGGTGCCTTGGCAAAATGTCTAAAAACTGCCCAAAACTTGTATACAAGCCGGCAGTTGGAACAGGCCTGCCTTTTATTTACACAAAGTCACAGGTTTTCATTGTGCACCATTACAACCTTTTAGCCTCCTCCATCCTGACAACTAATGGCATCATCAGTTGATAAGAAAAATGTTGGCTGCCTTCACAACATCCTTGTTTGACCCTCCCCTGCCCCTCTGAGTAAGTGTAGAGAAAAACTGAGCAAGAAGAGAAACACTGGAATACTTGTCAATACCAGTGTGTAAAAGTGTATTTGCTTTGGAAGAATAAATCACCTCTAACGTCGAGTGTCCTATGTGTGTAGATGTTGCTGCATTATATAAAACTAAAAGTTTTTTTATATTTTAGAATGGGGTGCCTCAGGACTGTCCATAATTTTAGATGGTGCCTTGACATTGTCCATACTTTTAAAGGGTGCCTTGATTTAAAAAAGGTTGAGAAACACTGTTCTAGACCTAGTACTGACAAATGGGGATCGACTGTCTAATGTTGGGGTGGGAGAAAATTTGGGTTCTAGAGATCACCAATATTTTTGGTTTGATATTAAAATAAGAACTGAAAAATCATATACAAAAACAAAAGTTTTAGATTTCAAAAAGACAAATTTTGCTGAAATGGGTGAATTTCTAAAAAAGAAGTTGAAAGGTTGGAGTAAAGCAACAGAATTAATCAGTGGACACTGTTAAAGTCTACTATCCTGGAGGCAACTAGATTATGTCAGGCAAGTAGGATAGTAAAGGAAAAAAAAAATCACCATACAGGAGATTCAAGGAAACAGGAGGTGTAGCTGACAGGGAAGAGTAGAAGAATTTACAAAAGGGGGCCAAACACATTATTAGTGCTGCCAAAGCACATAAAGAGGAGGAAATTGCTAAATCTATTAAGAAAGAAGATAAAACCTTTTTTAGGTACATTAGCCATAAAAAGAAAGAAATACGATGGGATCACTAAAATGAAAACTGGGCACAACACTTATGTTAAGGGGAACCTGGATAGAGAAAACCACTTAAACAATTACTTTTGTTCAGTCTTCTCAGAAATAAATTATACTCACAATAATAAGTTGGGAAATCATATTGATTCTAGAAAAGATGGTTCATTTTTAGGATTTCCGGAGAGAGAGGTAGCAGAGAAACTGTCTAGGTTAAAGATTAATAAAACAATGCGCTATGATGGTATTCGTCCCAGAGTTCTAAGAGAACTTTGAGGTATAATTGTTGGACCTCTTTTTAATCAATCTCTTCTAACAGGAGAAGTTCCCGATGACTGTTGGACAGCTAACATTGTACCTATCCACAAGAAGGGCAGCAAGGTAGAAGCTGGCAATTACAGGCCTGTGAGCTTAACATCGGTTGTAGTCAAGTTAATGGAATCACTCCTGAAGAATAATTTATCACTTAAAACACACAACTTTCTGGATCCAAAGCAGCATGGCTTTACTGAGGTCAGATCATGTCAGACTTACCTGAGTGGATTTTTTGACCATATTACCAATGTTTTGAACCAGGGTGGCCCTGTTGGCATAACATATCTTGATTTCAGCAAGGCATTTGATACAGTTCATACACTGAATCAGAATTGGACAGTGAAAGCTCCCCGCTGCTCTCATCCGTCATACTGAGGATTTTGAACGCCTCCTCACTAGTATAAATTTTTGTTTACATGGCTGACTCTGGTGGCACTGGGACAGGTAGACTCCTGATGGTGGCTGTAGGACACATACCCTGGTGATGGTGACTGTGTGACGGTACTCTGCTGATGGTGGCTGTGTGATGGGTACTCTGCTGATGATGGCACTGATGAACCATGTGCGACAAGTGCTCTGCTGATGGGCACTGATGGGCGACAGGTGCACTGATGGGCGACAGGTACACTGCTGATGGGCACTGATGAGTGACAGGTATACTGATGGGTGACAGGTGCACTTTTGGGTGACAGACTGATGGGCGACAGGTGCATTGCTGGGGGACAGGTACACTTATGGTGGGCACTGTGACAGGGGCACTGTGGCTGTGTATGTGATCTTTGTGTGAGGAGAGGAAGCTGGTAATAGTGAGTTACCGCACTGTGTTTACATTTGTGACCATCTGTGATTGGCCAGTGGCTCTTTACCTTGATTGATGATAGACTGTGTCCCAGAACGAGAGAGCTACCGCCCATCTGTCATTTGCCAGTATGGCGGGCAGTTAAACACTTTGACAATTTATTCAACAGGAGCCCACATCAACCAGCTTTTACTAAAAAAATCAAGATGAATTGTAAATATGTGCACAGTCTTTACACGTGATCTGAGTCATTTCCCATATATATATAATCACCTGATAGGGGTATCGCTTATCTGATTGTCGCTTATCCCCACTGCTTTTCATCCTGGCCATTGAGCCCCTAACTCTTTTAACCAAGCTTTCTCTACCAACGACATAGACATATCTGGCCATTAAAGTGGAGCTATACTCACCTTGGCTCCAGAGATGTGACGTCCTGGAGTTCAAAGTATTATTATGTGGCCCAAATGGAACAAATATTCCCTTGGAAAGCAACCTATGATATTCATTTATGGGTATCCACAGAGGTTTAACTTACCAGCCTATTAGCAATTAATAACCTACTATCATTACCACCTGCTAAACACTCTCATACTTCCAATTCCATCACAGTACATTCCTTGAAGCTATGAGATGATATTAAATATTCCAGTGGTCTCATTTCCTCCTTCCTTTATGACATTTCACTACTGGAAGGCCAGTTCACTACAATCTTCAGATTATCCAACTCCTCCAGTGTCAAACTATTTCCAGCTTTACAAAAAGATTGTAATTTCCCACCTAGAGAATTTTTTCATTACCTACAGATAAAATATTACCTTGCCTCACTGAAAAAACATACTACTGATTTCATAAAAAACACCATTTGAAACACTTGTGTGCTTCTGATCTACAAACTCTTGAAATGATCTCCTTTTCATATTCACAACAATTGCATGCAATCCACTGCACTCCACTCCTATACATAATACTTTGCAAATGGTTACAGGAATTGGGAGACACTCTAAATAATGAAGAGAAAACAAGTATGGGAATCCCTTTGTAAGAGCCCTAGTATTGTATCAGTCCTTAAAACAAATTATAAGTTACTAATGTGATGGATGGTATCAAGTTCCAGCCAGAATCGCCACAGCCCTACCATCATATCCCTCTTTGTGTTTTAGGGGGTGTCAAATGGAAGGTACCTTTACACATACCTGTATAGGGTGGGAATGTCTTATAGTGAAACTATTTGGTCTAAAATATATTAGCATATCCACCATGTCCTGGTTATCTTTAATGCAACATCAGGGGTCTTTTATTGCTCTGTCTCATCTGCCCTCCATTGAAAGTAATGAAGTAAAGATTGTGTTCCATTAGCTATTTCCCAGGCCAAGGAAGTAACAGTAGGACCCAGAAGTGGCATTTTTTGCACTACTTCTGGGTTCTTACTAGGTAGGGGAGGTCAGCAAATGGTTAGCTGGTCTCCCTCTCCTTCCCTGCACAGCACCATGGCGGGGGCGCATGCAATGGGTAGACAAATGTTCCTGTATAACATTTGCTGGTAGCAGTGAATGGGGTTAAACATTTTCATTAGGCCACATTATCAACTGAATCAACACTAGCCTTCTTTTATTAAAAAAAAAAAACACCAAACATAGTTACATAGTTAGTCTGGCTGAAAAAAAGACAAAAGTCCATCCAGTTCAACCATAGAAAAATAAAAAAGTTAAAGTTGATCCAGAGGAAGGCAAAAAACCCCCCAGCAAAGCATGATCCAATTTGCTCCTGCTGGGAAAAAAATTCCTTCCTTATCCCCTGAGAGGCAATCGGATATTCCCTCAATCAACTTTACCTATAAATGTTAGCATCCAGTTATATTCTGTGTATCTAAGAATCAATCAAGGCTTTTTTTGAAGCAATCCACTGAGCTGGCCAGAACCAACACGTGAGGGAGTCGATTCCACATTTTCACAGCTCTCACTGTTCTCTCCGTGTTTGGAGATTAAATTTCTTTTCCTCCAGACGTAAAGAGTGCCCCCTTGTCCTCTGTGATGGCCTCAGGGTGAATAGCTCTACACCGAATTCACTATATGAACCACTGATGTATTTATACATGTTGATCATATCCCCCCTTAATCTCCTCTTCTCAAGAAAGAATAAATTCAGTTCTTCTAATCTTTTCTCATAGCTGAGCTTCTCCATGCCTCGTATCAGTTTAGTTGCCCTTCTCTGTACTTTCTCCAGTTCCCCAATGTTCTTTTTGTGAATAGGTGCCCAAAATTGAACTGCATATTCCAGATGAGGTTTTACTAATGATTTGTATCGGGGTAATATGATATATCTCTCTCTGGAGTCTATACCTCTTTTGATACAAGAGAGGATTTTGCTCGCTTTAGAAACCGCAGCTTGGCATTGCATGCCATAATTAAGCTTGTGATCTACCAGAACTCCCAGATCCTTCTCCACCATTGTTTCCCCCAGTTGTACCCCCCCCTAGTAACGATGATGCATATTCTTAGCCCCCAAGTGCATAACCTTACATTTATCAACATTAAACCTCATTTGCCACATGGTTGCCCAATTACACAGTGCATTGAGGTCGGCTTGTAAGTTGAAGACATCCTGTAAGGACGTTATTCCACTGCACAGCTTGGTGTCATCTGCAAAAATCTGAAATGGGATTTTTAATCTCAGACTCTATATCGTTTATAAATATATTAAAAAGTAAGGGTCCCAACACTGAACCCTGGGGTACAGCACTGATGACCCTAGACCATTCAGAGTATGAATCATTAATCACTACTCTCTGAATACGATCTTTTAGCCAGTTTTCTATCCATTTACTTATGGATTTTTCCAAGCCTGTAGACTTTACCTTACACATTAGCTATGTGTGGGGAACTGTGTCAAACGCTTTTGCAAAATCCAAGTACACCACATCCACTGTCACCCCTCTGTCCAAGGTCTTGCTCACCTCCTCATAAAAAGAAATCAGATTTGTTTGACAACTTCTGTCTTTCATGAATCCATGCTGTCTGTTGCTTAAAATATTATTTTCCAGCAAGAACTCATCTATGTGGTCTTTTATTAAACTCTCCAGTATCTTCCCAACTATAGAAGTTAAACTAACAGGTCTATAATTACTTGGTAAAGATTTTGACCCCTTTTTAAATATTGGCACCACATTGGCCTTATGCCAATCCAGTGGTACTATGCCAGTCATTAAAGAGTACCTAAAAATGAGAAACAATGGATTTGAAATGACAGAGCTCAATTCTTTAAGGACCCGTGGGTGTATGCCATCCGGTCCAGGTGCTTTATTCACCTTTATACTGTCTAAATATTTTTGGATCATATTAATTGTAAGCCAATGTGGATCATCTGGAGCTGTGTCAATGCCATGCCCATTATGGAGAAGAGCTCCCCCATGCTCTTTTGTATACACAGAGCTGAAGAAGGTATTAAATAAATTTTCCTTCTCTTTGTCCCCAGTCACCCACTCTAGATTATTTTGTAAAGGGCCTACATGCTTGGACCGGACATTTTTACAATTAATATATTTGAAGAATTTTTTGGGGTTGGTCCTGCTATCTTTTGCAATCTGTTGTTCATTTTCAATTTTTGCTGCCTTTATTTCCTTTATGCATATTCTGTTATATGCTTTGTAATGTTTAAATGATGATAGCGTTCCTTCATTTTTATATTTAATAAAAGCTCTTTTCTTATTATCTATAGCCTTTTTAACTTTGGCCGTAAGCCACAGGTTTGATTTTTAGCCTTTTAAACTTGTTACCCATGGGAATATATTTTGTACTGTGTTCACATACAGTCTTTTTGAAGTACTCCCATTTCTGTGTTGTGTTCATTGATGCCAATATTCCCTCCCAGTCTAAGGCTTGTAGAGCAGCTCTCAGCCTTGGAAAATTAGCTCTCTTGAAATTGAGCGTTTTTATTTTCCCGTATGTGCTTGCTGTTTACAGCTAACAATAAATGAAATCATGTTATGGTCACTGCTACCCAGATGTTCTTTTATATGGACATTAGTAATAAGCTCTGCATGGTTTGAGATTACCAGGTCCAGCAGAGCATCGTTCCTAGTAGTCTATGAACTGTACCATAAAATTATCCTGTAGTAGGTTTAAAAATGTTTGCTCTTTAACAGTTCCTGCAGTACCATTACTCCAGTCAGATTCCGTGTAGTTAAAATCCCCCATTATTATCACTGTCCCAGCCCTTGCAGCCCTTTCGATCTGTGCAAGGAGCTGAGTTTCCACCTGCTCATTAACACTGGGAGGCCTATAACAAACTTCAATGATTACCTTTTTAGTATGCACCACCATGTGCAGTTCCACCCATAATACTTCAGCCTCATCCACACTCTCCATCAACTAGGTCCTCTTTCACACTCGCTCTGAAATCACTTCTCACATAGAAACAAACACCACCACCTTTCCTATTTACTCTGTGTCTCCGAAAGAGAACATAGCCAGGAATATTAATGGCCCAGTCATGCAAAGAATGAAGCCAAGATTCAGCAATACCAATTAAATCATAGATCTCTTCATACAACAAAGCTTCCAACTCACCTATTTTGCTTGGCAGACTTCTGGCATTGGTGAACAAACAGTTTAATTGATTGACACCTTGTTCACACGTATGTGTGTAGTATATATTTCACTGCAAAAAGCACCCAAATATTGTAGTGAGTACATGCACCTTTCACATTATGTTATTTAAGCCTTTCCCTAGAATTTCCAATCTTATACATTCCTGGAGTAAATATCTATTAACCTGTTATTACTTATGTTATTAAGGTTTGAGCAAGAAATAAAGACACAGATTTAACTCCAAAAAGATTAGTTCTGATTGGAGCTATTCCCAATTCTTTCCTCCCTAACATTTTGGTCTTGTTTTAGTCAGTTGACAAAAATGTCATTAGATTTTTGTAATAGTTTTATGTCACCATAACTTTTTATTTAGTTTTAGTCTAGTTTTAGTCACTGAAAAATGTTATTGACTAAAACTATGACAAAAATGATTAGTCAACTAAATTAATACTGGTCATTCGGTCAATTTCCGAATTACAATAGTAAAAAATGTATTCAAGAAAAATACCCCCTTGGGACTTTAATGCAGCTAATAAAATACCACACATCAATTAATATAAAAAATAATATATTTATTTTACAGAATTTCCTAAAAACCTCATTGTGTATATACTAAAATCTATCTAGCAGCTCTGACAGAGTTTATTCAACATAATCCCCTATGTAGGGTCAAAAAGCAAAAATACAAAAAACAATACTCATAATTAGAGATGAGCGAAGTATTCAAAAATTCGATTCGACTGATTCGGCGAATTCGTGGAAAAATTTCGATTCGAGTCGAATATATTCGCTGCGAATTTAACTTATAAAAGGGTGTTTCTAGGCTTCAGAGAGCCTTTATATTAGTGCAGAACACTGTACCTTTAATTTAAATGCCCTTGGAGTCTGCTGGGGAAGAGAAATAATACTGACAGTCAGTATGACATGCAGATGAGTGCTGTCGATCTTAGAATCACCGCACACTTCACTCATTTGGGCAGTCACGGGGCCAAAACCAGAGTGTGGAGCCACAGTGTGGTGCTGGAGGCAGCAGCAATGGGAGGCCATACAGCACCCTATGACAAAAATGGAAACCACCAGCAGTGTGAGGAGACCTGAAAGTGGCACATGGCAGAGTGTGGCGATGGAGACAGCAGCAATGGGAGGCCGTACAGGGACCCATGACACACTCTGGACCTGGCAGCAGCATGAGGAGGCGGTACAGGGGCCCATGACAGATTACGGGCCTGGCAGCAGCATGAGGAGTTGGTACGGGGGCCCATGGCAGATTACGGGCCTGGCAGCAGCAATGGGAGGCCGTACAGGGACCCATGACACACTCTGGACCTGGCAGCAGCATGAGGAGGCGGTACAGGGGCCCATGACAGATTACGGGCCTGGCAGCAGCATGAGGAGTCGGTACGGGGGCCCATGACACACTCTGGACCTGGCAGCAGCATGAGGAGACAGTACAGGGGCGCATGACAGATTACGAGCCTGGCAGCAGCAACTTGGACAGGAGGACGTTCAGCTTCTGCACCGTCGGGTGCGTGCTCGCAAACTGTTGTCTCTTGGAAACGGATTCCAAGAAAGACTGCTGACGGAATCCGTGAAGAGGAGTAGCAGGAGAAGGAGCATCTGAACGAGCGGAATATGCCAACAAGCGACAACAGGGGCCCATGACAGATTACGGGCCTGGCAGCAGCATGAGGAGTCGGTACGGGGGCCCATGGCAGATTATGGGCCTGACAGCAGCAATGGGAGGCCCGTAATCTGCCAGCACCCTATGACAAAAAATGGAACACACCAGCAGTGTGAGGAGACCTGAAAGTGGCACATGGCAGAGTGTGGCGATGGAGACAGCAGCAATGGGAGGCCGTACAAGGACCCATGAGAGACTCTGGACTTGGCAGCAGCATGAGGAGGCGGTATAGGGGCCCATGGCAGATTAGGGGCCTGGCAGCAGCTATGGGAGGCCCGTAATCTGCCAGCACCCTATGACAAAAAATGGAACACACCAGCAGTGTGAGGAGACCTGAAAGTGGCACATGGCAGAGTGTGGCGATGGAGACAGCAGCAATGGGAGGCCGTACAGGGACCCATGAGAGACTCTGGACTTGGCAGCAGCATGAGGAGGCGGTATAGGGGCCCATGGCAGATTAGGGGCCTGGCAGCAGCTATGGGAGGCCCGTAATCTGCCAGCACCCTATGACAAAAAATGGAACACACCAGCAGTGTGAGGAGACATGAAAGTGGCACATGGCAGAGTGTGGCGATGGAGACAGCAGCAATGGGAGGCCGTACAGGGACCCATGAGAGACTCTGGACTTGGCAGCAGCATGAGGAGGCGGTATAGGGGCCCATGGCAGATTAGGGGCCTGGCAGCAGCTATAGGAGGCCCGTAATCTGCCAGCACCCTATGACAAAAAATGGAACACACCAGCAGTGTGAGGAGACCTGAAAGTGGCACATGGCATGAGACACTGTGGACCTGGCAGCAGCATGAGGAGGCGGTACAGGGGCCCATGGCAGATTAGGGGCCTGGCAGCAGCTATGGGAGGCCCGTAATCTGCCAGCACCCTATGACAAAAAATGGAACACACCAGCAGTGTGAGGAGACCTGAAAGTGGCACATGGCAGAGTGTGGCGATGGAGACAGCAGCAATGGGAGGCCGTACAGGGACCCATGAGAGACTCTGGACCTGGCAGCAGCATGAGGAGGCGGTATAGGGGCCCATGGCAGATTAGGGGCCTGGCAGCAGCTATGGGAGGCCCGTAATCTGCCAGCACCCTATGACAAAAAATAGAACACACCAGCAGTGTGAGGAGACCTGAAAGTGGCACATGGCAGAGTGTGGCGATGGAGACAGCAGCAATGGGAGGGCGTACAGGGACCCATGAGAGACTCTGGACTTGGCAGCAGCATGAGGAGGCGGTATAGGGGCCCATGGCAGATTAGGGGCCTGGCAGCAGCTATAGGAGGCCCGTAATCTGCCAGCACCCTATGACAAAAAATGGAACACACCAGCAGTGTGAGGAGACCTGAAAGTGGCACATGGCATGAGACACTGTGGACCTGGCAGCAGCATGAGGAGGCGGTACAGGGGCCCATGGCAGATTAGGGGCCTGGCAGCAGCTATGGGAGGCCCGTAATCTGCCAGCACCCTATGACAAAAAATGGAACACACCAGCAGTGTGAGGAGACCTGAAAGTGGCACATGGCAGAGTGTGGCGATGGAGACAGCAGCAATGGGAGGCCGTACAGGGACCCATGAGAGACTCTGGACCTGGCAGCAGCATGAGGAGGCGGTATAGGGGCCCATGGCAGATTAGGGGCCTGGCAGCAGCTATGGGAGGCCCGTAATCTGCCAGCACCCTATGACAAAAAATAGAACACACCAGCAGTGTGAGGAGACCTGAAAGTGGCACATGGCAGAGTGTGGCGATGGAGACAGCAGCAATGGGAGGGCGTACAGGGACCCATGAGAGACTCTGGACCTGGCAGCAGCATGATGAGGCGGTATAGGGGCCCATGGCAGATTAGGGGCCTGGCAGCAGCTATAGGAGGCCCGTAATCTGCCAGCACCCTATGACAAAAAATGGAACACACCAGCAGTGTGAGGAGACCTGAAAGTGGCACATGGCATGAGACACTGTGGACCTGGCAGCAGCATGAGGAGGCGGTACAGGGGCCCATGGCAGATTAGGGGCCTGGCAGCAGCTATGGGAGGCCCGTAATCTGCCAGCACCCTATGACAAAAAATGGAACACACCAGCAGTGTGTGAGGAGACCTGAAAGTGGCACATGGCAGAGTGTGGCGATGGAGACAGCAGCAATGGGAGGCCGTACAGGGACCCATGAGAGACTCTGGACCTGGCAGCAGCATGAGGAGGCGGTATAGGGGCCCATGGCAGATTAGGGGCCTGGCAGCAGCTATGGGAGGCCCGTAATCTGCCAGCACCCTATGACAAAAAATGGAACACACCAGCAGTGTGAGGAGACCTGAAAGTGGCACATGGCAGAGTGTGGCGATGGAGACAGCAGCAATGGGAGGCCGTACAGGGACCCATGAGAGACTCTGGACCTGGCAGCAGCATGAGGAGGCGGTATAGGGGCCCATGGCAGATTAGGGGCCTGGCAGCAGCTATAGGAGGCCCGTAATCTGCCAGCACCCTATGACAAAAAATGGAACACACCAGCAGTGTGAGGAGACCTGAAAGTGGCACATGGCATGAGACACTGTGGACCTGGCAGCAGCATGAGGAGGCGGTACAGGGGCCCATGGCAGATTAGGGGCCTGGCAGCAGCTATGGGAGGCCCGTAATCTGCCAGCACCCTATGACAAAAAATGGAACACACCAGCAGTGTGTGAGGAGACCTGAAAGTGGCACATGGCAGAGTGTGGCGATGGAGACAGCAGCAATGGGAGGCCGTACAGGGACCCATGAGAGACTCTGGACCTGGCAGCAGCATTAGGAGGCGGTATAGGGGCCCATGGCAGATTAGGGGCCTGGCAGCAGCTATGGGAGGCCCGTAATCTGCCAGCACCCTATGACAAAAAATAGAACACACCAGCAGTGTGAGGAGACCTGAAAGTGGCACATGGCAGAGTGTGGCGATGGAGACAGCAGCAATGGGAGAGCGTACAGGGACCCATGAGAGACTCTGGACCTGGCAGCAGCATGATGAGGCGGTATAGGGGCCCATGGCAGATTAGGGGCCTGGCAGCAGCTATAGGAGGCCCGTAATCTGCCAGCACCCTATGACAAAAAATGGAACACACCAGCAGTGTGAGGAGACCTGAAAGTGGCACATGGCATGAGACACTGTGGACCTGGCAGCAGCATGAGGAGGCGGTACAGGGGCCCATGGCAGATTAGGGGCCTGGCAGCAGCTATGGGAGGCCCGTAATCTGCCAGCACCCTATGACAAAAAATGGAACACACCAGCAGTGTGTGAGGAGACCTGAAAGTGGCACATGGCAGAGTGTGGCGATGGAGACAGCAGCAATGGGAGGCCGTACAGGGACCCATGAGAGACTCTGGACCTGGCAGCAGCATGAGGAGGCGGTATAGGGGCCCATGGCAGATTAGGGGCCTGGCAGCAGCTATGGGAGGCCCGTAATCTGCCAGCACCCTATGACAAAAAATAGAACACACCAGCAGTGTGAGGAGACCTGAAAGTGGCACATGGCAGAGTGTGGCGATGGAGACAGCAGCAATGGGAGGCCGTACAGGGACCCATGAGAGACTCTGGACCTGGCAGCAGCATGAGGAGGCGGTATAGGGGCCCATGGCAGATTAGGGGCCTGGCAGCAGCTATAGGAGGCCCGTAATCTGCCAGCACCCTATGACAAAAAATGGAACACACCAGCAGTGTGAGGAGACCTGAAAGTGGCACATGGCATGAGACACTGTGGACCTGGCAGCAGCATGAGGAGGCGGTAAAGGGGCCCATGGCAGATTAGGGGCCTGGCAGCAGCTATGGGAGGCCCGTAATCTGCCAGCACCCTATGACAAAAAATGGAACACACCAGCAGTGTGAGGAGACCTGAAAGTGGCACATGTTTGGGGCATGATTCATGGCGGATTTAGTCAGTTGTGTCAGGAACTGGTGGTTTGAAATCCAGACTAATCCACGCCTGATTCATTTTCACAAACGTGAGTCTCTCCACACTTTGGGTGGACAGTCGTGTCCTCCGCGGAGTTACAATACCTCCTGCCGCACTAAACACGCGCTCCGATGCCACGCTACTGGATGGGCATGACAGCCTTTCAAGGGCAAATTCAGCTAGTTGGGGCCAAAGGTCAAGTTTCGTTGCCCAGTAGTCAAGGGGATTGTCTACCTCGGTTGGCAGGGTGCTGTCCAAGTAGGCCCAAGCCTGTTGTTTGAGGTCCTGCTCCAGGTCCACCTGATGCTGCTGCTGCTGCTGCGGCTGGTTAGTAGTTTCCTCACTGCGCTGGTGAAGAAAGCTACTCATCATCGACTGCAGACTGAGGCAGCCGCTGCTGGTGGAGCTGCCACTGCTCCTACCACCCCACCCCTCCTTTGCTGCCATGGCAGCGGAACACGAGCGCACAGGGCCCACAGTGTCTGAGGATGGACGTTGGCGCAGAAAGGCAGAGACCAACTGACTACATAGGTGGTTTTTATAGTACGTTATTTTGGCCTCCCTCTCAGCAGGTGTGAAAAAGGCCACCATTTTTGAACGGTAGCGAGGGTCCAACAAGGTGGACAGCCAAAAGTCATCCCTCTGTCTGATGGTTATTATTCGGCTGTCGCTACGCAAGCAAGCGAGCATGCTATGGGCCATTTGTGCCAAGGAATGCGAGGGACTCCCTGCCTCCATCTCCACAGCATACTGCCACGGTGCATCTGGGTCCTCTGTCTCCTCCTCCTCCTCCTCTACCAGATGCTCCTGCTCCTCCACTCCTGTCCGCTGAGTGGAAAAACCACCCATTTCACTCAATAATTCCTGAGCACAAATGTCCTCCTCTACCTCCTCCTCTTCTTCCTGTCCTGCCCCCACAGGGGTCATGTGGCGTTGAGATCTGTGCGCCACGTCTACCGCACTCTGACCAGCCATTGTTAACAGCATTTGTTCCAGGACGTGCAACAGAGGAATGACGTCGTTCATCCCATAGTCCTGCCGACTCACGAATAGCGTGGCCTCCTCAAAGGGCCTGAGCAAGCGGCAGGTGTCACGCATGAGCTGCCAATGGCTGACATCGAAGTTACACAGGGGAGTACCTTTATCCACTTGTAACATCAGGAAATCGGTGATGGCCTTTCGCTGTTCGTAAAGGCGGTCTATCATGTGTAGGGTTGAATTCCACCTTGTTGCAACGTCGCAGATCAGGCGATGCTGTGGAATTCCGTTCTGCCGCTGCAGCTCAAGGAGGGTGTGCTTTGCGGTGTAGGAATGGCTGAAATGCATGCAAAGTTTACGTGACATTTTAAGGATGTCTTGCAGTGGGATGGTGGATTTTAGGAACCGCTTGACAACCAGATTGAACACGTGAGCCATGCATGGCGCATGGCACAACCTTCCTTGACGCAGAGCAGACACCATGTTCTTTCCGTTGTCGGTCAACATGGTTCCGATTTTCATTTTGCGCGGAGACAGCCATCTGTCGATTTCTCTGTTCATTACACTGAGAAGTTCCTCCCCTGTGTGACTACGTTCGCCTGGACCTGGCAGCAGCATGAGGAGGCGGTACAGGGGACCATGGCAGATTACGGGCCTGGCAGCAGCTATGGGAGGCCCGTAATCTGCCAGCACCCTATGACAAAAAATGGAACACACCAGCAGTGTGTGAGGAGACCTGAAAGTGGCACATGGCATGAGACACTGTGGACCTGGCAGCAGCATGAGGAGGCGGTACAGGGGCCCATGGCAGATTAGGGGCCTGGCAGCAGCTATGGGAGGCCCGTAATTTGCCAGCACCCTATGACAAAAAATTGAACACACCAGCAGTGTGAGGAGACCTGAAAGTGGCACATGGCATGAGACACTGTGGACCTGGCAGCAGCATGAGGAGGCGGTACAGGGGCCCATGGCAGATTAGGGGCCTGGCAGCAGCTATGGGAGGCCCGTAATCTGCCAGCACCCTATGACAAAAAATGGAACACACCAGCAGTGTGTGAGGAGACCTGAAAGTGGCACATGGCAGAGTGTGGCGATGGAGACAGCAGCAATGGGAGGCCGTACAGGGACCCATGAGACACTCTGGACCTGGCAGCAGCATGAGGAGGCGGTATAGGGGCCCATGGCAGATTAGGGGCCTGGCAGCAGCTATGGGAGGCCCGTAATCTGCCAGCACCCTATGACAAAAAATTGAACACACCAGCAGTGTGAGGAGACCTGAAAGTGGCACATGGCAGAGTGTGGCGATGGAGACAGCAGCAATGGGAGGCCGTACAGGGACCCATGAGACACTGTGGACCTGGCAGCAGCATGAGGAGGCAGTATAGGGGCCCATGGCAGATTAGGGGCCTGGCAGCAGCTATGGGAGGCCCGTAATCTGCCAGCACCCTATGACAAAAAATGGAACACACCAGCAGTGTGAGGAGACCTGAAAGTGGCACATGGCAGAGTGTGGCGATGGAGACAGCAGCAATGGGAGGCCGTACAGGGACCCATGAGAGACTCTGGATCTGGCAGCAGCATGAGGAGGCGGTATAGGGGCCCATGGCAGATTAGGGGCCTGGCAGCAGCTATGGGAGGCCCGTAATCTGCCAGCACCCTATGACAAAAAATTGAACACACCAGCAGTGTGAGGAGACCTGAAAGTGGCACATGGCATGAGACACTGTGGACCTGGCAGCACCATGAGGAGGCGGTACAGGGGCCCATGGCAGATTAGGGGCCTGGCAGCAGCTATGGGAGGCCCGTAATCTGCCAGCACCCTATGACAAAAAATGGAACACACCAGCAGTGTGTGAGGAGACCTGAAAGTGGCACATGGCAGAGTGTGGCGATGGAGACAACCCACCGACTGTTTTGCTCGCTGCCAAGCTGCCACCCTCTTCTCATGATGATGCGGAAGCAATAGCCTGATGACGACGAGGCTGCCAAGTGCGATCAGCCTCATCATCATCAATTAGGGTCTCCGCCTCACTACTAGCCCCCTCGGCTGCGTGTGGGTCAGGAGACAGACCTGTCTCTAGACCGGCTACCGAGCCACTCTCCTCGCCACTCTCCTCGCCACTACTTCTTCGCCTGGCTGCTGAAGAGGCGGATGTCTCCCCCCATTCCTGACCGCCCTCTGTTAGCTCTTCCTCACTGTACTGGATGACACCGGGAGCACTGGCCTCTGGCTGCGAATAGTGCTGCCTCGACCCCTTCCTCTGCTGCCACGTCTGCTCGCTCCTAAAACATTGCCTCCTCTGCCACTCCTCTGCATGTTGTCTGACATACTCTTTAATTAAACGATTCTGTGTCCCTCAGTAACAATTCTGTGTCTGTCCCTGAGTAACAATTCTGTGTCCCTGAGTAACGTTTCTGTGGCCCTAAGTAACAGTTCTGTGTCCCTCAGTAAAAATTCTGTGTCCCTCAGTAACAATTCTGTGTCCCTCAGTAACAATTCTGTGTCCCTCAGTAACAATTCTGTGTCTGTCCCTGAGTAACAATTCTGTGTCTGTCCCTGAGTAACAATTCTGTGTCCCTGAGTAACGTTTCTGTGGCCCTAAGTAACAGTTCTGTGGCCCTCAGTAACAATTCTGTGTCCCTCAGTAACAATTCTGTGTCTGTCCCTGAGTAACAATTCTGTGTCCCTGAGTAACAATTCTGTGTCCCTCAGTAACAATTCTGTGTCCCTCAGTAACAATTCTGTGTCCCTCAGTAACAATTCTGTGTCTGTCCCTGAGTAACAATTCTGTGTCTGTCCCTGAGTAACAATTCTGTGTCCCTGAGTAACGTTTCTGTGGCCCTAAGTAACAGTTCTGTGGCCCTCAGTAACAATTCTGTGTCCCTCAGTAACAATTCTGTGTCTGTCCCTGAGTAACAATTCTGTGTCTGTCCCTGAGTAACAATTCTGTGTCCCTCAGTAACAATTCTGTGTCCCTCAGTAACAATTCTGTGTCCCTCAGTAACAATTCTGTGTCCCTGAGTAACAATTCTGTGTCCCTCAGTAACAATTCTGTGTCCCTGATAAACAATTCTGTGTCTGTCCCTGAGTAACAATTCTGTGTCCCTAAGTAACGTTTCTGTGGCCCTAAGTAACGTTTCTGTGGCCCTAAGTATTGTTTCTGTGGCCCTCAGTAACAAATCTGTGTCCCTCAGTAACAATTCTGTGTCTGTCCCTAAGTAACAATTCTGTGGCCCTAAGTAACGTTTCTGTGGCCCTAAGTAACGGTTCTGTGGCCCTCAGTAACAATTCTGTGTCCCTCAATAACAATTCTGTGTCTGTCCCTAAGTAACAATTCTGTGGCCCTAAGTAACGTTTCTGTGGCCCTAAGTAACGATTCTGTGGCCCTAAGTAACGTTTCTGTGGCCCTAAGTAACGTTTCTGTGGCCCTCAGTAACAAATCTGTGTCCCTCAGTAACAATTCTGTGTCTGTCCCTAAGTAACAATTCTGTGGCCCTAAGTAACGTTTCTGTGGCCCTAAGTAACGGTTCTGTGGCCCTCAGTAACAATTCTGTGTCCCTCAATAACAATTCTGTGTCTGTCCCTAAGTAACAATTCTGTGGCCCTAAGTAACGTTTCTGTGGCCCTAAGTAACGATTCTGTGGCCCTAAGTAACGTTTCTGTGGCCCTAAGTAACGTTTCTGTGGCCCTCAGTAATAAATCTGTGTCCCTCAGTAACAATTCTGTGTCTGTCCCTAAGTAACAATTCTGTGGCCCTAAGTAACGTTTCTGTGGCCCTAAGTAACGGTTCTGTGGCCCTCAGTAACAATTCTGTGTCCCTCAATAACAATTCTGTGTCTGTCCCTAAGTAACAATTCTGTGGCCCTAAGTAACGTTTCTGTGGCCCTAAGTAACGATTCTGTGGCCCTCAGTAACAATTCTGTATCCCTCAGTAACAATTCTGTGTCTGTCCCTGAGTAACAATTCTGTGTCCCTAAGTAACGTTTCTGTGGCCCTAAGTAACGATTCTGTGGCCCTAAGTAACGTTTCTGTGGCCCTAAGTAACGTTTCTGTGGCCCTCAGTAACAAATCTGTGTCCCTCAGTAACAATTCTGTGTCTGTCCCTAAGTAACAATTCTGTGGCCCTAAGTAACGTTTCTGTGGCCCTAAGTAACGGTTCTGTGGCCCTCAGTAACAATTCTGTGTCCCTCAATAACAATTCTGTGTCTGTCCCTAAGTAACAATTCTGTGGCCCTAAGTAACGTTTCTGTGGCCCTAAGTAACGTTTCTGTGGCCCTAAGTAACGATTCTGTGGCCCTCAGTTACAAATCTGTGTCCCTCAGTAACAATTCTGTGTCTGTCCCTAAGTAACAATTCTGTGGCCCTAAGTAACGTTTCTGTGGCCCTAAGTAACGATTCTGTGGCCCTCAGTAACAATTCTGTATCCCTCAGTAACAATTCTGTCTGTCCCTGAGTAACAATTCTGTGTCCCTAAGTAACGTTTCTGTGGCCCTAAGTAACGATTCTGTGGCCCTAACTAACGATTCTGTGGCCCTAAGTAACGTTTCTGTGGCCCTAAGTAATGATTCTGTGGCCCTAAGTAACGATTCTGTGGCCCTAACTAACGTTTCTGTGTCCCTAAGTAACGTTTCTCTGTCCCTAACTCTCTCCCTGAATACAGCCAGGTCTGCCTCTGTTGAATGACTGGAGGCAAATGGAGAATTCTAAAATGGCCGCCATTTATAGCTCGACCATTACACTGTGCTGGCTGGCTGGCTGCTGATTGGCTAATGCGATCACATGTCATGAACGAATGCATTATGGGTCAGCGCGCCTTGTCTGCGCGCCTTCCCAGACATCCCCGCTCCGTCGCCGCACATGTCGCCGCCATTTTAGGAAAAATTTCGATTCGCGCATCCGAAGTCTGCTTATTTTCGGATTCGACGCGAATCTAAATTTTCCTAATATTCAAAACGAATTCCACTTCGCCTACTTCGATTCGCTCATCTCTACTCATAATAACCCCAATAGCCCTGACGTGTTTCAATCATACATTTTTATAAAAATATATGTGTGGTATTTTATTAACTGCATTAAATTCCCAAGGGGATATTTTTCTTGAATTCATTGTATTTTGAGGACAAGCACCAGATACCCTAATTCTTTCTATTGTAAATAGTAACAAAATTAAACAAATCCGAAATAATAAAACTAAATAATGAAATTAAATTTAATCTGAAATTCGAATCGAATTAGAAAACGAAATTGAATCTGAAAACAAAATTAAAATATAAACATATTGCTGACTATTGCTGATTTCCATCAAAGGCTATGTGTTAGAATCAGGGCCGTGGAAAAGGGGGTACCGCCAGTCCTCCTGTGCAGGGCCCAGGCCAGGAGGGGGGCCCAGGCAGCTGGGTGAATTGGATATGGGCAGGAAAGGTGATCAATATGGTGGGGGAGCAGTAACTAGAACTGATCCCCTGCATGGCTCTCTCTGTAGCAGATGAAAGCTGGGTTCTTCTCCTCTCCCTCCCTCTGGCTTTCAGCTGCTGCAGAGGGAGCCATACAGGAAATTGGTTCAAGCAATTACCCCCCACTGCACCATCACCCTTCCTGTGTGCCATATGTTTCCCCATGCTATCCAGGCCCCCCTGTGTGCCCTCACCCCTGCAGTCCTGCTGGGTTCCCTCCTCTCCTTCCTACCGGCAACTGCAAGCACACAATAGGATCCTTCAGGGATGTAGAGTAAGGAAAGGATCCGGAAAACATGTCACATTTACCAGCCCCTTTCTTTCCTGAATAAACACAATGAGTGATCAGTACCGAACACTCACTATGTTCTTTTTTTTGGGGGGGGGGAGGGGAGTCTGTCAGGTTAGCTGTATGGGGCCCCGTGGTTCCTAACAGCACCCCTGGTTAGAATATAGCTGTCTTCCAAAATTCAAATTATAAAAAGAAAAGAATAAAACAAGATAGAATAGAATATACAAGATCAGAACGGAAAAGAAAAAAAATAGAATAGAGTTAAATAGGATATAAAAAAATAGAATAGATTAGAATAGAATCAAGTAAACCAGTACAGAATAGAAGAGAATAGAAAATTAAAGAATATAATAAAATTCTATAAAGTCCGGACACTAAGTAGGCAACTGGGTAGGCAAAATGCATATTTTCAATAAATTGCAATATTTTTTTCAACAACTCCAATTTCATTGGAATATTAATCAATAACATCTTCAATGTGATTTCCGCCATTTGTGATGCAAATTTCAATGTGCTTTGCAAGATTCTCATGAACCCAATGCAGTAACTCCACATTTCCATCAATTTGAGCATATTCGTTCATGATGCATTCCAGGTGATTCATATCTTTGATTTTCATTGCATACACCTTCTCCTTTATCATACCCCAAAGATACCTCAAAAATAATATTTAATCAGGGGAGAAAAAAAACATATAGTTAGTGATATTTCCTATGTGTCCAGACTTTAGGGACACCCTGTAGAATAAAAAACAAAGGACTAGAATGAAAAAAGAATAGAATAAAATATTAGAATAGAATAGAAAATAATAGAATAGAAAATAATAGCGTAAAACAGAACAGAATAGAATTGAAAATAAAAGAATACAATAAAATAGATTAGAAAATAAAGAAATAGGAGCTTGAGGAACAACACATGAAGATCAGGTGGGGAGAGAGCCAGGTGGGGGGCGGAGCCTAAACATGGCGGCGTCGGAGAGCACGATGTGAGTGCTCTCCGATAACCTCCAAACTAACCTTCCGAGACCCTCATGGAGTGAAGCCCTACCTGCTTGAGGAGGGCTCCAAGCGGAGAGAGACTGGCGCGTGGAGGAGAGAGGAGAGCGGACACGGACCTCCGGAAGGTGATCTCGCTGCGGAGACTCCAGGGCGGCTGTCGGGTTGCCGGGGAGACGAAGCAGGGCGGTGTGAGCACGCTTCTCGCCGCAAGGCATCACTGGGAGACAGAGACGCCGGCCGGCTCCCTGTCAGAGCGGCAGTGACAAGTCGGCTCCCCCTGTGTTACAGGACTGGAAAGCTGTGCGGCCAGTGGAGGAGTGAAGCAGGAGAAAGGGACCAGCTGAGGAAGACCTCGGTGGGAGAGAGGAGGCTGGTCGGTGCTCTAATGAAATAAAGTGTTGCCACCTTATAGTTGCCTTTATCCCCCTGGCCGGCTGTTTAATCCTGGGTCAGGGAGACCCATAAATATTAGGACAGCTATTCTTCTTCCCCAAGACCATCCTCAAGGAGAGAGAAAGGAGGTGGAAAGAAAGAAACTGAATACCGGATACCCCGAGGAATCCCCCCCAGGACTGAGCAGCAGTGAAGGCCCTCTACATAAGCCTGGAACCACCGTCCGGAGAGGGGAAGGGTGAGTGAAAACTGTTGGGGGCCTATTGCATGGTGAACCCCTGAGTGATACAGGCGTCCAAGGGGTTAAAGAGGGGAGGATTCCCAGGGGTTAGAAAAGAAGAAGAAAGGAGGTCCAGGTGTCCCAGGAGAGTAAAGGAAATAGGAAAAACTGCAAGGCTATCAAGATATATAGAGGATATGAAGAACAAAGGTTCCAAGGGAGCAGGGCCCAAAGGGGCCCAAACAGGAACAATAAAGAAATTTACATCTTATGGAAATACTACACCAGAAAGGGCCCAAGGTGCAAAGGGGGAAATGGACATTAGTTCAGGAAATAGCCCTAGGTTATCATTGGGCATAAATAGCAGCGGTAGCCAACAAATAGTGGAGGGCTTGGGAAAAAAAGAACCAGAAGGTGAACTACAACTACCAAATAAGAAGGAGATGGCAGAAATGTTTCAAAATCTGGAAAAAACGATAAAACATGAAATGACAGCTATTCGAAATGATTTAGGTCACCTTCTATTGAGAATGGAAGAAACGGAGAAGAAAGTTAAAATCCAGGCCCAGAAAATAGATAATTTAAAGGAAAGAATAAGCCAATTAGAAAATAACCAGAAAAAAATGACCTATAGGATGGAAGTTCAAGAAAATAAAGAAAGAAGGAGTAATCTTAGAATACGAGGAATCCCAGAGACTGCTAAAGGGGAAATACTATATGAACTAGTTAAAAAAATCCTAAACTCCATAAGAGATAAACCGGAATCTGATGGGATCGACCTGGATGGAGTGTTTAGGGTAGGAAAGTTCAAACGGGCTACTGAGAAGGAAAGATCGAGGGACATAATTGTCCAGTTCCAAAATTTTGGGGCCAAAGATGAGATCTGGAAGAAGACCAAGGGAAGACTATTAGTTAAGTATGGAGACTTGACTATCCAAATCTATGCGGACTTAACAGTAGAGACCCTAAGGAGAAGGAGATCCCTGAAACCCCTGTTGGAGCAAATGAGAAAACAGAATGTGCAGTATAGATGGGGTACCTCAGCATTTCTGATTGGCTGGAAAAATGGGGTCACAGCGTATTTGAGATTTCCGGATGATTTAAGAGATTTTTGTGATAGACTGGACTTGCAAAGAATGGAGATAGCTGGCTGGGAAGAAGAGGAAGAAGATAAAGGAAACATAAATGTTAAAAGAAAACAGGACTGGCAACAGGTCGGGCTGAGGGAGGCATCGGGGGTGGAGGAGGAGGAGAGGGAGAATTAAGTAGAAAACGAATTTTCTTTTTTTTTTTTTTTTTTTTCGTCTCTCTCTCTTACTTCTCCCTCTCGCCCCTAGCCTTCCCCCTCCGGATGCCGAGACCCGCTTGGAGGCTCCGATTAAGGCAGGGAGGTAAAGAGTAAAGACTTTTTGACAGAGAGAGGGAATCGGGGCGGTTGGAGGAGAGGTGAACCGTACATAGGCGGAGCTGACGCCCTAAACTTTAAATCAATGGTGGAAATAGATCCACAAATGATTTGTAGGCAGATTATAGGCCTAAAAACGGGTAGGGAAAAAAGAAGGGGGGATGGGAGGGGTGGGGGGAGGTGGGGAGGGAGGGAGGGGGGAGGGGAAGAGAGTTGGGTGGGTGGAAGGGAGGAGAGGAGGTATTGGGTCAATACTCTGCAGGACAGAAGAGATGAAGAGGAAGAGGTAATCTGGAAGAGAGATGGACTTAATTGGGAAAGATGGAAGAATTACAGTTTATAACCTATAATGTGAACGGGCTGAGTTGTCCAGGGAAGAGATTTAGGTTGTTTAAAGAGTTACATCATAGGGCTACGTCAGTGGTATTTTTACAAGAGACGCATTTCGAGATAGAGGCAAACGTGAAATTGAAATCCAAATACTATCCAACATGGTACTACGCAGATTCCCCAATTAAAAGAGCAAAAGGGGTTGCAATAGGTGTGGCAAAGAACATGAGATTTGAGTTGGAGGATAGAAGAACCGACCCGGAGGGGAGGTTCTTATTTTTAAAAGGTAGACTCCAGGGGATTGAGTGTACTTTAGCCAATATATATTGTCCCAATAAAAACTCGGAGAAGTATATGAAGGGCTTGTTGAAAAAATTAATGGACTTTAAAAAAGGGCGTTTGATAGTAGCTGGAGACCTAAACTTTTGTATGGACCCACAAAAAGATAATACCTCTCCTGTGCAAAGAGAGGGGAGTAGGGCTCTGAGAGCTATGAAAAAAGTGATGCATGAATATCAACTAGTGGATACTTGGAGAATAAGGCATATGAAAGACAGAGACTATACCTTCTTCTCGAATGCACATGAGATATACTCGAGATTAGATTACATCTTAATAGACCATCAACTAATAGATCACCTGGTAAAAATTGACATAGAGACAAGGACGTTCTCGGATCATGCTCCGGTCGTGATGAAGTTGAGATGGGGAAGAAGGTGGACGGGAGGATTAGGGTGGAGGTTAAATGAGGTCCTTCTTCTGGATGAGGATGTAGTTCAGAAAATCGAGAAAGAGATTAAGGAATACTTTAAGGAGAACGAAACAGAGGAAGTATCGATAGCTACAGTCTGGGAAAGTCATAAGGTATTCATAAGAGGAATCTTGATTGCGGCTGGAGCAAGGAAGAAAAAGGAAAGAAGAGAGAAGGTCAGTGGGCTCTTAAAAGAAATATTAGACTTGGAGCAGATCCATAAGAAGAAAATAACAAAAGATACGAGACAGAACTTACTGGATAAAAAAGAGGAGTTAGAGAGGTTGATGGATGAGGAGAAGAGAAGAGTATACAACAGGGTTTTGAACGAGAGGTATAGATGGGGAGACAGACCAGGAAGATATTTAATGAGAGCTTTGAATAAAGAGAAAAATAGGAATTATATAGAAAAGATAAAAAGTTCAAAGGGGGAGCTGGCCCACTCAAATAAAGAGATTATTAAAGTGTTTACGGAGTATTATAAAAAGTTATATAATATTAGCCCCCAAGACCCTCTAAAGGAAATCCAAGAGGGAATTAAGGAAAAAAAGATGACATACTTAAAAAATGCGGGATTACCAAAACTAAGTGAAGCACAGTTGAACTCCCTAGACGTAGAAATCTCCCAGGAAGAAATTAAAATAGCATTAAGAAGTACAGGAGGGGGAAAAAGTCCAGGTCCGGATGGCTATACAGTTAGGTACTATAAGAAATTTAGTGAAGTATTGTTACCCAAACTGGAGAAATATATGAATGCACTGGGAGGTGGGATGGAAATGAGGAGAGAATCCCTACAGGCACATGTAGTACTTATTCACAAGGAGGGAAAGGACCCATCGCAGTGCTCCAGCTATAGACCTATCTCATTATTGAACACAGACACTAAACTGTATGCAAAGGTGTTAGCAAACAGGTTGAGAGATCTGATGCCTGAATGGATCCACGGAGATCAGGTGGGCTTTGTACCGGGGAGAGAAGGTAGAGATAATGGCTTGAGAACCCTGATGCTTATTCAGAAGAGTAGAAGAGGGAAAGCCCCGGTGGTGCTCTTGTCAATTGATGCGGAGAAGGCATTTGATAGAGTGGACTGGGGCTTTATGATGGACAACTTAAAAGTGCTGGGGTTAGGAGATAGAATGCGAGAGTGGATAAGTAAACTATATAGGGAGCCTACTGCAATCATCACGGTAAATGGGGAGAGATCAGAACCCATTGGAATGTCAAATGGTACAAGACAGGGCTGTCCTCTGTCTCCCCTGCTATATGTATTGTCACTCGAACCTCTGCTGTCAATAATAAGAAATAGTGGATCGGTAAAGGGAATTCAGATAGAATCCATAGAACATAGAGTAGCGGCCTTTGCAGACGATTTATTGTTCTATGTGGGGAATCCCCGAATAACTCTCCCAAATATAATGAAGATTCTGAAGGAGTACGGTGAACTATCAAATTTAAAAATTAACCCAACGAAAACAGAGATCCTGAATATTAATATATCAAAGAATGAAAAAGAAAAATTACAAAAAGAATTCCCCTTTATTTGGAGAGAAAAAGAGATAAAATACCTAGGAATAAAAATCACTGCCTCATCCAAGCATTTGTATAGAGTAAATTATATCTCTTTGATTAATGAGATCAGGGAAGATTTAAAAAGACTTGAAGGAGGAAATCCATCCTGGATAGGACGTATAAACTTAGTCAAAATGGTAATTATGCCTAAAATACTGTATAGATTTCAAATGGTACCAATTAAAATTCCAGAAGCCTTCTTTAAGATAATGAAAAAAATGTTAACAAGATACATATGGAAGAATAAAAAACCTAGAATAGCATATGAAACATTGAGTAGGACTAAAGAGAAAGGGGGATTGGGTTTACCAGATGTCAAGAGATATTATAAAGCAGTGGTTTTGGCAAGAATATATGACTGGACATTTAACCATAAGGGGAAAAGTTGGGTAACAATAGAGAATGAGCTTAGTGGAATTGGATTGAGTCAGATGATATGGGTCCCACCACAGTTTAGGGGAACCAAAGAAAGCACAAGTATTTACACTTTAAATGTCTTTAGGGTATGGGACAATTTACATAAAAATATGAAATGGGAATTTAATTCAACATTAATGCCTCTCACGAATTCTGAGTACTTTCCTCCGGGAAAGAACAAGATTTCGGGGAGATGGTTCAGAAAGGAAGATACCCAACTGAGAGATGTATTGGTGGAGGGGGAATTGAGATCACTTAAAGAGTTAATAGAGAAGAAGGGAGACATTTTTTTTAGAATGGATGAGTGGAAATACCATCAATTGAAAAGTTTTATTGGAAAACTACCGAAACCTTTGAGAATAAAACAGGAGTGGAATATGTTTGAAAGGTTGTTGGAGACACGAAGGGATGGGAAGCACGGTGTTTCAAGAGTGTATAGAATTCTCACAGAATTAGAAACAAACACAAAGTTAAATTTTATGACAAAATGGGAAAGAGATATGGGAGTTGAGTTTGATGAGGATAGACAGAGAAAGATGTTTAGATTGATACACGATAATGTTAGTATGAGAGAGGTGGAGGTTAATTATAAGTTTGTGACACGATGGCACATCACACCGAGTGTTGAACACAAGATGAATGGGGAAAGTTCAAATGTGTGTTGGAGAGGATGTGGAGATATAGGCACGGTGTTTCACGTATGGTGGGAATGTCCGAAAATCCAGGCTTTTTGGAAGACAATAGTCAAGCTGATTAAAGAAATAACGGAAATTGACATAGGATTAGATCCAACGACGTGTCTCCTACACGTTGTGGAGACATCTGTAAATAAATATAAAGATTCAGGTATTTGGTACTTCTTGAATGCAGCGAAAGGGTTGATACCCAAGTTTTGGCGGAAAGTCAAGGTACCGAAGGAGGTGGACTGGATTAACAGAGTAAACCAGATAGGTAGAATGGAAAGATCATATCATATGCAGGAAGACAGAATGGGAGTGTATCTCAGGAGATGGGAAAAGTGGGAAAGAGCAGGATTGAAAGAGAAATATAAGAAAACATAAACTAGGATGTTAACATAACACTAAAAAGCCTCAAGAGAATAGAATGGGATAGAGTCTGCAGAGGGGGAAGAGGGGTGGGAGGAAGGGGTAGTGGGATGGGAAAGAAAAGAGTTTTAAGTAAGGGAAAGACAGAAATGTTATAAATGTATACTTGTATGAGAATTACTTCCCTGTTTGAGTTTTTGTATTAACATGAAAAATTTAATAAATATTTAAATTAAAAAAAAAAAAGAAAATAAAGAAATAGAATATGAAAAAATAGATTAGAATAGAATAGAATACAGCTATCATCTGAAGTTCTAATTTTTAAAATAATAGAACAGAATAGAAAAGAATGGAATAGAAAATAGAAGAACAGAGTAGAATAGAAAAGAATAGAATTGAAAAGAATAGAATAGAAAATAAAAAGAATAGAATAGAAAAATAAAATAGAGTAGCATAGAATAGGAGGAATACAACCTTCTTCCAAAATTCTAATTTAAAATAGAATCAGCTATTTTTCACAATTAATTTGAATTGATGAAACAAAATTATTAATTTAACGAATCGTTCCGAAACAAAACAAAAATTATTTCATTCTGCACTTGTCTAATTGGCTTATTTATCTGGCCATTATATTTAAAGAGGGAAAAGGATCCTCCTTATACACTTCATAGCGGTTATACTTGGGTACAAACCACACAAAACAGTGCTGCCCCACAAAGTGATCTCCTAAAACAAAACACTGGACAACCCTGGTTTAAGGAGAGGCACAAGTTTCATGACAGTATGTAATATGAGAAAGCAGAACAAATTACAAGTACGAGGAGATGCGGATGCTATCAAAGGTTACAATCAGTAGTCTGTTACTATTGTGGACTAGAAAAGACTACTTTCACAATTTGAGAAAAAATGCATTAGTTTGGAATGAAATAGAAAGGTACTAATTAAAAAACAGAAAAACATCAAACAGTATTCTAAAATTGCTATATATACAGTGTATATATATATATATATATATATATATATATATATATATATTGAAGTTATGACGTGCGTATATGCCAACAGCACACTACAATTTAAGAAAAGTACACTCACAGTGAATGGTGCAGGTGTGCTTCCAGAGGCTTTGTCTATAGTCTGGCTTACAGCTAAACAGTGGTGCAGAAACTGAAAATTATTCATGTGAACCTGTGAGGACATAAAATTGGGAGAGGCCATTCCTGACATGATTTTAAAGATGAAAGCTCCAGGACTGTTGTTCCAGGATGTCACTATTCAGTGAATCATCAACTTGCAACAAAAAGGCAGCCAGTCAAGTCTCATATCCCATCTTACAGACTTATTTCAGATCAGTAAATAACTAGGTAGAATTTAAGTTCAGAATGACTACCATGCAATGGCAGATCCTATGTTTCTACTCAGTGGTGTTTTATGAAAGCAGTGGACCTGTGTGCAAGATCATACCTTGGGCCCGCTGTCAGAGAAAAACAAAGTGCCGAAGCAAATTGGGTGTAGTTTTCTGTAGCTTTCAGTAGTTTTTGGTAGTGCCTGCTGGTCACAGAGTAAAGTAAAGATGCTCGGCAGTTGAGTTAACTTCTTTGTGCAGCTGTCTGGCTCCTGGTTGGCACTTTCCTGAAAGGGTTGCTAACTCCCCCACAACTTTTTTCACTGACAAAACATGGAAAGTTTACAGACAGAACACATTTTTTTACTGACAACCTGAAATATGACATACAGTAAGCTTCTATTATAAACTAAGAAAATTGATAACAATTTCACTTAAGCTTTCAGAGTTTGTAAAAGACCCCCAAAACCATACATTTTCTGAAAGCACATGACCTGTAGAACTTAAAAAGGTGCTACCGATTTTTTTAGATCCCACCCTCATTTTCTTAGCTGCCCAAATGATTATCAGATCACTATTTTTACTGAAAATACACTAAAATCATTATTAGCACATATAAACAAAACATAACTTACAAAATTCTTGCTAAATTCCTACTAAGAGATATATTTTTTTCAGTGCTATTTTTGGAACACTATGCATTGCTACTGAGAATGCAGAACTTTATCCATCCTCAAGATGGCAGCATTTAGCACTTTTACTTGCCATAGCCTTAATGCAGGTATAGAGAGACTTCTGGGAATTGTAGGCTTCCTCAGCGTAAAGCTGCAGTTAAACTACAGAGCTCATGAGCAGTCATCAAGATGTAGTGCTACCCTCTTGAGGGCTGCTGGATATTTGCTGGGCAACACACATTTTCCACACTTTCTCTCAGTGTTAGTAAAACAATCATTGAGCTTGTTTTTGTTGTGTTTAGTAAAGGGTTGGGGTCCAGGGGTATATTGGATGCCCAAGGAACTGTAAAACTTGAGGACAACTTTATAGCAAATTATACACAAATGTGGACCAAAAATCAGCAACAGTCTTTTTAAGGAGCACTGAGTCCCCCTTGGTGTACCATCTCAGACCCCAGATGAAACTCTCCTCATCCACCCGGCTGTCCTGAGGGTATCCCCGGGAAAGTGTTTCCAAAAACTACTGTGAAGCAGTCCCAGATAAAGACTGGTTCGGTATTGCACCTGATCGCCCTCTCCCTTCTGTGGCCCAAGGGGTGTAGAAGTACTCACACTGTACCTTTCCTGTAGCTTGGTAGGTTGCAGCTGCTTTCAGGCCTTACCCTGGGTGGTCCTCCATAGGAGACTGTAGGGCAGTGGAGATCCTTCTGTCTGCTCCAGCCTGTAGGCAAGCCCCCCTACCTGGCTCCACACTCCATCACCTTCCTTCAGTACATCTTCCACTCGAGTCCAATTCCTCTGCTGTTCAGGCTCTCTCACCTTTAAGGGTTGCACTTAGCCACCATGGCCAGTCTCCTGCATGGGGATTGGCCAAGATCCCTTAAACATACAAATCTAGGCCTCCTCCCCTCCTCTGCCCTTCTTCTAGAAAGTTTCTCCAGCTTCTAGAAGGGTGAGAGGGCTCCAGAAGCCCTGACCTGTAGAGCCTCCTAGCCTGTTCCTTCAGAACGTGTGCACCTGTGATTACATCACTTGCTACACAAGTAAATATCCCTAAACAGTGCATGTTTAGGAGATATGTCATTTTAGATTATTATAGGCTTACCTGTAGGTACAAGATAAATAAAAGGACTTTACTGCCACTTCAAGGGGGCCCCCCATTGCAGGATGCCCATCACACCTCTGATTTATCGCATAAGGACAGGGTGAACGGTTTGCCAACCCATGTATCATTGTTACCTGTTACAGTTAGTTGTTGTGGCCAGGGTTTTCAAGGTTATAAATATTATTCAGTATTGGCTTTTATCAGAAACAAATATCTCAGTGCTATTTCTTGCTCTCTGCTAAGCAGAATCTTTTCCATGTGACTGCACCTACTTTGGCCCAGGCCATCTAAAGAAGGCACTTTTGCTGTATAAGAACAAGCTTACCTCTTAAAGTGAACCATGCTTACAAATACATTCTCTTAAAATTACTTTTTGCCAACAATTCTATGTCTCAAGGTAATCTTGCCAACAACCTTATCTCTTAAAGTGATCTGTGCCAAAAACTTTGCATCCCAAATGGGAATTACCTTGTTCATTCCACATTTTAAAGGGAGAGCACCTCATATTGCACTCCAACGTAATTCTCAGGCTTAAACCTAGACTCTCCTGACTGAGGGCCTACAAGTCATTTTCCTTGTTTATCTATAAACATCTCAATAGGGAGTGATCTCCTAATATGAGGTCTATTGTTTATGTCCCTTGGTCCTGCAGGACATAGGTGGCCATACTTTAAAGGGAATTCACTGTACTGTATTGTTACTGTGTTTATTCATTGTGTCTATTATATAACCTCTAAACTGTTGCATTGCCTTACCATTTTATTGGTACTAATACAACCTGGTCATTTCTATCACAGTTGGTGTGTATCTTTCTTGTGTAGCTGCAGGGCAACTCCCTGGCTGAGGTATTTTGGTGGTGTTAGCAGGGGTAGTGCTATATTTTTCATATTTTTACTATTTTTGGGGGGAAGAGGGCTTTGGTGAAACATCAGTAATCTAAATGTACCCCCGATGTCTCTTTTTTGAGACAGAAAAAGGGACTGAGGACATGAGTCCTCATTCCCTTTCTCTGCAGCCACAGCTGCACTGCAAATGAATGAATAGAATAGAAGCTTCTGTACAGAGATTTCCTATTCATTCACAAACTGAAGCTTAGTAAATACAGTTTATATTGGTTCAGTGATGAATATATGTACCTGAACTGAAATGAGCGCTCAATGTTTTAGCAAGGGGCTGGTAAATATGACATGTTTAGCAACTCCCTTCTCTCTTGCTTTCCATCCTGATACCAATCTCACACCCCAGCATCAGCTGCAGCTGGCAGGAGGGGAGATAGAAAGCTGGTCAGCAGAACTGCAGAAAGGGGGTGCCAGGGGATCGGGAGGTGGGGGGGATGCAGTACGGGGGGTGGTGGAGCAAGGGGGGATCTATTTGGACTTTTAAATCCCCCTGTGGCTCATCTGCAGCACCAGAAACCGGCAGCTGCATGGGAGCCACAGGGGAATTGACATGCAGAGGGGAAATTGGCAGTGCTATGGGGGGATTGTGGGATTACTCTCTTTATGTAGTGTATGACTGCACTCTGTTTCTATTGTTAAAGGTTTCCCACAAAGGTAAAAGGCAAGTAATACAGCACATTTGAAATCTGATTTATAAAATGACCAAAGTGCAGTTACCTTTTTCAGCCAAGTGGCGATTATCTTTTATTGCTCATTCTGTTCTAATCAAATGATGGGTGACATTTGGTAACTTTTGGTTATGACAATTGTGCTTTGTACATTGCTTTTTAAATGAAAGGAAACTTGTACTAAGATAAATGTTGGCCTCTACTACTCACTCCTTCTCATGAAAATACTAACTGCCTGGCTTTAGTACTGATTTGTTAGCTTTAGTACTTTCTGAATCACTGACCAACAACAAGTATTCAGATCTGATTTTCTCTGATTTTACTTGTTGATGTTCGGGCTCCAGTTCAATGACTCAGAAAATAGGTAGAGACTACAAGGTTGCCAGTGTTTTCAGGAGAAGGTCAGCAATGGCAGAATTCATAATGTCTTAATACATGTGGAATTTACTCTACAAATGTTAAACGTTAATTAAGTGAAGCTGCAGTAGTTCACATTCATCTTTCAGGCATTTACAAATAGAAAACCACTATAAAATGAATCTAATGTTTTTTTTAGATCATATATAAATGCTTGCTATGGTCTACACTGCAAGGTACAAGGTTGAAGATTTTAACTATCATATTGTTATTTGTCTGTTTTGTGTAGTAGTGGTCACACAACAATTCCTCTAGTTATATGATGATCATGGTGCTCAACATTGAACTACTATTGGGTGCAGTAAAGGACCTGGATAGGGGCCAGAGGGAAGGGGAAATTCTACCAGCACTGACTACCTATGCAGCTGTGAGATGTTATGAGATTAAAAGCAAGTCCATGCTGGAAGACACTGCCAGGCTCTTTGATCTAGGGTGTGAACAAGGAGCAAGTAGCAATATAATGCTTAGCACCTCCTAGTCCAGTTCTGATTTAAGTCCGAGGTATATATCTATATATATATATATATATATATATATATATATATATATAAAATTTCTTCTATACTTTGGGTATGCAATATCTGTACAAAGTGAATAATGTATTGCACAGTTAACGAAACCGAAAAGTATATTGTGCTTGGTTGTTACAGTAACTGAATAATAGGAATTCTTTGTGATGACTGAATAGGATTTATTTAATGTTTTATTTAGTCAATATCATTTTCACAGAGCAGCAGTCATCTTGTTAAAAACTTAAAGTATGTCATTGTCTTCATCCTTCACCAACCTAGTTTTTAGTAAATGCATTTTTAAAAATTTTTTTTTATTAAAACAATATTTACCTTAATTATGCCCACAAATCACTATGTTGTTGTGGAACTCCTAGTTAGGCCCACAGGAAAGTGTCCCTACAATGAAAGGGCAAATTGTGTTTTGCACCTCACCTATCCCAACAAAAGTTCCCTTTCCTTCCCTGATTGGGTGCCTAGATGAGTGGAAGGAGATGGGGCTGAATTTCAGAATGGGCTGTTGTCATGAGTCTTATTACTATACATTCACACTCATACTGGTACCAGTACAGAGAATCAGTTGCGTTTCAGGTGCACAAAGCATTTTACAATTTTTGCCTCAGATCATATCCTAAAAAAACTTACTAAATTTTTGCAAGATACATTTTAACTAGATTTTCTTTAGAGAACATGATATTTCAGTATACTGCACCTAATACCACCCTCTACCAATTAAGCATGTCATGAAAGTATTCTGATTCTTCATCCAGCTAAGCCAAAGCACTCATAAAACCACAGTTACTCAGAATTCTTAATGCTAGTTAAGCTATGACTGTTCCTTGTTGTTCACTTTAGTTTTCCTTCCCTTAGGGAAAAGGTACGGTAAGTAATGTACAACTCTAATTACTGTTGAACTGCAACTGTTAATAAAGGACATTTCCAGTAAAATGTGGGGTTGATTAACTGTTACTGCAAGCCAGGAAACACTGCACGTGTTCTACAGCACATTAATTTGTTCTACAGCACATTTAATTAAAATCTGTAAACTGCTGTTGTTGACCTTTCCCTAGCGGCAGGGAAAGGTTCCTGATGAGGAGGGAAAGGGTACATGATGGCCAGGCCGCACACTGCCCCTCATCACAAGTGCTGTCGTTTTGGCTGAAACCTGCTTGCTGTTGGGATCCATGAGTGTCCCTGGTTGGGGTGTCTTCCCTCTGGATTTGTTGTGACTGTTTGCATTGCTCCAATACAAGTTCTCATATTGCATCTTGACTGTGTGTGTTATTGGCTCCACACCATGCTGCATCACACCTACACTTGGTGGCAGTTGGCAGGATACAGTATATCCCTTGCAGCGGGTGCAGAAGAAGGATTGGGTTCCAGCATGGCTCCACTAGGATAGGCCTAAGCCCTAATACCAAAGTTCAACAGCTCTAACATCCCCCTGACAGAGTGGGAGGAGAGACTGGACAGTGCTGCACCTCCATACCAAGTTCTGGCCTGACTGGTTCTTCTTAAGGAAACAGCAAGAGGATGAGAACCTCATCCATTATGTGGTAGCCATGCAGAACCTCTGGAGGAGCTTCGAAAAGAGGGATGTGCGTGGCTTTCCTGACATCACTGATTCAGATCACATACTAAGGGACCAGTTCATGGCTAGCCAAGTCTGGAGAGCCTTTTAAGTGAAAGTTAAAGTGCAACCTGCCACCTCCTTCCATAATGCAGTGGTGGACATGGTTGTGAGGGAACAGGAAGAGATGGATACAACGGTGACAGTGACCAAGAAATTTGAACCTGCTTATTTCAAAGGGGAGGCCCTGGCATCTTCACCCCTGTCAGCCATGCACCTGCACTGAGAAAGCTAGCTCAGGATGTGGATGCCTTGATGTAGAAGGTAGTCTCCTCTAAGAAGGACTTACCCCAACTCCATAGGGATGAGAACCAACTGTGCAGGGACCCGAGGAGGACCAAAAATGCTGCTATGGACATATTTCTAAGAACTGTGGGCGGTCTGGATTAAAAAAACTCCTCCAGGCTGCCATTAAGCTGCAGAGAATTAGACCCCTCCTGGCTATCCCTCAGAGTGGCAAAAAACCTACCCATCCTGGTTGAAGGCATCACCTGAGTGAGGATCCATATCAAAGACCAGGTGGGGGAGTAGGTAAGGATGGTGGGACCATAAACCCAGCAGTCCTTGTTGTGCTGAATATCTTAAAAGGCCTGGACTTACCACGTCTGTTGGCCAAGTATGAACATTTGGGCTGTTAAGTCTTTGGCTTTGGCCTGCGAGCTGTGTGGCACCGAGTGCTCCAGGCCTACAATGCCCAGCACAGGGCAATAAAGAATCAGCTGGAACAAGTGGGAGTGGTGCATACTTCCCCCCTCAAAAGCAAAAACTACTCTTGGCACCACTGCAGGAGATGGTCTGGTTGCTCTGTTTTGGGGCCCCCCAGAAATTACAGTAGTCCAATGATATCGTAGAACCCTGCAAGGATATCAAGACATGTGGGGAGTGGCTGGTGGGCCTACCCTGTTCAAAATACATCAAGGAAGAGTCTTCTTACAGCTCATCAACCCAGGAATAATGGCAATAACGCTGCCCTAGCACACCATCTTGGCTGACCTCTACACTGTACCTCGTCACTGTATCTCTGAGGCCCAACCAGGGTGGAGGTGGTCTGCACCCCTCTACAGGCAGCCATGGTCTCCTGGGATGCGACCTACTACAGGTCCCCACTGGAAGAGCTGGATATCCCCTTTAAAGACTTTTCTCTGCCCCAACAAAGATGGGTTCACCAGCTGCTGGAAAAACACCTGCTGGTGTTGTTTGCCACCAGTCTCAAAGATTTTGGGCTCACCATAGATATACCACCCCATACAAGCGTTCGTAAGGAGCGACAAGCTTCATGTGATTTTGAAAGGCGCAGTTTGATCCGATCCTGTGGTACAACATTCACGGCATAATCGCATGTTGTGTGTTGTGCAGTGATCGTCATGAAATTCCAAAATGTGAAGTGTGAATGGGGCCTCAGGGAGACAGGATGAAGTAATTCAGATACATTGGGTTATACTGCTGGCTACATGAGACTGTACACTGGCAGGAAAAGCTGGTAGACCTAGAATAACACTTCCCAGTTCCATCATGTGCCAGTTTTTTGCTAGTATCCTTGGAGACTTGAGTTATTCTCTCTGAGAGAAGCAAACTCTATTCTTTACTTTTTATTGAAATTCTAAAAGTTTCTTCAGTTGTGGTAGAGCCAGAAGGAACTAATTTTTGCAGCTTTTTGAATTAGCTGATTCTCAGCATTGCTATTAAGAACCTAGCTGTAAGGAAGAAGTAGGGCTGATCTGTAATGTGTCCTGAAGAATGGAGCTCTGCTGAAGGCATTCTCCTAGGGAGTCACAGAGTGCTTTAGAGGTCCAGGGCCCCTGTGCAAAGGTCTGGTAGAACCCTTTTCCTAAAAACGTATTAAATTGGAGCTTCACCTTCTCAGTCACCACTGACTATTTTACATCTTAGCTATGCTAGCATTGGTAAATAGATAGGAAAGTATATTATATAAACTTTTTTTTTCTTTTATTCAGTTACTTCCTGGTTTTCGTGGCTAGGCAAATGATCTCATACATCCCAGGAGTCTTCAGGAGGGGAGGAGGGATTTTCTTAGCTAAGCACACCCTCCTGTCTCCATGCCTGAGCTAAGAGCAGATGAATTCCAGGAAGTGAATGCTACATTAATCTTATTCCCTTACTCAGGATGGCCACAGCCATAAAAGCTAAAAGGTGTTTTTCAAAGTGATTTATCAACAAAATAAAGCATAGAGACATTGATGGATGGGGGAGTTTGCGCTGTGGAGCTCCATGGTAGTTCATTGATTCTTCCTGTCAGTATACTTACAGGTTTGCAGGAGACCTACCTGGCTGGCACCAGCGATCTGCTGTTTGCTGGTGAAATGCTTTACAGGCACCTGCAACAAAAAATAATAAATGCACATTTTTGTACCTGCAGAAAAGGGTGCATTTATTATTTCTTTTCCAAAAAGTGAACTTATCCTTTAAGATTAAGATAATACTTTAGCCCCTTTTCACAGCGAATCCACCTGCTCAGTGGGGGATCTGTCTGCTGATCTCTGTTGAGCAGGTGGATGAGAGGTCCATGTGTGCTCCACTTATGCTGAGCAGACACGGACACAGCCCATGTCTACTATGGGTGGTCAGATGTAAACCAACCCCCTGTGTGTATACATCCGAATGTTGTCCGGTCTGATCTGCTAGATCTATCTGTTTGTTTTTAGAGGATAGGATCGGATCGGATGCAGGCAGGTGTAAACTGACACATGTCTATTTTCATCCTCCACTCCATAAAGAGCAATGATCAGGTCCACCTAAAAAACAGACAGATGGCCCTGATCAGTCCAAGGGGCCTACTTGTCACTGTATACTTATAACAAAATTTAATTCCTGGGGGAATTCACTAAAGCTACTGCACCACTTTTATGGCATTAATACCTCTTGTAAATATGTTGCACCAAATTCATGAAGCATCTGCAACACTTTCAGTTCGATAGTGACTTGTGCACCAAATTCAGATAATTCTGAAATGTCCCACTCTTACACTGTGGTACAACACCTGATCCAAATTTAAAATAAAATACAGATAGTTTGCATCTTATGGAAGTGGAGCTAATGAAGACTAACTCTCTCTTGGCGTACAGAGATATATATTTTTTTATATATATTTTGGACTTTAATTTGAAATTATTATCTAATGAAGGGTTTCTTTTATTAATTTTCACTGAGCATATTTATGTTTATATAGGTACATGAATTTGGCACATGCTGTAGCACTGTTAGAATGCAAGTGTAATCCATTGAAATGGTATTACTTTTCAATACACTAAAGTGGACATTAGATGGCAGTGGCCTGCTATTCAGGGTTATTCACATTGACAGAACAACCCTCTGGAACTTGTATTTCTGAACAGCAGAACTTGGCTGATAAGCAGAGTGTCTGGGAATACATTTCCCAGGAGAGGTAGCATGTGGGCGGGGGCATATAAATATCATAAATTGGCGAGAAGAGTGTGGAGGGAGATTGAAGGAGATGTGCTGATGGCAGGCCACTCTGACAGCAGGAGACAGAGCGGAATGCCAAGTCTGAACCAAAGGGCTTGTGGACTGTCTCCATCCATGGGGAAAGACAGATCGCAGCAATCCGGATTCAGTGCCAACTGAATCAACCAGTCCCTTTTACTTTCTGCAGGGCAGGATTCTTATTACTGTACATCTTTTGCCTTTGTCCATAGACATTTATGTCAATTGTTGCTATTTACTACGTCAAGCTAAATTCATGATTAGAGCTCTTAAAGGGAACCCTGAACTAATTCTTTAGCATCAATCAGGGAAGTGTTAAATCTTTTCCCTTTTTTTCACTATCTTTGGTGTGACCATCCTAAGGAACTACCATCCACCCCTTGATGCAACTTCACATCAATTGGGCCCCAAAAAGCGTGCAGAAGACATTATAGAACTCTTAAATGGGACACTGCATATTATAACTGGGAATTCTCTTTATTTCACATCTAATCCTTGTTATCTAGCTCTGAGGAACCACAATGAGCTTATCTGTTATTGATAGTCATTTCTGCACACTGGGGATTTGACAGTTCTCTCAGACTGGAGGCAGTGGATTATTTCTGAAAGCAGGCCTGCTAATAGTCACTGTTACTTCATTGTGAATGTTGTTTTGTTTGCTCATAATTCCCAAAAGTGTTCATATTTGCTATCTATATTGGTAATATTTTGCTATTCTTGACTCAGTTACCTCCAATTCCAATATAAACTTCATCTTGGTTTATACTATTCTGAGTGTGAGTCCATTTTACCGGTGTGATTGTTCTGGGTCACGAGAGCACGGTGGTATCAGCAGAAGTTGGGCTTTCAACGAGAGATCCAGATTGACAGGGAACCCAAAAATTACTAACCAACCCTTAAGGGGGTAGAGTTACACAAGTGACAAACTTTATCAAAATCTGTCTAGATCGTTTTTTATGAATTACAAGGCCTGTGTATCAAAGACTAGGAGCTGTCCCTAATGCCTTATTCTCCCTAGTGGGTCCTGCCCTGCAATCTGCCATTGTGGTCATGCCACTCTGCCAGACCTTAGGCATATGGTCAAAGGACATGTGTCGGGATCCTGGATTTATCCTAATGGATCCTTCTGTCCTCTAGCAACTTGAGCTCATGCTTGTGGCCCTACTCTATGTCCCTCCAAGGAGCAGGGCCCTCCTTACCCTCTTGTATTGTTTCTGTATTGTCTTCCATTATATTGTAAAGCACTGAGCAAACTGTTGGTGCTATATAAATCCTGTATAATAATAATGTTGATGGGTTAGTGCAGTGGTGGGCAACCTTTTTTTTCAACTGAGCCAAATCTCGCCAAAACCACGATTGAAATTTATTTTGAGAGCCACATTTGTAAAACTGAAAATACATCCCCCATATAGTAATTCATCCCCCATAGTAATTCATCCCCCATATAGTAATTCATCCCCCATATAGTAATTCATCCCCCATAGTAATTCATCCCCCATATAGTAATTCATCCCCCATAGTAATTCATCCCCCATATAGTAATTCATCCCCCCTATAGTAATTCATCCCCCCTATAGTAATTCATTCCCCATATTGTGTCAATTCACTTACCTTTGCTCCGCGCGTTCCTCTCGCCATGTTCCCGCGCCGTTCCAGTCTTCAGGGCGGACTGTGAGAGGAGAGGAGTTCATCACGCTGCCCCGCCTACATCCTGACAGCCAATGTTTGCCACGCTCCGCGGGCCGGATTAAAAGGTCCGCCGGGCCGTAGTTTGCCCATTGCTGGGCTAGCTGCAGAGTCCTGACTTTTGGGGCAGCCGCCCGAGAGGAGGGAGGGGAGTGGGCGCCCGGCACACAGAAGAGCCGCATTGAAGTGTGTAAAGAGCCACATGTGGCTCGCGAGCCGCAGCTTGCCGACCACTGGGTTAGTGGATATTATATATATGGGTCCTCTTTTTGGTACACATATGAAGGACCCTTTGGCTCAAAAGTTAGTCAATGGAACATCAGTTCAAGAAACAACTCTTTGGCCAATCCCTGAACAACTTTATCAAGGATGTCAGTAGAGTAAGAATACCCTTTTGTTCTATCAAAAAGTTAACCTCTATATTTGAGGCTAAGAAAAGGTCCTTTTTCTACCCCCAGGCCTCCAAGTCCAGACAAAGGCTGAAACTCGGTTCCCCAATAAGTCTTACTTAGTTATTTTGATTGAAAAGAGACACAAGACCATTTAGTTCAACCAATAGAAAATAAAATAGAATACCTCCATAAATAGAACTCTTTACCCACAGCTAATCTGGAGGAAAGCATGGTTCAATTCACTTCAGTGGGGGAAAAATAAATTCCTTCCTGATCCCTCAAAGGCAATCAGGTATTTCCTGGAACAATCTCTGTGTTATTACCTAAGCAAGTTATATTTTGTGCATTTAAGAATGCATCCAATTATATTTAAAACAATCTACTGAGCTGGGCAGAACTAGTTCATGAGGGAGCTTAGTCTACATTTTCGCAGCTGATACTGTGAAGAAGCCTTTCTGTTCTCTTTTCCTCCAGAATGCCTCCTTGCCCATTGTAATGACTGTAAAATAAAAAACTCTATGCCTAAGTTCAATATATGAACCTTTTATATATTTATACATGGTGATCACATTCTTCCTTAACTGTCTTCTCTAAAGAGGGAATAAACTCAGCTCAGCTGATCCTTCCTCATAGCTGAACTGCATATTCCAGTGCTTTGTACAGAGGCAAAATGATGTCTCCTTCTCTGTATATACTTCTTATAAAGTTTTTAAGTATTTTAGCATATTATGCTTCCTTTAGAAACTGCAGCATAGCATTGCATGCTATTATTGAGTCTATGATCTACCAGGACACCTAGATCTGCCTCGACCCCAATTGTAATCCCAGAATGTACTGTATGATGCATGCATGTTTTTGGCCTCCAAGTGCATACCATTACATTTATCAACATTAAATCTCATTTGCCGCATACTGTAGTCACCCAACTTAACAGTGCAATAATGTCTGCTTGTATGTTGGAGACATGGATGTTATTCCACTACATAGCTCGGTGTCATCTGCAAACATAAAAATTGCACTTTTAATCCCAACAATGAACCTTGGGTACACCACTTATAACTGTAGACCATTCAAAGTAAGCATCATTTATCACTACTTTCTGAATATAGTCTTTTAGCCAGTTTTCTATCCACTTAGAAACTGAATTTTCCGAGCCTATAGATAACTTAAACAATGTCCATGTGTGTTTAATTCTTTTTCAAAGTTCAAGTATACTATATCCCTTTGTCTAAGTTTTTGCTTACCTCCTCATAAAAAAGCAGATTTATTTCAAAACATTGGTTGTTTGCTGTTTATTGCTTAAAATATTGTTTTCTAGCAAAAACTCTATGTGGTCTTTTATCAAACCATCAAGTATTTTCTTGACTGTAGAAGTTAAACTAACGTGTCTGTTGTTTGGTAAAGACTTTGACCCCTTTTTAAATATAGGCACCACACTGACCTTGCGCCAAACTAGTGGTACCTAGCCAGTCATTAAAGAATCCCTAATAATTAGAAACAATTGCTTTGTAAAAACAGGATTCAATTCTTTGAGGACACATGAGCATAAGCCATCTGGTCCAGCTGCTTTATTCATCTTTATTTTGCCTACGTGTATCTGAACTATATCAATTTTGAGTTTTTGTGGGTATGTGAATGCTATCCCCATTATGTACTTGAGCTCCCCTTTGGACCCCTAAGTCCTCCAAATCCACAAAGAAGTCCTCATCACTATGAGGACTCCTCAGCTTGTCAGACTGGAGGGGGGGAATCTTTTGGCCTTTGTGGCCATCCAGTTAAAGGACATTTCAGCTGTATGGCTTCAGATTGTTATGCATAGAAGCTACAAACTGGAATTTCAGTCTCTGCTTTTACCTCACTTCATGTTGTCGAAGCTGCCAGAGGCCAAAGTGGCATCCACCTTGCACCGGATATAACGGTTCTTCCTCCCAGTACTGACCCAGTACCAAACAAAATCCGAATGGAATCTGTCAGGTCAGTCATTGCTTTTCTCCATTTAGGAGACTTTCTGGATTCTGTGGACAAGGTTGCCTACTTTTATGTACTCATCTTTCCAGTGCATCAACACTACCTGTGTTTTGCAGTGGGCACATAGCATTACCAATTTGTTGTCCTTCCCTTTGGCTTGTCCACTCCACTTGAGGTCTTCAACAAGGTGGTAGCCCCTCTCAGAGCATCTTCATAGTGGGATATCTAGATTAACTGCTTTTGAGGGAACAGTTGGAACAGTCAGCACAGGCTCTATGAGTCAATATTCAACTGGAGTATCTAGGCTTGGTCCTGGATATGGCCCTGTCCAGGGTTTTCCTTCTACAGGGCACACTTCAAAGTCTCTATTCACCTATTCACATGTTCAGACTTTGAAGTCCAGGAGCCAGCCATCCCTCCTCTTTGTCAGGATTTGTGTCCTTACATGGGTCACTTGCTGGTGGCATGGTTGTTCCTGAAGTCGAATGGTGCAGTTCCAGCGGCCACATGGGCTGCCAATCCCTCCCTTGACTGAAGCTCAGTGCTTCATTGTTCTTCCTGGGAGCCATGTTCCTGCCTGATCATGATCCTTGTTCCTGTACCTAATACTAAACCCTGCTCCCTGCATCCAGCTTCCAGTACCTTGCTCCCTGCTCCCCTTGTTTCCTCTCCCTGTCCTGACCTTGCCCTGCTCATGTGTGCTCCCTCCATTTGTGCTTAGTCAGGCTGTCATTTGTGTTGCTGTACCTTCATATTTATTTGTCACTTTATATTGTTTATGGTTTACTGGTGGTGGTGTTGGAGGTGTATTATTTGTCTTAATACACTTTATTTAACTTCATTCTACCTGGTTTCTGATTTCTTAAGCCCACTAATCTGATTATCCTTGCTGGACACCTGAATTTGGTATTCCTTACACACTTTTGCATATGGAGTTTTGGATTTAATGATGGCCCCTTTTGAAGCAGTTACATATGCCCAATTTTGCTTCAGACCATTGTAACTCAACATTCTGGTAGTGTGGTACAAATTGTCTCAGTCTTTGAACTATTGCACATGCCTGACCAACAAAACCAGGTGTGCCCAGGCATGGTGGATCATGAGTCCAGCGCTAGAGTCAGGGAAAATCCTTCCTCCCACTGGTCTGGATTGATCTCACCATAAATACTTGTTTGTTGGGCTAGGCAGGAGTTCTGGATACTATTTTGATGCAGGGGACTTGGTCACTGGATTAAACTTGTTTGATGACCAATGTTCTGAATCAATGGATTATTTCTTTTGCACTGGACCTCTTGACTGCAAGGTTATTCAAACAGCTCAGTCCAACAACTCCACTGCTCTAGCTTACATCAAATTTTAGGGAATAATCAAAAGCCTTGAAGCTCAAAAACAGAAACTGATCAGATTCTGACTTGTGTGAAACTTCACATCCCAGCCCTGTCTGTTGCACACATCCCAGGTATGAAAAATTGGCAGGCAGACTTCCTAAATCAGCAATGTTTGAACTCCAGAGAATAGTCTCTTTACCCCAAGGTGTCTCTATCACAGGTGAGGGATGCTTGATGTGGACCTTCTGGCTTCAAGGTTCAACAACAAATTGAGCAGGCATGTTTCCAGGTCCAGGGATCATCTAACCTTCACAGTGGACACTCTGGTGACTCAGTGGGATCAGTTCATCCTGATCTATGCCTTTCTTCTTCTTCCCTCTGAAACTCCTTCCTCATTCACTTTGCATGGTGTTCCAGTGATTCTCATTGCACCAAACTGGCCCAGGCAGATGTGGTATGTGAATTTTATCAGGATATTCCTCTTTCTACTTTTACTCACATGGTTGCCTTCCTTGTTGCCATCACCTCTGAGATGAGTTTATGATTTGGTGGCCCTAACTTGTACAGAACCCCATCTAATGCTACACAGAGATAAGGGTGTCTTGGGGATTTGTTTGTCATTCCTGAGGAGTAAGGGACAGTCTGCTTCTTGTTCCACTGTCACCAGATGGATTCAACTAGAGATGAGCGAATCGAAGTAGGCGAAGTGGAATTCGTTTCGAATATTGGAAAATTTTCGATTCGCGCCGAATCCGAAGAATAGCCTACTTCGGACACGCGAATCGAAATTTTTCCTAAAATGGCGGCGGACATGTGCGGCGACGGAGCGGGGATGTCTGGGAAGGCGCGCAGACAAGGCGCGCTGACCCATAATGCATTCCTTAATGACATGTGATCGCATTAGCCAATTAGCAGCCAGCCAGCCAGCACTGTGTAATGGTCGAGCTATAAATGGCGGCCATTTTAGAATTCTTCATTTGCCTCCAGTCATTCAAGAGAGGCAGACCGCTCTGTATTAGGGACAGAGTTAGGGCCACAGAAACGTTACTTGGGGACAGAGAAACGTTACTTAGGGACAGAGAAACGTTACTTAGGGACAGAGAAACATTACTCAGGGACACAGAATTGTTAGTGAGGGCCACAGAATCGTTACTTAGGGCCACAGAAACGCTAGTTAGGGCCACAGAATTGTTACTCAGGGACAGACAGAATTGTTACTTAGGGCCACAGAATCGTTACTCAGGGCCACAGAATTGTTACTGAGGGCCACAGAATTGTTACTTAGGGCCACAGAAACGTTACTCAGGGACACAGAATTGTTACTGAGGGCCACAGAACTGTTACTTAGGGCCACAGAAACGTTAGTTAGGGCCACAGAATTGTTACTCAGGACAGACACAGAATTGTTACTGAGGGACACAGAATTGTTACTGAGGGACACAGAATTGTTACTGAGGGACACAGAATTGTTACTTAGGGCCACATAACTGTTACTTAGGGCCACAGAATTGTTACTCAGGGACACAGAATTGTTACTGAGGGCCACAGAACCGTTACTTAGGGCCACAGAATTGTTACTCAGGGACAGACACAGAACCGTTACTGAGGGCCACAGAACCGTTACTGAGGGCCACAGAACCGTTACTGAGGGCCACAGAACCGTTACTTAGGACCACAGAATTGTTACTCAGGGACAGACACAGAATTGTTACTGAGGGCCACAGAATTGTTACTTAGGGCCACAGAAACGTTACTCAGGGACACAGAATTGTTACTGAGGGCCACAGAACTGTTACTTAGGGCCACAGAAACGTTAGTTAGGGCCACAGAATTGTTACTCAGGGACAGACACAGAATTGTTACTGAGGGACACAGAATTGTTACTGAGGGCCACAGAACTGTTACTTAGGGCCACAGAATTGTTACTCAGGGACACAGAATTGTTACTGAGGGCCACAGAACCGTTACTTAGGGCCACAGAAACGTTACTCAGGGACACAGAATTGTTACTGAGGGCCACAGAACCGTTACTTAGGGCCACAGAATTGTTACTCAGGGACAGACACAGAATTGTTACTGAGGGACACAGAATTGTTACTGAGGGCCACAGAACCGTTACTTAGGGCCACAGAATTGTTACTCAGGGACAGACACAGAATTGTTACTCAGGGACACAGAATTGTTACTGAGGGACACAGAATTGTTACTGAGGGACACAGAATTGTTACTGAGGGCCACAGAACTGTTACTTAGGGCCACAGAACTGTTACTTAGGGCCACAGAAACGTTACTCAGGGACACAGAATTGTTACTGAGGGCCACAGAACCGTTACTTAGGGCCACAGAATTGTTACTCAGGGACAAACACAGAATTGTTACTGAGGGCCACAGAATTGTTACTTAGGGCCACAGAAACGTTACTCAGGGACACAGAATTGTTACTGAGGGCCACAGAACTGTTACTTAGGGCCACAGAATTGTTACTCAGGGACAGACACAGAATTATTACTGAGGGCCACAGAATTGTTACTTAGGGCCACAGAAACGTTACTCAGGGACACAGAATTGTTACTGAGGGCCACAGAACCGTTACTTAGGGCCACAGAATTGTCACTCAGGGACAGACACAGAATTGTTACTGAGGGACACAGAATTGTTACTGAGGGCCACAGAACCGTTACTTAGGGCCACAGAATTGTTACTCAGGGACAGACACAGAATTGTTACTGAGGGCCACAGAATTGTTACTTAGGGCCACAGAAACGTTACTCAGGGACACAGAATTGTTACTGAGGGCCACAGAACCGTTACTTAGGGCCACAGAATTGTTACTCAGGGACAGACACAGAATTGTTACTGAGGGCCACAGAATTGTTACTTAGGGCCACAGAAACATTACTCAGGGACACAGAATTGTTACTGAGGGCCACAGAACCGTTACTTAGGGCCACAGAATTGTTACTCAGGGACAGACAGAGAACTGTTACTGAGGGACACAGAATTGTTACTGAGGGCCACAGAACCGTTACTTAGGGCCACAGAATTGTTACTCAGGGACAGACACAGAATTGTTACTCAGGGACACAGAATTGTTACTGAGGGCCACAGAACCGTTACTTAGGGCCACAGAAACGTTACTCAGGGACACAGAACTGTTACTGAGGGCCACAGAACCGTTACTTAGGGCCACAGAATTGTTACTCAGGGACAGACACAGAATTCTTACTCAGGGACAGACACAGAATTGTTACTCAGGGACACAGAATTGTTACTGAGGGACACAGAATTGTTACTGAGGGACACAGAATTGTTACTCAGGGACACAGAATTGTTACTGAGGGACACAGAATTTTTACTGAGGGACACAGAATTTTTACTGAGGGACACAGAATTGTTACTGAGGGACACAGAATTGTTACTCAGGGACAGACACAGAATTGTTACTCAGGGACAGACAGAATTGTTACTGAGGGCCACAGAAATGTTACTTAGGGCCACAGAAACGTTACTCAGGGACACAGAATTGTTACTCAGGGACAGACACAGAATTGTTACTCAGGGACAGACACAGAATTGTTACTGAGGGACACAGAATTGTTACTGAGGGACACAGAACTGTTACTGAGGGCCACAGAACTGTTACTGAGGGCCACAGAACTGTTACTTAGGGCCACAGAACTGTTACTTAGGGCCACAGAAACGTTACTCAGGGACACAGAATTGTTACTCAGGGACACAGAATCGTTTAATTAAAGAGTATGTCAGACAACATGCAGAGGAGTGGCAGAGGAGGCAATGTTTTAGGAGCGAGCAGACGTGGCAGCAGAGGAAGGGGTCGAGGCAGCACTATTCGCAGCCAGAGGCTAGTGCTCCCGGTGTCATCCAGTACAGTGAGGAAGAGCTAACAGAGGGCGGTCAGGAACGGGGGGAGACATCCGCCTCTTCAGCAGCCAGGCGAAGAAGTAGTGGCGAGGAGAGTGGCTCAGTAGCCGGTCTAGAGACAGGTCTGTCTCCTGACCCACACGCAGCCGAGGGGGCTAGTAGTGAGGCGGAGACCCTAATTGATGATGATGAGGCTGATCGCACTTGGCAGCCTCGTCGTCATCAGGCTATTGCTTCCGCATCATCAGGAGAAGAGGGTGGCAGCTTGGCAGCGAGCAAAACAGTCGGTGGGTTGTCTCCATCGCCACACTCTGCCATGTGTCACTTTCAGGTCTCCTCACACACTGCTGGTGTGTTGAATTTTTTGACATAGGGTGCTGGCAGATTACGGGCCTCCCATAGCTGCTGCCAGGCCCCTAATCTGCCATGGGCCCCTGTACCGCCTCCTCATGCTGCTGCCAGGTCCACAGTCTCTCATGCCATGTGCCACTTTCAGGTCTCCTCACACTGCTGGTGTGTTGAATTTTTTGACATAGGGTGCTGGCAGATTACGGGCCTCCCATAGCTGCTGCCAGGCCCCTAATCTGCCATGGGCCCCTATACCGCCTCCTCATGCTGCTGCCAAGTCCAGAGTCTCTCATGGGTCCCTGTACGGCCTCCCATTGCTGCTGTCTCCATCGCCACACTCTGCCATGTGTCACATTCAGGTCTCTTCACACTGCTGGTGTGTTGAATTTTTTGACATAGGGTGCTGGCAGATTACGGACCTCCCATAGCTGCTGCCAGGCCCCTAATCTGCCATGGGCCCCTGTACCGCCTCCTCATGCTGCTGCCAGGTCCACAGTCTCTCATGCCATGTGCCACTTTCAGGTCTCCTCACACTGCTGGTGTGTTGAATTTTTTGACATAGGGTGCTAGCAGATTACGGGCCTCCCATAGCTGCTGCCAGGCCCCTAATCTGCCATGGGCCCCTATACCGCCTCCTCATGCTGCTGCCAAGTCCAGAGTCTGTCATGGGTCCCTGTACAGCCTCCCATTGCTGCTGTCTCCATCGCCACACTCTGCCATGTGCCACTTTCAGGTCTCCTCACACACTGCTGGTGTGTTGAATTTTTTGACATAGGGTGCTGGCAGATTACGGGCCTCCCATAGCTGCTGCCAGGCCCCTAATCTGCCATGGGCCCCTGTACCGCCTCCTCATGCTGCTGCCAGGTCCACAGTCTCTCATGCCATGTGCCACTTTCAGGTCTCCTCACACTGCTGGTGTGTTGAATTTTTTGACATAGGGTGCTGGCAGATTACGGGCCTCCCATAGCTGCTGCCAGGCCCCTAATCTGCCATGGGCCCCTATACCGCCTCCTCATGCTGCTGCCAAGTCCAGAGTCTGTCATGGGTCCCTGTACGGCCTCCCATTGCTGCTGTCTCCATCGCCACACTCTGCCATGTGCCACTTTCAGGTCTCCTCACACACTGCTGGTGTGTTGAATTTTTTGACATAGGGTGCTGGCAGATTACGGGCCTCCTATAGCTGCTGCCAGGCCCCTAATCTGCCATGGGCCCCTATACCGCCTCCTCATGCTGCTGCCAGGTCCAGGCGAACGTAGTCACACAGGGGAGGAACTTCTCAGTGTAATGAACAGAGAAATCGACAGATGGCTGTCTCCGCGCAAACTAAAAATCGGAACCATGTTGACCGACAACGGAAAGAACATGGTGTCTGCTCTGCGTCAAGGAAGGTTGTGCCATGCGCCATGCATGGCTCACGTGTTCGATCTGGTTGTCAAGCGGTTCCTAAAATCCACCATCCCACTGCAAGACATCCTTAAAATGTCACGTAAACTTTGCATGCATTTCAGCCATTCCTACACCGCAAAGCACACCCTCCTTGAGCTGCAGCGGCAGAACGGAATTCCACAGCATCGCCTGATCTGCGACGTTGCAACAAGGTGGAATTCAACCCTACACATGTTAGACCGCCTTTACGAACAGCGAAAGGCCATCACCGATTTCCTGATGTTACAAGCGGATAAAGGTACTCCCCTGTGTAACTTCGATGTCAGCCATTGGCAGCTCATGCGTGACACCTGCCACTTGCTCAGGCCCTTTGAGGAGGCCACGCTATTCGTGAGTCGGCAGGACTATGGGATGAACGACATCATTCCTCTGTTGCACGTCCTGGAACAAATGCTGTTAACAATGGCTGGTCAGGGTGCGGTAGACGTGGCGTACAGATCTCAACGCCACATGACCCCTGTGGGGGCAGGACAGGAAGAAGAGGAGGAGGTAGAGGAGGACATTTGTGCTCAGGAATTATTGAGTGAAATGGGTGGTTTTTCCACTCAGCGGACAGGAGTGGAGGAGCAGGAGCATCTGGTAGAGGAGGAGGAGGAGGAGACAGAGGACCCAGACGCACCGTGGCAGTATGCTGTGGAGATGGAGGCAGGGAGTCCCTCGCATTCCTTGGCACAAATGGCCCATAGCATGCTCGGTTGCTTGCGTAGCGACAGCCGAATAATAACCATCAGACAGAGGGATGACTTTTGGCTGTCCACCTTGTTGGACCCTCGCTACTGTTCAAAAATGGTGGCCTTTTTCACACCTGCTGAGAGGGAGGCCAAAATAACGTACTATAAAAACCACCTAAGTAGTCAGTTGGTCTCTGCCTTTGTGCGCCAACGTCCATCCTCAGACACTGTGGGCCCTGTGCGCTCGCGTTCCGCTGCCATGGCAGCAGGGGAGGGGTGGGGTGGTAGGAGCAGTGGCAGCTCCACCAGCAGCGGCTGCCTCAGTCTGCAGTCGATGATGAGTAGCTTTCTTCACCAGCGCAGTGAGGAAACTACTAACCAGCCGCAGCAGCAGCAGCATCAGGTGGACCTGGAGCTCAAACAACAGGCTTGGGCCTACTTGGACAGCACCCTGCCAACCGAGGTAGACAATCCCCTTGACTACTGGGCAACGAAACTTGACCTTTGGCCCCAACTAGCTGAATTTGCCCTTGAAAGGCTGTCATGCCCGGCCAGTAGCGTGGCATCGGAGCGCGTGTTTAGTGCGGCAGGAGGTATTGTAACTCCGCGGAGGACACGACTGTCCACCCAAAGTGTGGAGAGACTCACGTTTGTGAAAATGAATCAGGCGTGGATTAGTCTGGATTTCAAACCACCAGTTCCTGACACAACTGACTAAATCCGCCATGAATCATGCCCCAAACATGTGCCACTTTCAGGTCTCCTCACACTGCTGGTGTGTTGAATTTTTTGACATAGGGTGCTGGCAGATTACGGGCCTCCCATAGCTGCTGCCAGGTCCAGAGTCTCTCATGGGTCCCTGTACGGCCTCCCATTGCTGCTGTCTCCATCGCCACACTCTGCCATGTGCCACTTTCAGGTCTCCTCACACTGCTGGTGTGTTGAATTTTTTGACATAGGGTGCTGGCAGATTACGGGTCTCCCATAGCTGCTGCCAGGCCCCTAATCTGCCATGGGCCCCTATATACCGCCTCCTCATGCTGCTGCCAAGTCCAGAGTCTGTCATGGGTCCCTGTACGGCCTCCCATTGCTGCTGTCTCCATCGCCACACTCTGCCATGTGCCACTTTCAGGTCTCCTCACACACTGCTGTTGTGTTCAATTTTTTGACATAGGGTGCTGGCAGATTACGGGCCTCCCATAGCTGCTGCCAGGCCCCTAATCTGCCATGGGCCCCTATATACCGCCTCCTCATGCTGCTGCCAGGTCCAGAGTCTCTCATGGGTCCCTGTACGGCCTCCCATTGCTGCTGTCTCCATCGCCACACTCTGCCATGTGCCACTTTCAGGTCTCCTCACACACTGCTGTTGTGTTGAATTTTTTGACATAGGGTGCTGGCAGATTACGGGCCTCCCATAGCTGCTGCCAGGCCCCTAATCTGCCATGGGCCCCTATATACCGCCTCCTCATGCTGCTGCCAAGTCCAGAGTCTGTCATGGGTCCCTGTACGGCCTCCCATTGCTGCTGTCTCCATCGCCACACTCTGCCATGTGCCACTTTCAGGTCTCCTCACACACTGCTGTTGTGTTCAATTTTTTGACATAGGGTGCTGGCAGATTACGGGCCTCCCATAGCTGCTGCCAGGCCCCTAATCTGCCATGGGCCCCTATATACCGCCTCCTCATGCTGCTGCCAGGTCCAGAGTCTCTCATGGGTCCCTGTACGGCCTCCCATTGCTGCTGTCTCCATCGCCACACTCTGCCATGTGCCACTTTCAGGTCTCCTCACACACTGCTGTTGTGTTCAATTTTTTGACATAGGGTGCTGGCAGATTACGGGCCTCCCATAGCTGCTGCCAGGCCCCTAATCTGCCATGGGCCCCTATATACCGCCTCCTCATGCTGCTGCCAAGTCCAGAGTCTGTCATGGGTCCCTGTACGGCCTCCCATTGCTGCTGTCTCCATCGCCACACTCTGCCATGTGCCACTTTCAGGTCTCCTCACACACTGCTGTTGTGTTCAATTTTTTGACATAGGGTTCTGGCAGATTACGGGCCTCCCATAGCTGCTGCCAGGCCCCTAATCTGTCATGGGCCCCTATATACCGCCTCCTCATGCTGCTGCCAAGTCCAGAGTCTGTCATGGGTCCCTGTACGGCCTCCCATTGCTGCTGTCTCCATCGCCACACTCTGCCATGTGCCACTTTCAGGTCTCCTCACACACTGCTGTTGTGTTCAATTTTTTGACATAGGGTTCTGGCAGATTACGGGCCTCCCATAGCTGCTGCCAGGCCCCTAATCTGCCATGGGCCCCTATATACCGCCTCCTCATGTTGCTGCCAAGTCCAGAGTCTGTCATGGGTCCCTGTACGGCCTCCCATTGCTGCTGTCTCCATCGCCACACTCTGCCATGTGCCACTTTCAGGTCTCCTCACACACTGCTGTTGTGTTCAATTTTTTGACATAGGGTGCTGGCAGATTACGGGCCTCCCATAGCTGCTGCCAGGCCCCTAATCTGCCATGGGCCCCTATATACCGCCTCCTCATGCTGCTGCCAGGTCCAGAGTCTCTCATGGGTCCCTGTACGGCCTCCCATTGCTGCTGTCTCCATCGCCACACTCTGCCATGTGCCACTTTCAGGTCTCCTCACACACTGCTGTTGTGTTCAATTTTTTGACATAGGGTGCTGGCAGATTACGGGCCTCCCATAGCTGCTGCCAGGCCCCTAATCTGCCATGGGCCCCTATATACCGCCTCCTCATGCTGCTGCCAGGTCCAGAGTCTCTCATGGGTCCCTGTACGGCCTCCCATTGCTGCTGTCTCCATCGCCACACTCTGCCATGTGCCACTTTCAGGTCTCCTCACACTGCTGGTGTGTTGAATTTTTTGACATAGGGTGCTGGCAGATTACGGGCCTCCCATAGCTGCTGCCAGGCCCCTAATCTGCCATGGGCCCCTATATACCGCCTCCTAATGCTGCTGCCAAGTCCAGAGTCTGTCATGGGTCCCTGTACGGCCTCCCATTGCTGCTGTCTCCATCGCCACACTCTGCCATGTGCCACTTTCAGGTCTCCTCACACACTGCTGGTTTGTTGAATTTTTTGACATAGGGTGCTGGCAGATTACGGGCCTCCCATAGCTGCTGCCAGGCCCCTAATCTGCCATGGGCCCCTATATACCGCCTCCTCATACTGCTGCCAGGTCCAGAGTCTGTCATGGGTCCCTGTACAGCCTCCCATTGCTGCTGTCTCCATCGCCACACTCTGCCATGTGCCACTTTCATGTCTCCTCACACACTGCTGGTGTGTTGAATTTTTTGACATAGGGTGCTGGCAGATTACGGGCCTCCCATAGCTGCTGCCAGGCCCCTAATCTGCCATGGGCCCCTATATACCGCCTCCTCATGCTGCTGCCAGGTCCAGAGTCTCTCATGGGTCCCTGTACGGCCTCCCATTGCTGCTGTCTCCATCGCCACACTCTGCCATGTGCCACTTTCAGGTCTCCTCACACACTGCTGGTGTGTTGAATTTTTTGTCATAGGGTGCTGGCAGATTACGGGCTTCCTATAGCTGCTGCCAGGCCCCTAATCTGCCATGGGCCCCTATACCGCCTCCTCATGCTGCTGCCAGGTCCAGAGTCTCTCATGGGTCCCTGTACGGCCTCCCATTGCTGCTGTCTCCATCGCCACACTCTGCCATGTGCCACTTTCAGGTCTCCTCACACACTGCTGGTGTGTTCCATTTTTTGTCATAGGGTGCTGGCAGATTACGGGCCTCCCATTGCTGCTGCCAGGCCTGTAATCTGCCATGGGCCCCCGTACCGCCTGGTCACGCTGCTGCTGGGTCCACAGTGTGACATGGGTCCCTGTACCGCCTCCCATTGCTCCCACTCTGCCATGTGCCACTTTCAGGTCTCCTCAAACTCCTGCTGGTTTCCATTTTGTCATAGGTTGCTGGCAGATTACAGGCCTCCCATAGGTGCTGCCAGGCCCCAAATCTGCCATGGGCCCCCGTACCGCCTCGTCACGCTGCTGCTGGGTCCACAGTGTGACATGGGTCCCTGTACCGCCTCCCATTGCTCCCACTCTGCCATGTGCCACTTTCAGGTCTCCTCAAACTCCTGCTGGTTTCCATTTTGTCATAGGTTGCTGGCAGATTACAGGCCTCCCATAGGTGCTGCCAGGCCCCAAATCTGCCATGGGCCCCCGTACCGCCTCGTCACGCTGCTGCTGGGTCCACAGTGTGACATGGGTCCCTGTACCGCCTCCCATTGCTCCCACTCTGCCATGTGCCACTTTGAGGTCTCCTCACACTCCTGCTGGTTTCCATTTTGTCATAGGTTGCTGTATGGCCTCCCATTGCTGCTGCCTCCACTGCCACACTGTGGCTCCAAACACTGGTTTTGGCCCCGTGACTGGCCAAATGAGTGAAGTGTGCGGTGATTCTAAGATCGACGGCACTCATCTGCATGTCATACTGACTGACAGTATTATTTCTCTTCCCCAGCAGACTCCAAGGGCATTTAAATTAAAGGTACAGTGTTCTGCACTAATATTAAGTCTCTCTGAAGCCTAGAAACACCCTTTTTTAAGTTAAATTCACAGCGAATATATTCGACTCGAATCGAATATTGTCCACGAATTCGCCGAATCAGTCGAATCGAATTTTTGAATACTTCGCTCATCTCTAGATTCAACGTATGTAAGCCTATAAACATAAGGACCAGGTTTTACCTTTCTCCCTGTCCAAATGCACATCACTAGATCAGCTAGCGCTTCCTGTTTTGTTTTTTTTGCATCAGGCATAGGGTTGTCACCTCATCCCTTTAAAACCAAACACATATTAATTACACAGGTTCTACGGCTGATTAAGATGGCAATTAAACTCACTTTGTGCCTTATCTGCATTCAATTAGCCTCAGAACCTGTGTAATTAATATGTGTTCTGGTTTTAAAGAGATGAGGTGACAACCCTAATCAGGCACCTGTGTCTTTGATTTGCAAGGCTGCCTGGCCTTTTGTCCACATATTTGTTAGGTTTTACTGGGTGGATGTTGAGGCCTCATCTGATGCTGACTTCAGTCGTTAGGTTGTTCTGGCAGCTCATCAGGCTCCACCGAACCCTCTCTGTTAGCATTTTGTTTTCTGTGTAGCTCACCTTTGTTGGGTTTCTGTAGTGTCCAATCTCCTGAAGGTAGCAGCATAACCCTGTACCTAAATTACTTCATCCTGTGTCCCTTTAAGTGTTACTAAACCCACAACAGTAAAATCAGTCTGTATATGCAGTAAAGCATACTTGGTATACTCACTGTGGAACCTAAGGGGTTAATCCTCCGCATTGCATAAAAAGGTTTTTGATCCTGTCTTCTCTGATTCTCCCCTTCTTCCACTGTTCCCAATCCAACTCCTGGTAGTACAGAGCTCTAGGAGTCACTCTGCACATGTTCAATTTAGTGTGTATTGCTAGAGAGTTATTTTCCTTCTGTGGCAGGGTGCATGTGAGCAGCACAGAGCCAATCAGCACTGTCCACACAGAGGGACAGGGGTCATGCAGCCTCATAGAACAGTCAGAGGAGAATGAAAACTCCTCCTGCAAGCTTTAACCAGTGCTTAGCTGGACACTGATAGAAGTCACAAGACTGCTATATACTGCTGATGAGAAAAGGTACTTAGCAGTTTATATTTCCTGAAATAATTGCATTTCCATGTTCTGTGTACTGTGGAAGACCGGATTTAGTGAATACAGGGTCCTAGGTTTAGTTATGCTTTAATGCACTTCAAGAAAACAAATTTACAGTAGGACAAACATCCTATTTTTTTTTACAAAGGTAGGCTACCTTCAAACCATAACATGCATTGCAGTGCATTCACTGCGTTTGTCTATAAACGTAGCTGGTATCCTGTTGCCCCTTTTTTTTTGTGATCGTAGAAATTACCACTCAAACATAACATTTGTGTCCTCGTCTTCTGTGGCACATGCTTTCCTTCCTTGTTAATTGTTGTCTTTGAGGCATCTCTGAAGAATTGTACCTGGTTGAAATAGAAGCAATAAAAACAATAATGCACTTGTGAAATCAGGCTATTCCTGCTACATATTTGCTATCATTGGGTGCAGCAAACCCCCTCCCCCAACCCCACCCATTGTGTCTTTCTACAAATAGGCATACTTCGGCAATGTACACTATCACAGCCATTTCAAATTACCTGTAGATGTGATGGAAAATACAGCTACAGTTGTGGCCAAAATTATTCAACCCCCACTGAAATTGAGTGTTTTGGCCAGTTTGACATTGCTTTTGATCATTCAGTCATCTTGCTTACATTTACATTAAAGAGGCACTTGTAGGTCAGACAAATATAACATAACAGTTATAATGAAATAACCACAAATGTCTTTTCTGTGCTCACAGCATTATCAGTTTTATTCAACCCCCAAGTGACATTCAATCTTAGTACTTAGTACAGCATCCTTTTACAGTTATAACAGCTTTTAAACGTGAAGCATAGCTTGACACAAGTGTCTTGCAGCGATCTACGGGTATCTTCGCCCATTCTTCATGGGCAAAGGCCTCCAGTTCAGTCACATTCTTAGGCTTGCGCACTGCAACTGCTTTCTTTAAGTCCCACCAGAGGTTCTCAATCGGATTTAAGTCTGGTGACTGCGATGGCCACTCCAAAATGTTCCAGCCTTTCCTCTGCAACCATGCTCTAGTGGACTTGGAGGTATGCTTGGGATCATTGTCCTGTTGAAAGGTCCAACGTCTCCCAAGCCTCAGGTGTGTGACGGACTGCATCACGTTTCCATCCAATATCTCCTGGTACTGAAGAGAATTCATGGTACCTTGCACACGCTGAAGCTTCCCTGTACCTGCAGAAGCAAAACAGCCCCAAAGCATGATTGACCCTCCACCATGCTTCACAGTAGGCAAGGTGTTCTTTTCATCATAGGCCTTGTTCTTCCTCCTCCAAACATAGCGTTGATCCATGGGCCCAAACAGTTCTAATTTTGTTTCATCAGTCCACAGAACACTATCCCACAACTTTTGTGGTTTGTCCACATGGCTTTTGGCATACTGCAGTCGACTCTTCTTATTCTTTGGAGACAGCAAGGGGGTACGCCTGGGAGTTCTGGCACGGAGGCCTTCATTACGCAGTGTGCGTCTTATTGTCTGGGCTGAAACTTCTGTACCCACATCTGACAAATCTTTTCTCAGTTCCTCAGCAGTCACACGGGGACTTCTCTCCACTCTACGCTTCAGGTAGCGCACAGCAGTCGAAGTCAGCATCTTCTTTCTGCCACGACCAGGTAGCGTTTCAACAGTGCCCTTTGCCTTGAATTTGCGAATGATGCTTCCTAAGGTGTCTCTTGGTATGTTTAACATCTTTGCAATCTTCTTATAGCCATTGCCCTTCCTGTGAAGAGAAATCACCTCTTCTCTTGTCTTCCTGGACCATTCTCTTGCCTTCACCATGTTTGTAACCACACCAGTAAATGTCTAGAAGGAGCTGAGTATCACAGTCATTTTAAAGCTGCCTAATTGGTGCTTATTATGCTTGATTGCTGCTCGGTGACATCCACAGGTGTTTTCAATACCTGATGGAAAGCACCTGTATGAACCTCTGTTCTTCAGAGTGGTAGTCTTTAAGGGGTTGAATAATTGTGGCAATGAAGAAACCACATAAGAACCATTTACTACTGTATTACATAAACAATTGATGTCATTTTAGTTGCATTTGGGTAGTTACAACGTCCTTGTAGGATTTGATTCTGAATACAATTCCAAATGTACACTATAGTCCCTAAACCCCTTTACAGCATTGGGGGTTGAATAATTTTGGCCACAACTGTATATAATGACCTCATCTGAAGTATACATTTTTATTGTAAAACTAATTTCCTTAGCAGACGAATCCCTGCACCAAGCTTGTGATGAGCCCTGCCCCTGATGCTGCTATATCTACCAGTCTCTTCTTGTCTCCTAAGATGTTCTTAAGGTTTTACTAAACCCACAACAGTAAAATCAGTCAGTATATGCAGTAGAGCATGCTTGTTATACTCACTGTGGAACCTAATGGGTTAATCCTCTGCATTGTGTAAAAACGCTGTTTGATTCTGACTTCTCTGATCCTCCCCTTCTTTCAGTGCCCCCCTCGTATCTCTTGATAAGACATTTAATGTGGAGTCATTCTGCACATGCTCAGTTTGGTGTGTATTGCTAGAGAGGTTTTTTTTTTTCCTTCTTGGGAGGGTGCATGTGATCAGTTCAGGGCCAATCAGCACTGTCCAGATAGAAGTTAGGGGTCCTACATCCTCCTAGAGCAGAATGAAAACTCCTCCTACAAGCTTTAACATGTGCTGTACACTGATAGAAGTCAGAAGACTGCTCTAACTGCTAATGAGAAAAAGTATTTTGCAGTTTATAGTTACTAAAATAATTGCATTTCCATATTCTGTGTACTGTGGGAGACCAGATATGGTGAATACAGGGTCCTGGGTTTAGTAACACTTTAAACTTTTATCTTCTCACATATTCCTCCTGGGTTGAGCAAGCATTATATCAGTGGTTCTTAACCTGGGTTCGATCGAACCCCAGGGGTTCAGTGAGTCGGTCTTGCGGGTTCGGCAGAGGTGAAGACCCACACCCGACTCATATGATTCGTGCAGTAAATATTCATTATTATGTTTTTGTTTTTGTGTGAAAATCATGTTTTAATGGTTTTGTTCTTTGTTCTTAACGGTTTTGTTCATTTTGTGCACCTATGTATAAATATATACCTATGTTTTGAATTTTAAAAATCATATTTTATTTTTCCAATTAAGAAGGGTTCGGTGAATGCGCATATGAAACTGGTGGGGTTCAGTACCTCCAACAAGGTTAAGAACCACTGCATTATATGCTAAAGTGCATGTTTGAGCCATCTGCTGGCAGATGTTAAGTACTGTGGCCATGCAGAAATATATTATTTAGAGAGTTCCTTGAAGTCCTGCATAAGCTTTGACTTTCTGACAAAATCAAAATGTACACAAGGTTATGCTCCCATGAGATGCGATAGTGCTTCAGGTTGGCCGTTGGCTAGTCAGATGGCAATTGCTGCAATGATGGGAGGTGTTGTATCACATGTTCAACCATAATAAAAAAAAATCCAATATCTCCCCAGGCTTTTGTGGACTGACTGGAGCAGAACTGGGAATGTAATTACTCACTGATCACAGTGCCTACTGAGGGCAAAGTACTGGTTCTCTTTTAATCCGGCTCAATGCTCTGGCTATGCAAAAGTATCTATTATGCTGGCCATACCCATATTTAATAAATTATTTAATGAAATGATAGTCCTAATATTTTGAATTATAAAAATTTACCAATATAGTACTTACCAGGAACCGCTGTTGGGTCTCCTTTTGTTCAGGATCCCTGCTCCTGTGCCCATGACTCTGAAAATGGCACCACGCACACTGGCACACCTGGCTGAGTGGGGAATATTTATTGCAGGTATTTTTATATACACCCCAAACGCTCAAGGTGCATAGACACCAGAAATGATACAGCAACTGCTTAAGTAATATTAGAACAGGGTAATTAAAAGAGAGAATATACAGTAATGAATAAACATTAAGATTATTAAACTGTAGTGATTAAACAGTATAGAAATATGCTGCAATGATTGAGCAGTAGGAGTGATATGCTGCAGCAACAATAATTGTTATAAAGCACAACACCTCCTGAACTCTGTACACTAGGAGGGATATATATATATATATATATATATATATATATATATATAATACATTTAAGCAGTCAGCAATATGCTACCCTATTTCTTCTTCTGGCCACCTTGTTGGGGCCCAACTGCTAAAGTGAAGCCAGTGCCCTTTCATCACTCTGTGTCCTCAGAGGATCTCCTTCGGCTTACTGGCAAATTATACCCAGTGTCTGGCTCCTTAGCAGGCTGAACCGGCATCCAGGGTGTCCTCTGATACTCCAGAATGGTTGCCACTGTGACCCTCTTTCACTCCCCACAGTTGAGCTTTTGCCGCCCTCTCATTGCTACCCCCTTTAGATGCAGAGGCAGCAGCTGAGGGTGTACACATGCCGCAGCTGCAATGCTTTGCTGCCACAGCAAGAATTATACCCCTCATTGAATGCAAACCATTCAAGTGATGCGCTAGTGCGGGATTAAAACTGAATTAAAGCAGGCTGTGAGGAAGCAATACAATGTCTCCTCACTGCCTGTGAAATGCTTGTGAGCAGGCAGAAAGGCTAGACAGTTACTGCTTCCCGAGTCTCTTGCTTTGGCGCATTCTGCTGGGCTCTGCCCCCCTCCCTGTGTATATAAATTCAGGAGGAAGGCTCTGCCCAGACGTGTTTCAGCCACCAGGGAAGCAGGGAAGGCTGACAGCTGAGATGTAATTTGATCCTCCAGCAACCATCAGCCTGGAGGGACTCTGTTCCTCTTTGCCTTCAGCTACCTTCTATCCTGACTGTCATCACTGAAAATTCCCTGCCTAAGGAACTTGCCAACATGCCTGGGACTGCTGAGACGTAACATTCTTCCTGAAGAACACCAACTTTGGGGATCTGCCACTGTGGATTCTGCTTTGTATGGACTCTTGCCTGTGCAGGTATGCTGGGGCAGCTAGGCCTAGGCTAGAGACTAGGTTAGGGGAAAACTGTTGCCGTTCTGTTGGATGTAATACTGAAGTTATTTAAGTAAAGCATTGAAACGTTTGTCATGCCTGGTCTGATGTTATCTAAAGGGGTGCATGGTGGTAATGGTGAATAGAACAGCACACACATGGGGTGAAGTGATGACATGCCATTGCTAGTTGCAACAAGTACAAGAGAAGGATGATATGACCAGAAGGTGGGAGAGTGGTACTGGCAGGGATGACGGGTCTCATGTATAGTAAGGGGGGCTGTTTGTAGCCTACCTCTCCAGCAGTCAGTGACCCAGCAACTGAGACTGGACCCTTGTGGTGGAGACCCTATGGTCCTAGTTGTATGGCACAGAAGAGAATGAGTTAATTATGCGCATGCATGGAGTCACTGGCAGATAGGTGGCAGATTTAAACTGGACTGGTGGAGTAGGGTGCTGCTATGTGGTGTCTCCTTCAAAATGTCACATCCTGAGCAGGTGTATGTATCGTGGGACCCAGAGGCACCTGTATGACAGCTTCCGGTTATGATACAGAGACACTAAGTTGGAGTACCGCCATAATGTTAATGTCACATGAATGCAGCCCCACTTGGCATTAGCGAGTGTGTATAACCTGAGAGTCCGAAAAAAAGAGAAGAGTGAAAGAGAGCAGAGGACATGTGAATGAGCCCTTAATTTTTTTTAAATAATTTTTTACTCCTGATATCTCATTTTTGAGACAGAGATCGGGCTTGAACCCCTAGTTCCAGTGAAGGGAACTCTTAAGGCGACAGCATACCAAGACATTTTGGACAATTTCATGCTTCTAACTTTGTGGGAACAGTTTGGGGATGGCAGCTTCCTGTTCCAACATGATTGTGCACAAAGCAAGGTCCGTAAAGACATGGATGAGTGAGTTTGGGGCGGAGGAACTTGACTGGTCTGTACAGAGTCCTGACTTTAACCTGATAGAACATCTTTGCGATGAATTAGAGTGGAGACTGCGAACCAGGCCTTCTCGTCCAACATCAGTGCCTGACCTCACAAATGCACTTCTGGAAGAATGGTCAAACATTCCCATAGACACACTCCTAAACCTTGAGGACAGCCTTCCCAAAAGAGCTGAAGCTGTTATAGTTGCAAAGGGTGGGCCAACTCAATATTCAACCCTGCGGACTAAGACTGGGATGCCATTAACGTTCATGTGAGTGTAAAGGCAGGCGTCCTAATACTTTTGGCAATGTATATGTCCACAATACATTCCCTTTTAAAAAAAAAAATGGGCAGGCAAAGCCAGCAAAGAATTTGTTTTGGTTTAGGACATTAGAAGCCCTTCCAACCTCACTTTCTAATATACAATTGTAGACAGGTTATAAGTATATATCTAAACAATTTTACCATTAGAAGCTATAGAATATTTTTTGGACTGTAGTTTTTTCTTAAGGAGAAACCCCACTGTACTGACAGAATAAAGAGGCTGTCTGCTGACATCTCTAGTAAATGCCTGGCTGTCATGCTGATCCATTGTCTTGAATACTTTGGAAGGCGAATACACTTGAAACAAGAGCAGAATTTCTGACTTTTACTTTCTAATTTGTGATAAATATAGTGGAAGTCAAAAACAACCAGGCAACTAGTAGTTTTAGACAGAATTCAGTAATGGCAGCCCCCATATTTCTCTCAGCATGGGTTTTCTTTAAGTAACATCCTTCAAAAGTTGAACTGCTGTCCTCATTCATACGCTCCTGCTGGGTTTTCTGTACTGTGTTGGCACTTAATGAATAAATTAGATCATAAGTAAGTGGCTTGTGAATGACATGTTAAGCAGTCGTTAATTGATTTACAGGTAATCCTTTTCTGCTTTTTTGCATTAGAATTCCTTTGTCTATATTTTGTACACACAGTATTCCAGCCTTCAAACACCACACACAATGACTGTTTACTCATTATTTGCTCATTATTCACTGTGAGTCATCTCATGTACAGCCAGTAAAGGAAATGAATCATTACATAGACAGCAACAAGCTGGACCAGCACCCTGGGATCAGCCACTCACCTTGAGAGGTATACATATCTTCAGCCCAACTACAGGCAGAAGTGGAGAGTATGGGCACAAACGTTTCACCCTTGAAAGTTAACCAACCATTCTAAAACGGTATAGCAAAAAAAGTGGCTGGTAGGTGAATTCTATATATGACACTGCAGAAGACATGCATGGGTGGCCAGTGTGCCTGTTGACTGCCTGTGACTGAAATGTCATTAGACAGTATATATCACAGACAAAATGAACCCCTTCATGCCTAAGGGTAAAACAAATCTTAACACCTAAGCACAATTTTTCAACTTTGACATGTGTTAGTAAAACTGTACATACAGTCATGGCCGAAATTGTTGGCACCCTTGATATTTTTCCTGAAAATCAAGTATTTCACACAAAAAAGGTATTGCATTAACACATGTTTTGCTATACACATGTTTATTCCCTTTGTATGTATTGGAACAAATATAAAACAGAGGCAGAAAAGCAAATATGACATAATGTCACACAAAACCCCAAAAATGGGCTGGACAAAAGTATTGGCACCCTTAACTTAATATTTGGTTGCACACCCTTTGGAAAACATAACTGAAATCAGTCGCTTCCTATAACCATCAATAAGCTTCTGACACCTCTCACCCGGAATTTTGGACCACTCTTCCTTTGCAAACAGCTCCAGGTCTCTCTTATTGGAAGGACACCTTTTCCCAACAGCAATTTTAAGATCTCTCCACAGGTGTTCAATGGGATTTAGATCTGGGCTCATTGCTGGCCACTTCAGAACTCTCCAGCGCTTCTTTGCCATCCATTTCTGAGTGCTTTTTGACGTATGTTTGGGGTCATTGTCCTGCTGGAAGACCCAGGATCTTGGACGCAAACCCAGCTTTCTGACACTGGGCCCTACAGTGCGACCCAAAATCCTTTGGTAATCCTCAGATTTCATGATGCCTTGCACACAGTCAAGGCACCCAGTGCCAGAGGCAGCAAAACAACCCCAAAACATCATTGAACCTCCACCATATTTTACCGTAGGTACTGTGTTTTGTTCTTTGTAGGCCTCATTCCGTTTTCGGTAAACAGTAGAATGATGTGCTTTACCGAAAAGCTCTATCTTGGTCTCATCTGTCCACAAGACGTTTTCCCAGAAGGCTTTTGGCTTACTCAAGTACATTTTGGCAAACTGTAGTCTTGCTTTTTTATGTCTCTGTGTCAGCAGTGGGGTCCTCCTGGGTCTCCTGCCATAGCGTTTCATTTCATTTAAATGTCGACGGATAGTTCGCGCTGACACTGATGCTCCCTGAGCCTGCAGGACAGCTTGAATGTCTTTGGAACATGTTTGGGGCTGCTTATCCACCATCCGGACTATTCTGCGTTGCAATCTTTCATCAATTTTCCTCATCCGTCCACGACCAGGGAGATTAGCTACAGTGCCATGGGTTGCAAACTTCTTGATAATGTTGCGCACTGTGGACAAAGGCAAATCTAGTTCTCTGGAGATGGACTTGTAACCTTGAGATTGTTGATATTTTGCCACAATTTTGGTTCTCAGGTCCTCAGACAGTTCTCGTCTCCTCTTTCTGTTGTCCATGCTTAGTGTGGCACAGACAGACACACAATGCAAAGGTTAAGTGAACGTCTCTCCTTTTTATCTGCTTTCAGGTGTGATTTCTATATTGCCCACACCTGTTACTTGCCCCAGGTGAGTTTACAGGAGCATCACATGCTTGTAACATTCTTATTTATCCGCAGTTGTGAAAGGGTGCCAATACTTTTGTCCAGCCCATTTTTGGAGGTTTGTGTGACATTATGTCGAATTTGCTTTCTTTCCTCCCTTTTTTTGTTTTGTCCCAATACACACAAAGGGAATAAACATGTGTATAGCAAAACATGTGTTAATGCAATACGTTTCGTGAGAAATACATGATTTCCTGGAGAAATATCAAGGGTGCCAACAATTTCGGCCATGACTGTATCAACTACTTTGTGTTTTACCTTGTTTTTTTTTCAGGACAAATTGGGCTTCTATTTTATGGCAAATGGTTATGGATATCTCCTGATTTTATTTTACTATCAAAGGAAAACTGGCCCAAAATAGTAAAAAAATATATATATATTTTAAATTTAGCTGTATATTTCCTGTTACTACAATAACCTCTCCAATCTCCAATCCCAGAGGATGCCTTTTTTGGGGAAATGCGTTGGGTGGAATTCTTTTGTGATGTCATCACGCACTGGCGTGTGTACTCAGACTGCTGGTGAATAAATTGAGTTGTCTGCTGCCTATCTTACTCACCTGTTTCTAAGTGCAATACTTTTAATAAAAAGAGTTGGTTTTAATATACTGAACATGAGGTTTCCCTTGTTTGATCCTTCCATGCTATTACGATGAGCGGCATTTGATACCATATTGAATTTTTGATGGGACCGCATATCGGTGTGGTTAATGCAGCTAGTTTTTCTCCCGAGATGGTTTGATTGTGAGAGCGCCAGTCCAGGGTCATGATACATATGCTCATTAGATCTCTATAATTTGAGATCATATCCATCTGGTAAGAGGCTTGCTTGTTTCTTTTAAAGAGCACCTGAGCACTGAAGCACTTTAGGTGACGTTTTTCAGCACAGAGCACTGACAGTAACTGACACTGATACTAATTAAAAAAAATCCTGCCCAAAATATACTGACCCTGATCTTTCAACCTGACCTTAACCTTTACTTGACCCAAACACTAACCTTGGCACTGACCTAGATCAAACCTTGATCTAGGTATTTTTTCTTTATTTTTTAATTTGTATTTATTTATTTTACACACTGTTGTTTTTTTTTTCTCTCCGAAAGGATAGAGAGAGAAACAATGTATATCTCTCCTCCATTCAGATATAGAAAACACAGTTACGGGCTTCACAGTGACTGATCACTGTGATAGCCAATCAGCAATCGTTAGTACGGGACTTGAGGCTCATGGTGAGCCGCCAGTCTCTGTGCTGGGAGATACACAAATATGTGGCCCCACGGCAGAAAGCCCAGTGCAGTGGGGCTGCATATTTGTGTGAGATTGGCGTCAAGGGGTTAACAAAACCAGTTAGAGTGGTTCTGTGTCTTGTAATCTATGTGATGGCCAGTCACAGCAATCACAAATGCAAACACTGCATGTGTTTACATTAGAGAGCCCTCCCCTTCTGCACACAATGGAGAGGAACACAACAAAAAGGGAACCAAGAGGAACAAACGTAGAATTATAGCAAGATCAAGGCAGCTCCAGACTCAAGGTTGGGGGTTTAAGAGTGCCGTTGATCACCAATGATTATGGAATCGTTTTTAAAGGTGGGGATTAAAGTGCCCCGACTACAAACGATTGTAGGATCTTTTTTTAAAGGTGGGTGGGTTGTTAAAGTGCCAGTAAGCACCAATCATGGTGGATGCAGGGGTGGACTGACAACTCATGGGGCCCCCGGGCAATAGGGGATCATGGGACCCCTGTGTCCTTGCCCAAACTCAAAAAAGCTTATGAAAAAGGTACCAAGGGCATCTCATGGGGTCCCCTACTGACCCAGTGCCCGAGTTTCCAAAAGGTCAGTCCGCCCCGGGGTGGAGGCATGGGTTTTTAAAAATCCACTGAGCACCAATAATTAGGGGCTAGGGGAGAATTGTATTGCTACTGTAGCCAGGTATTGGCACAAAATCCTTTCTAAGTAAAGAATAACTAAATTGCATCGACTGTTGTGAGGCAGCAGGTCCCAGCATGACCACCGATTTTGCTCCTATTGACTTTCATTGTTCTCTTCTGATTTACCCAGACCAGGCACCAGGGGAGAAAGTGTACTAAAGAAAGGGATGGTGTAATTCCACGAGGAAAGGAAGCTATAGCTCCCAAGGGGCTTTGCAGCTGGTAGAAAGAGAACTTTTTCACAGAACTGCCTGGGGGGAGATGAGGGCACCTGGAGCCAGACTGGGAATATGGGACAGCAGTGTGGACAGACTGTTGAGCCTATAGTAACTGTTATCCACATGGCCTATCTTCAAAGGTTCTGAGACAGTGTGTGTTCACCAACTTGCCGTCAGATATATCTGAGACACAGAACACAGCTGCCAGGCCAGCCTCGGCTATACTGGGGAGAAAGAGCGGAGCAGCCAGTCCATTCCCAGCATCCTAGAGACCCAGGGCCGGATCATGAATCTGACCAGCAGCTTCAGAAGAGCCAAGTGGGTTTAACCGGAGTCGCTACATTGCTACATGAGGGGCCCCTCCACCACTGGGACCTACCACTGACATGCAGGAGCTTGGTGACAAGGTTGCTAACCCATTTCTTGCATTGTGCAGCAGCCACTGACACTTTAGTTCATCAGTTCTTTACTTGATTGCCTCTTGAGAGTCATCCAGCTTACCCAGATCATCTTTAAAAGCTATTGCAATAACAATTCAAGAATTTTCAGGAGCAAGGCTGCACCATTGATATTCCCACTCTAACCACCCTGAATGTAATTCTCTGAATGATTTATGTTCCTTTCGAGTTAACCCCAACAGATCCTTCTGCTACACCTTTCTCACTGATTCTAAGCAGGCGAGGACCACTGAGCTCCACCAACCATACACCACAGTAAGGGCCCCAACCAGGCGAACCAGACCTAAATCCCCTTTAGGGTGAGGACTGCTTTCTTAGTATACTGTAAAGTCCTGCAGGCAGACTTGAACATACCTGGGTCACTCCAGGGGATTTAATGGTGGCATAATCTATAGAATCTTTGCTACTTCACATTTTGCTGCCATCACTGCACCCTCCATGCCCCTGTTACAGTTTAAGCTGAACTAAGAGGTAGGTGAAATCTGGGCGCAGTCATTTCCTGGGGTATTTTCCTCTTTTTTGTCCAGGGACATACAGTATGCAGAATACAAGGTCTCTGTAAACTGTTAGGGTGTCATTGCGTTTCTTTGCTTTTTGACTGTGCTGCTTTATTTTTGTTCAAGCTGTTTTACATTATTGGAATCATAGAGTGACTTGATTTGGTATTGTCTAATCATTGTCAGGGGTGTTTGAGAGTGGTTTAAGTTGTTATAGTGATAGTCCCTGCTCCAACTTCTACTCATAGGGTTGTTTTCTTTCAGTAGCTCTTTCGTGGGTGTGCTACATTACTACATGGCTTCAGTGGGTGATTTTTTTTACCATCTCAATACCAGAATATTTATCATCTCCAAAAAATTGTGGCAAAAAAATAGATTGTGTCTCCAAAAGGGGATTATTTTGGGTGTTTGTACTGTCTACATTTATATTTGACATGTTTTACAAAACAAATAAAAGAGTTTTTGTCAGATTTTTGTTTTTTTCCTTTATAAAATAAAAAAAGCTGTGTTTTTAAATGCCATTAAAATAGAACTATAGGCCGAACTTTTTTCATTTTGGATAGAGTAAGGGAGGGTTTTAACCTCTGTCAGTTTATTTTTTGCCATCTATGTCTCATTGGGGAGATTTATCTTCACTTCCTGTACCATAGCCAAAACAGGAAGTGAGAGGAAATCCCTGCAAATTAAGGGAATTCCTTGTGGACCCGCAGGTCACCAGAACTAGCGTCCCAATTGGAAAGTTTCCCATCTATTACTTTTCTAGGGACAATCCAAAATTTGAGATTTTCTTTGCTTTCACTTTCGATGATAATTGTAAACAGGACAAATAGAGAGGATGAATATACCTAACGGGGGCATAGACTGCAATAAAAACCTAATAGGTGTTCTGATCCATCTCCACAACTAAAAACAATATATAAAATTAATTTGGGTACAATGTTGCATTGCTGAGTAATTGTTAAGCAAGCTATAACCACACAGAAAATTGAGAATTTGCCTAGTACGAAGGGGTACATACAGGCTAGAACTCAAATAGTTAAACCGTAATATACCTTTTCCATTTTTCACCCAGGTAATGTTGTAGTGCGGCAATCTTCCATGCCTAATTTTGCTAGTAATCTGTTCATTTTGAGAATCTCTTACTGTAGTATATGTCCAAACATACCCACTTCAGGCTCCTTGCAGTCTCTACATACAGAAAGTCCTATGGTAAAAAGTGCCTATACTAAGAAACATCCTAGGAGCTAGGAGCTTGCATGGGGCACAAGCTCTGCCACAACAGAAGTATAGAAGTGAGTCACATGCTCCTCCATACCTTGAAGTATTGGGTATTTCCTTTTCTCCTGGCAGCTGAACTTTAGGGGAAATCAAGTGATTTCAGCAAGGTTGCAAAGTTAGTTGTGACACACTAGTTGTTTTCACTCATTGCCTGCAATTGCTCTTTAACTCTTTCTGAACATGTATTATTTATGCAAGTACAGTTATAGTTTACATTATGTGCCCAATAAGTATCTTCTGTTGTGATATTTTCTTAGGTTGTGCCTCAATATATATATATATATATATATATATATATATATATATAGTGCATATACAGTATACATATAGTATTTCTACATGTGTTATTAATTATTTCCCAATGTGTTTGACCCTGTGCAAAAAATGTGCAAAAACATTAAGCTCAACCCCATTAAAATGCTAACTCATGTAACCTTTCAACAAATCCAAGTCATCCTTTAACCAAATATGATTTTATGAATAAAACCCAGTGTGGGTTATGGGACAGATGGAGATAAGACTTAAGGAAGATTTTATATAACTGTCACTATAAGCTTGCTGACATCTTGGGCCTCTTGCCTTTGTATGACTTTGCTGTTGGCCTTCACTTTCAGCTCTGTATGCATGGTCATGTAAATTGGCAAAAGTTCTGAATAGATAGCCCTGCAACACCTTTCACCAAGGTGAGGTGGGATCAGACAGATGGAGGCTGAGTGCATTTATCTTCACTGGTGTTAGATATCTGTTGGCCTAGGTATAATCTAACATATTACCTACATTAAATGACGTATCCTGGCATCGATTGGGTTTCATCGACCGGGGCTAGGGTGACAGCCAAACAGCGCAGCCAAGGGCAATTTGAAAAAGCGGTGCTGGTGAAAAATAAATTAATAATAATGATGCTTTTTCCACTGCCCTAGAAAGGTAAGCCCTAAGAGACCTTACTTGACCTGTTGCAGAAATGGGGCTGTTAAAGAATAGATCTTGTGTGCAACAAACCAAGACAAACTCATTAGGTAATGGAGCTATCTTTAATGAGAGCTGCTCCAATTTGGAGGCATGGCATGGAGATGTTGAGTCAACTTGGTGCCAAGTGTGTAAGGTTATAGAATTAACATGTACACTACAAGCTGGAAGTCCAATTGGAGTAGGCCAGAGTAAGTGTCATTATTTAGATAGAATGCAGACAATTAAAAATCCTGCTTGAACCATTACAAAAGACTGGTTGCTGTTCAAAGAAGATTTGTGACTAGTGTTAGTATCAGTGTGTGAAATCACCCCTTCCCATCTTTTGCAAATGTATCTAAAATTATGATATCTTACTGACCAATAGGAAGACAAGGGAGTAGGACAAGCTGCAACTCTGTGATCTCTTGGATCTTATGGGTCTTGAACAGTATCCAATATCCTTGTTGGTTGGAATGACCCAGGACCTGGAGTGATTGCCCCAATAGGCACTACAACACTTTACACAACTTTTGGTGTGTGCATTACATATACTGTGTGTGTGTGTGTATATATATATATATATATATATATATATATATATGATCCGCTTGTATGATACTCTGGTTTCCCAGCCAGGCACAGTGTAAATCACTTCAGTCAAATACACACTTCCACTCATTGTCTTCAATGACCAGTCTAGGGGATGTTTTGTTTTTGGAGTTTTATTGTAGAACTGGGGATAGGGATGGGGAATTGTAAGATATTTCAAAATTAGAACTATTCACACTGAGGATGTCTAGCTGATCTCTTAGTTAAGCACTGGTGAAGTCATGGCTGACAGTAGATAGCAGACTTCCCTTTACTTTGCAGCATCAAATAGTTTAGGAGTGAGCAGTCGTAGTAGTTACAGGGCTGAACTCCTCAGGTATAAGCCAGTTATGACAGACTGCAACAGCCCAAAGGTAACGTAGCCTAGCAAAGTCTCTTTGCAGTAGCAACAACCAGACAAGCTCTTGAGAACACTAGCCAGTGTTCCCTTTTTCCAGACCCACGCTGACTATCAAGCACTAGGGGAGGTAACAAGCACACAGAGTCCCTAAATTGCTCAATGTCAGTATTCACAAGGCCCAAGGACAAAGTGGTTGCCTCCTTCCAATCTTCCAAGCAAAACTCTCCAGTGATACCAGACAGAGCTTTGGCAGACAACTTCCTCTCAGTCAGCTTACTGTAGAACCAGGGTCACTCTCTCTAACTTCAGGCCTTCAGGTTGATCCACCTGAGGCCATATGGCAGCCCGTTGCCAGGCAAGGCATCCTGCCTCCAGCCTGGCTATTCAATCCTCTCCTAGGAAAGACACTGAACTCGTGCTCTCAGAATATAAATACCACTCCCAGCATGCAATGGGACTGCCTTACCCTGCAATTGGCCAGGGCTGTATCCATATTTATGCTGTTCATTTGCCTAGCCCCTATCCATGTTCTGGAAGGCTCTCAAAGCTCCTGAAGGCGGGCAGAACTCCAAGAAAAACTCCAACAGGACCAGAGCAGCATGAGCAGACATAAAGAATCAATCACAGTACTCTGTTAAGCAGAATACCACACTGAATTTACCTGACAGCTTCTCTGATAAACAGAGAAACACAGATATGCTTAACCTAGCTCTACACATCCTAGCACCTAACTAGGAGGGCGCTACACTCACCCCCCCACCAAAAATAGGACATGCCCTCATTTACCTGGGAAGCCGCCCCTACAAAAAACTTTGTACAAAAATCTAGACGGAGTATCCCACAAACTTGGAGGGGGAAAAGGGATATAACATATGTACAAACCCAATAAGGGCAAATAAATTAGCAGTGCAAAGATAAAGTATCTGCTGTACAAGTATTTACACAGGTTCAAACATGTTCACAAGTTTCTTTAGGTAGAGCCCTACCAAGTGCAGCTTTTATGTGCACCCCCTGCCAAAAATGGAAGTAATTGGTGCGGTGAAGTAAACACATAGCTGACTAAACCCTAAACTATCTAGTACATTTTAACAGTATCAGCAATGTGCAATATACTACAGTGGATGGCCTCAGGCAGAGTAGTTTCTTGCAGTCCTGCAGGAAGAAAAAGAAAAGAACAGATATGTACATATTGCACATCCTATTCTACAAGCTAAGTGTGGAAACATCCTCTCTCGAAAAGGCGACCTTCCCACAGGAATGACAACTATCAAATCTGCTCTAACATTCTTGTAGCAGACAATTCCAATGACAGCCCCCAAAGGCAACTCTTGACACGTTGTCTCTCAGATCCCTGAAGGAAAACAAAGGTAGACATAGATGAGTAATTTAGCTATCTAGGCATGTCATGAAAGATAGACTCATTAAGCTTTTAAGTCCTTTTTTCAAAATTGAGGCCCAGGTTCTGTTAACCAAAGTCCATGGCCCTCACATGGAATTTGGAGCTTAATGCTCCCTGCAAGCAGAACACCTTTTTCTTGCGGTACCAGGAATAACCGCCCACACAGCAGTCGTAAGGACTCAGTAAGGGATCCTTCCCTCACTGGGCACAATAACTTCATGGCATCGATCTTCGCAAAGTGTCCATAACAACAATCTTCGCAAAGTGTCCTTTCAAATGAAGAATTTGGCAAGGGATCTTTCCCCCACTGTTTGGAGGTGACTTTCTGTAGGAGTCTCTGCCGCTGAGCCATCACCTGGCCCTAAGGCAACAGCTCAAAAGACATCTCCTAAAGAGGAACAAAGACTTCCCCCTACACTGGGCAATAATTCAGTTTGCTAGCTGAAGATCCAAGACTTCACAAAGGTTTCTTTTCCTTTGGGCACAACTTCTTCTTGTAGCAAGCTATTGCCTGCTCCTATGGCAATGACTCACCTGAACTCACTTTAGCATGGCATGTCCAGGCATGAGCCAAAGTACCATTCCTCATTGTCACAGGAAGGTAAAGGAAGAGATTTAGAACTAGGGAGTTACCCCTTCCAATTGCAGTTCCTTTAACACTTGAGCTTGAAACTTGAACAACTGAGAGCTTTCAATAGGAAGTCTTTTCTCCTGCGCTTGAGTAGAACAGAAGTGAGAAGCTGTCCTTTCGCCACAACAACAGCCAACATAGACTTGACTGGAGGAAAAACAAAGAGTTCTCTGAGCATCAGGGGTTTATTCCCTCCAGGCTGTAATCCTGGGTGTTGGATAGGAGAAGTCCTCGTACTAGAAGTCCTTTTCTCCTGAAAATAGCAACAATCTTCAAATGTACCCCTCTTCAATTTGCAAGGATAGAAGGGGAAGGGGAATTTTGGAATAGAGGGTTTGCCCTCTAGTAACAACTGCAACACTCAACAAAACTTAACTCTTCAATCAGGTACCCCCTGACACAAGAATTTCAAGACAAATGTCTTGCTTTTCAAAAGTAGAAGTCCGGGTGTGTGATCTGAATCATTTTTCCATCGGGACCCAAGAGAGTACTGGCCCACACCTGACTCCGCTGTCCAGCTTTCTTGTTCACTACTCTGTCAATGAAGATGGACCTTCCTAGGCTCCAGTTCTCCTTAACAGAGATGAATTCCTCCCATTATAGAGGCTTTGACCTGTTTCGGAAGGGTTTAGGAACATACATGATATCTCATACTGTTTTTTCGCACCAGCAATCCCTCCTGGACTAGATTTCCTCCAATGCCTTCTTTGGTGCATAGGGGTAATTGTACCCGTATTCTAGGACTACCTGTTGCTGTATGATGCCCTGGGAGCAGGAGAACCTGTGTAGCTTCTGCTTGTCACCTCTCCCTGGTGGAGCATATGGGGTGTCCTCCTTTTTGATGAGGATTCTGTAAGCCTCATTCTCTGCTTGAGCATAATTTTAAGGAGGAAACAGGTCAGGTCTCCTGCTGGCTTATACTTTGCAGAAGGCCAGATTTCTTGTATACTGAGTGAGAATGGCATCTTCCTCCCCCTCCTCAGCAGCTTCATGGGTCATTCAGCTTCCTCCACCAAGCCCCAGTCAGCAATCTCTTCTTCCAGGGAGCCATAACTATACTGGAAGTTAGGTGACCTCGTGTCAAAAAGCCCCGGCTCTTCCTCTCCTGAAGAGCCCAAAGACGCTAGCCTCTGCATTCTGTGGGCCTCTGAATGGGGGCTTCCACTTGCGGGTAACTAATGGGGACTGCTGCTGAAGGGGCCCGTGGTTGTTCAGTCTGAGCTGGGTAGATGTCCCGCACAGAGATGACACTGGTCTCCCTGGTTTGGCACATGGTAGTGCACAACTGGTCCTGGCCCCAACGGTCTTTGCCTCACATTCCAATCTCCCCAGGGAGCTGAACAAACAGTGCTTCTGTGCTGTACCCAGTCTCTCAGTTCACTTGTAGCAGCTTGGGCTGGCAGTCAGTCTTCACCCGCTCTCCACAATGATCACAGCTGCCCCACGCATGAAGCTTCACGGTCAAACACTGGCATTTGCCACATACCAGCCCCAAACTATCTCTGTTCTCTCCCCTGCATAAGGCCAGGCTCCCGTGGGGGATCAAACGCACTCCGGTGTTGGTCAGCCATTCTGGATAATCACCACCTCTCTCGGTAGCTCCGGCAAGCACACCTGCTCTCTCTCAGCTACACCCAGAAATGGTGGCTTGGCTCCGCCACTCTCTACGGATTGACCGACTTTGAGCATCGACTCTGCCCTCCTGATCAGCAGATGCTCCAGCGGCAGTCCCTCCTGTTGGGCAGTCACTCCCAGCACGGTCTTTCCCGCTCTGCACGTTGACCCCTTCGCTATCACCACTTGAAAATGTCCCATCTGGCAGACAACTTCCTCCATGGTACAGACAAGGTAGCGATCCTTTCTCCTCTCAGACAGACTTCACTGGCACTCTCACTCTCGTGCCACACAATAACTCTTCCCCTACCATCACCTGGAAATGCTCCTACTCTGGCAGTGTCTCTGACTGTAAAGCAGACATTCTTCATTGCGGCACCAGAGTTCTCCAGCACACCGCTTGCCTCCCTGCAATCCAACATTCCAATTTGCCTCTCTGCAGTGCAACATCTCTACTGCCTCTCCAAAATCCTTACGGAACCACCAATGACACTGATGGTCTCCCTCATTGCCTGTGGCAACAACTGCAAATTCCAAGGGGGAAATCCCAGACTGGAGCCTCCACATGTAGTGCTAGCCCTGAAGGTTTGTCCCGGTTTGCTTCGCAGCCTGGCACAGTGTATTTCTTCAGCCAAATACACACACACACGCTTCAGCTCATTGTCTTTAATGACCAGTCTAGGGGATATTTTGTTTTTGGAGTTCTATAGTATAACTGGGGATAGGGATGGGGGATTGTAAGATACTCCAAAATCAGAACTATTCACACTGAGGATATCTAGCTTAACTCTCAGTTGAGCACGGTTGAAGTCCTGGCTGATAGTAGATAGCAGACTTCCCTTTACTTTGTAGCAACAAAGTTTAGGAGTGAGCAAAGTCCCTTTTTGCAGTAATAGTAGTTACATGGTTGAGCTCCTCAGGTATAAGCCAGTTATGACAGACTGTGACAGCCCAAAGGTAACGTAGCTGAGCAAAGTCCCTTTGCAGTAGCAACAATCGGACAAGCTCTTCAGAACACTAGCCAGTGTTCCCTTTTTCCAAACCCACACTGACTATCAAGCACCAGGAGAGGTAACAAGCACACAGAGTCCCCACATTCCTCAATGTCAGTACTCACAAGGCCCAAGGACAGAGTGGTTGCCTCCTTTCAATCTCCCAAGCAAAACCCTCCAGTGATACCAGACAGAGCTTTGACAGACAACTCCCTCTCAGTCAACTTCCTGTAGAACCAGGGTCAGTCTCTCAAACTTCAGGCTCTCAGGTCGACCCACCTGAGACCGCATGGCAGCCCGTAGTCAGGTGAGGCAGCCTGCCTCCAGCCATGCTGTTCATTTACTTAGCCCCTACCCATGTTCTGGAAGGCTCTCACAGCTTCCTAAAGGCGGGCAGAACTCCAACAGAACAGCATGAGCAGACCTAATTAATCAATCACAGCACTCTGTTAAGCAGAATACCACACTGAATTTACCTGACAGCCTCTCTGGTAAGCAGAGAAACACAGCTATGCTTAACTATACACATCCTAGCACCTAACTAGGAGGATGCTACACACAGTATAGATATAGAGCTCAAAATTTCAAGTCCTAAGCTTCTAGCCAGGACTTAAGAGTTACTCGCCACCAGTTGTCCCTCCCAACCCCTACCCTGCCTCGTCCTTAATTCCACCCCTAGACACGCCCTCGTAAATGATCTCATGAGATGGCACTGTTACATGTTTTATGCAGAATGAAGGAAGTGAAGGGGTGGAAGGAAGGAAGAAAGGGAGGGAGGAGTGGAAGGAAGGGAGAGAGCAGTGGAAGGAGGGAAGGGTGGGAGGGGTGGAAGGGATGGTGGAAGGAAGGGTGGGAAGGAAAAGAGTGAAGGAAGGGTGGGAGGGTTGGAAGGGTGGGAAGGAAAAGTGGGAATGGAAGGGTGGGAGGGGTGGAAGGGAGGGAAGGAGGGGTGGAAGGAAGGGAGGGACTTAGGGAGGGTAGGAAGAGAGGGAGGGGGGGTGAAAGGAAGGGAGGGGTGGGCAGAAGAAAGGGAGGGAGGGGTGGGTGGAAGGAAGGAAGGGAAGTGTGGGTGGAAGGAAGGGAGGGGTATATATTTGCATGACAATTTAAAACAGTTTGTTGATAGTATTTATTTTTACTCTGTATCCCAAAGGCAGTTTTTTTTTTTAATTTTGAACATGTCACCAGTTGCAGAGGCCTAGCAGCTCCTCCTGCCACTGCTTCCCTGAGGCCCTGCAGGCTGACAAAGAGCTGGGTCCTGTGACAGCTGTATATCATTTAGAAGAAAAAGGTACTTAGATTTTTTTTTATTAAAATAATTACAGTGCCAGTTTCCACATACAAAAAGAGAAGGGATCATGTAAATTAGACAGTGTGTGTTTAGTACCACTTTAATATTTAATACTATTGAATATTCACTGGATGCTAGTTTACATAACCTTATGACTAGCAATAAAGAGACAAAGAAATAGTAGGGAGTAATAAATATGTCATCTCGCATAATAAGGGAACTAAATTATTAATTATTATTTCCTTGACCTTTCGATCAGTCACCTTTCCTTTTAATTGCACTATAAATAATGTTATAGAGGGAATTAGTTTGGTACAGCCGAAATCCCTACCTGGCTTCAGTTAATAACTGTGCCTGTCAATGTTAAATGTAAAATAAAAGCATACCACTTGAACTTATAGGTCACCCTGAAATTATTTATTGTAGCTGGGCCAGAACATTTCCCACAACACTGTTGTCTTGCCAGACTTAAAGCAGAGTTCCAGATGAAAAAAAAAAGTCAGCAGCTACAAAAACTGTAGCTGCTGACTTTTAAAATACAGACACTTACCTGTCCCTTGGTCCAGTGTTGTCCTTGCCATGGCTGGTTTCACCGGCCTTCTTCTCTCCCTGCTGCCGACATCTTCAGTGTGGGCACCCGGGTGTGACAGCTTGCGGCTTCACAGCCGGGTGCCCACTGCGCATGCACAAGAATTGCTGCGCTTTGTGAATGGCCCCGTAGTCTTCTGGGACCTGTCATGTGTCCCAGAAGACTACGGGGAGGGAGGACAGCTTCTGCTTCCAATCACCTAGGCATTCGCACCGGAAAGTGGAAGCGGGTACCTGTAAAATTTGGGTACCCGCTCCCCGCTCCCCAAAGGTGCCAATCCTTAATGGGGAGCAGGGGACAAAGCATTAAAGCAGAACTTTTCCTTTTGGGTGGAACTCCGCTTTAAAGCTGCACTCTAGGAAAAATTCTAAGTTACCCTTGTGGTGGGGCTCGTCTTACATTGCAAGGGAGAAATGCTCATTTTTGTCTGGAGGAACAACATAAAGCAACTTTATTCACCTGATTCTTCACTCCCATAGGTATTTTACCAACTGCTTCTCTTAGCTGCTGTATATAATAAAATATAATTATATAAATTTATATAAGAAATGGAAGAGGTGAACAGTAACAGCTAGGCATCTCTTAGCAATGTTCTAGGAGTTTTCCAGTCAGGCTTCATGAGGTATGTAAATAGCCTTTACCTATAGCAAGGGTATTATTTAACTTTGGTCAAAGCTGCACAGTTTGTTTTTAACTACAAGCACATAGACAGTTTTTTAGTAAAGGGGAACTAACCCTTTAAATTCCCTGTGGATGCTGCCAAGTCAGCTGGTAACCATACTGCCTGGACAGACTGGGTCTGAGGTATGTCATTGCATAAAGGAGCATTGGAAACTGAACAGCGGCAGATTACATTGTTTAGGATGTCAGTTCAGTGCATATGAAGTTACAATGTCACTGGATTTGTGACAGGATTAATTAGAACTTTTTTGTACCAGCAGAAAATGCACTTAGCCTGAAAGAAGAAAACAAATACAGCCAGCACTTCTAAAGAATAGAAAGCTAAAAATGTATATCATATGTGCTTGTGGGTTTAGATTTATGTTTAAAGTGATTCTAAAGGCTTACTTAAAAAAAAAACCCAAATATGTCTATACTTACCTGCTTAGTTTTGCATAGAGCAGCCTGGATCCTCCTCCACTTCTGGGGCCCCCCGCTGGTGATCCTGGCCCCTCCCTGTCAGGTGTCCCCACAGCAAGCAGCTGCTCCATGTGTCCATTCACACACGGAGCCATGGCTCGGCCCTGCCCCCTGTCTCTTCTCATTGGCTTAATGACTGTGATTGACAGCAGTGGGAGCCAATAACTCCCACTGCTGTCTCAGCCAATGAGGAGAGGGAATCCTGAGATAGCCAAGACTCCAGTGCACATCGCTGGATCAAGAGGGAGCTTAGGTGAGTATTAGGAGGAGCTGGGGAGGAATGCTCCACAGAAAACGTTTTTTATCTTCATGCATAGAATGCGTGAAGGTAAAAAAAATCTTGAGCCTTTAGAACCACTTTAAGTGGTGTAAAACCCAATAGCAAACATTTATTGTATTGCAACTTACCATTTTTTAGATGTGATGGCTGTATTCATTTTTTTTTTAGGCTTTCTTTTTTTGTTTTTATCTGGTGATCCAGTCAGTAAGTCTGCAACTTCTATGTGTTTTCCCAAAGTTAACGTGGTATTAAAACCTAAAAGCAGATTATTTTGCAGTTTACCATTTCTGCGTTCATTTTTTTTTTACTTTCTTTCTTCTATTTTCATCTGGTGATCAAGCCAGTAAGTCTGTTTTATAAAAGAACAAGCTCTTTAGCAGAATGTATCAGTAACAAGATGAAACAAATGATTTTACGATAGCAGTGTGCTTACAATCATCAGCTTTTATCTATTTATGTAAAACCTTTATTCCAAAAGGAAGAAACTGCTGAAACTGCTTAAAAAGTATTCGCTGGAATTTGGCATCAATTTGTTAGTGTATTTATCTCTGCTTGCACATCTAACACTCCCCTCTCCCCAGACTCACAATGCTGCTGTCCAAAGGAGCCCCGGTGCGCCTTCATCCAGAGTGGGGGCACTCTAATACAGGAGGTGTTTTACTGGCCAGATCACCAGGTGAAAACTAAGGAGAAAGAGGCCTAAAAAATAAAACTAATGTAGCCACCACATCTATTGATTGGTAAGCTGCAATATTACATTTTAGGTGTTGAGTTTCATACCGCTTTAATAGCTCCACTCTGATAAGGCATTGAGCAGAGAAGATATTTTAAAGGTCCTGGTTTTGGAGCTGTCAATCCTGGATTCACTACCCTAGTAAGTCATTACCTTAAATGACCTAAAACCTGTTTGGTTCTGAAACCATAATCTCATAAAAATGAAACATGACATTGATATTTCTAATTTATGACCTGCAGCCAGCAGGTGGCTGCCTCCAAAACAGAAACTCCAAACAAGCAGCAGTTTTCTGGAGGCTAATATAACTGGTGTGCTATGAAACTGGCCTGAAAAGAGAAGAGATCAGATTACACACGCTGCAGAAAGACTCAGAGGTGGGTGCCCCCCTTCCTCACCCCCAGCAGAGGCTGGACTACCTGCTTTAGCCAATGACTATGCAGGCAGTGCTGCTGTTTGTTCTCAAAAACCCATCATGCTTTGCAAACTGAGTGACCTCAGTGCCCCTTGTATTAAATTCAAATACATATGGAATAAATATGGGAACATACAGTATAGACCGGAAGGGGGCACAGAATACTGTCAAGAAAAGAAAAGTAAAGGGATGAGAAGCAGAGAAGAGGAAAGGAAGCAAGACAGGAGAGGAAAGGGAGGGTAGGAGCTTGGGAACATCAGGAGCAGCAGAGCCACTCACACTAGCTGGGGGAAAAATAGGAAAGGCATACGTCAATCGTGGTTCCCAAATCTTTAGGAATTTGGCTTCAGAGTCGTGAGGTATATTGTTCATTTGTTCATTGAGCATCAAATTGATCATCTGGTCTCTCACACCCTGGAAGGGAAATGTGGGTTTCTTCCAGGCCAGGGCAATCAACCTTTTGGCTGATATAAACAGATAATATGCACATTTTTGTTGGCAAGCCTGAGATAGGATAGTGCAATAGGGCATATTTAGCGTCTTTTCATATATTCAGATGGACAAGAGTCTGCTAGAGGCCAAACACTCCAGACCAAAAACTCACAAGTCGTGAACACGAAAACAGTGGTCACTGGAAGTTGGATTGGCATGGGCGATACTGTCAGGAACCTAATACCACCATAAGAGCACTTTATATGCTGCCTCTAAGGTGGCAGTGTTAAACAAGCATTTTGCTACAGAAGACAAGGCCCTACTCCAGTCCGTTGGGTCTGTCTCATTTGCACTGGGTCACACAAGAAAGGGAGGCAAGTAATGATCTACTATTCAGGAACGCACAAAGAGTGGAAATGTGGCCCTGTCAGCACTCCTGGAGAGTGCTGAGAGTATGTTCGAACATCGTTTTCTGAAATGCTGAAACGGATAGGTGGAGGTATGTTGGAGAGAAGATATTCAATGCTGAAGTTGAACTCAGATTGCGGAACGTCATGACACTCTCGGACGGCAGCCCATGTCAGGAAGGACCGAGTGGTCAGGAAATGTCCCACATGTGTGAGGCCATAAGAAGCCCACCAAGCCTGAGGTTGATCAAGACCAGGAGGAAACAAAGGGTTATAAGTGATAGGCTGCAAAGGTGAAAAAGAGACATAAGCAAGCTTGAATATTGCACCGAATTCCAGTTCCATGCTGTGATGCATAAGGGGTTCAGACACCAGTCGCAAGTTATGTGGGGGCCATAGGAACAACTACATGGAAAGAGGGGCGTAATTGAGTTGTAAGCCATGTACCGGGGTGGGCTCCCCAGGATACAGTGAAGTCATGAACGAGGAAAGCAAACCCAACACCAGCTTTTGCCACAACAGAATTTTACTTAGATGTGTCAAATAAACACAATCACAAATGCTGGGAACATACAATAAATTTACATAAACCCAGCCCAAAGGCTGAGACCCTTGTGCTGCACAGCACGGCGCCTTCTGATGGATGAAGGTATAAAGTGAAGTAATTTACCTACTGGCGGGCACAACTAAGCTGCCACACCTTACCCGTTATTACCCTAAAAGAGCAGGAATCAGTGTATGGGTGTACGGTATGGGCTAGCCTGCGGTGCAGCACAACTGCTTACAATCTTACACAAATCTACAGTATTCCCCTTCCCATAACTGGTCCTGTAGCACGTGCCTGAGCATTCCTTCTGAGCAAAACGCCAGTCTGGCTTGAGTTTGTAGGATTTTATCAGCTCTCCAATGTGAAATGTCACTTTCAGTTGTGGAGTCCTTCCAATAATCAGTAACATTTGTGGCCTGACACAGAGACCCTAACTAACTATAGGCCTTAGATAGATCTTACCGACCCGGGTCTGCTTTGCATCCGCTGGTGACTCTGAACAGAACAAATGTCTCTCCAACAAGCATGCGGTCTTGCCGTATATGTTGCTTAGTTCCTCTGCTCTCATCAGCTTCCGGGCAGCAATCTCATCAGCTTCCTGGCAGCAATCTCATCAGCTCACACGGCCCCTTCATTCAGCATCGTCCAAAACATGGCTGCAGTCTCCTCTTCCTGTTCACTAAAACTCCAACTCGGAGTGCAAAACCCCACCTTTTCATGAATATACAAATATCTATGCAGTCTGACCTGTGTTAGAAAAACAGAGACATCTTGTGGCTAAACTGCAGAATGTCAGTCAAAACATTAATTTACTTCCACACAGTGTTCAAACAATGAGAGCTGTTTCCCCATCTCACAGGGGAGTTCAAGGAGCACCCACAAGGGAACATCTGAGGAGGAGTGAAGTAAAGGTAACTGAGAGATTTGGGCGTCTAGGTAATATTTGGGGATGTGTGAAGAGAATGGCCCTGAAGATTCTGGAGCACTTGTTGGCCCAGATATAGTGCAAGTTCGTATTCTGTAATTACCCGAGGAAGTGTGAGGCACAAAAACTTCTAATTAAAAATATTTCTTAATAGCCACAAATGACATAAATCCACTTTGTGCGCACAAATTGCCTTTGCAAGCATAGTTTTTAGCTTGTGAAATTCCAGTTATATCATCACAATGCTGTACATTGCCTTTTCAGAGAGCAGAGGTAAGAGAGGGACTCAGCAGGCCCACCCACTGCAGGCTGCCTGTAGATAACTACAGAAGAGGGCGGATACAAGACCACTCACCCTGCAGAAACAGAGAGAGAGTATCAGTGACTGGTCTTGATTATGGACAAGCTAAGTTGTAAACTGCCATATTATTGCAGGCCACTGGCCCAATCAGCTGTGGAAATCTCCAACCTGCAGCAAAACGTAACAAAGAGGCAGGGGTGCTGGTGACATCATTGACCTAATGTGGATACATGGTCATTGACCTTGGTCACAGCTGTTTGGGCCTACTATCATGTGAGAAGTTCCTGTAGGTTAGGGCTGATCTGAGTTCCACTCAAACCTTAGCACATCCTTTGTCTTGACTCAGGAAATTTGTGCTCTAATGATAAGTTTCATGCTGGACATTACTGCTCAGATCTGGAAGAAATAAACAAAGCACACCAAGATTCAAGTAAGAATACACATGCCTGTTGGTTTAGACAATATTTGCTTATTCGGGATTTAAGCTTTAAAGTAGTTGTAAACCTTTACGTATACCTAGTGAAGTGACTGGCCTCAGGTGATACACAGAGATTAAACAAATACCCCTACATAAGTTGCACCGGTTTATCTCTAGTATTCTCCTCTTCACTTCTGTTCAAAGCCCAGAACTTATGCAGCTAATCTGAGCTGTCAGAAAACAGGGGGTGGGGAGCTGAAATTACACACTGCAGATCTCAGTGAGGAAAGCTCTGAGAGCTGAGTGAAGGGAAGAACACCCCACCACCACCACCACCACCACCACATGGCACACAGAAACAGAGCTGAGGCTGTGAATCTGCTGGAGGTCTCTCCCCTGTTACAATTTTTCTCTTGGTTCCAGGAAAACGTATCAGAAGTGATTCATGTGGATTGCATAAAGCTGATTGGTTTCTATGCAGTGATGCACCAGATTTTGCACTCTCCAGGTTTAGTAAATCAACCCCTTAGTGACTTATCTGAGACAAGTACACACTATAGAGGGATATACTTTGTTTATATTTGAGGTCTGAGTTTTACAACCACTTTAAATCTGTCCTGAAAATGTAAATGTGATTGGCGATGAAAAAATCAGAGCGAGGAAGCTACATAGCACAGACTAAAAAAAATTTCCATGAATAATTATGTGTCACTTTGTGTTGGTCTATCATATAAAATCCCAATAAAATACATTTACGTTTTAGGTTGTAACATGACAAAATGTGGAAAATGTCAAGGAGTATGAATATTTTTTCAAGGCACTGTATATATTAAAATAGAATTTAAAACTAAAATCATTACACCTTCTTCTAAAGAATTCAGCAATGACAGCTTCCATATTTATATCTTATAAAGTAGAAAATAAATATCTGGTATGACACACAGCACTCTACGCTGGAAAGGAAAAGACACCGAAAGCAAAATACAAATCCTTTGCTTCTAGCAAAATGTGTGAAATATCTGTAATCCTGGGCAGTCATTGGTAATTAATTCATTACATGTCCAGACACCCAGTATAGAACTTGTATACATTCCACACAGCTTGATTTCATTATTGGGAAGGATGAGAGGCCAGGGAAGAGGGTGCAATAGTCCTATTCACACAAAGTTCTCTCCTCGTCAAAACATTACCTGCTTATTTTTATGACAATTAGCATTCAAGCATGGCACTACCTCCAAAAGGCAAAAGCAAAGTGACATGGTGATCACCAATTCACCAGTAAATCTAAAGACGGCCATACATGGCTAGGTTTCTCAACCCTCTATGACCTGCTTTCAGATTTAGCCAACAGATGGAGGCATCAAACATAAGTCAGAAACATCACCCCCTCATCTTTATGGGAGAAATGGCAACTGTTGTTCAATTGCAATTCCATTTTTCAGCATACAGTGATACCTTGCCTCACGAACACTTCTATTGAAGAACAACTTGGTTCATGAACAGAAGAGTTTGTAAAAATTTGCTTCGGTTTGCGAACTCTGCTTCGGTTGATGAGCAGGAGCCGCAGCCATCTTCTCTACTCCGACACGTGGTCCTGACTTCTTGTAGGCGAGATCATGGTCACAGACAGATACTGAAAGTGTACTGAGACAAAACTTACAGCACTGAGAAGCTTTTTGGTGTGCTTTGTAGCACATACTGTACAGTACAGTACTGTACATCCCTGTGCACACTTGCTGTAAAGCTTTTTTGTGTGCTTTTTAGCATATACTGTACTGGACATCCAGTATGGTTCCAAAGAAAATTCAGAGCAAGCATGGTGGCAAGAAGAAAGTGCAGAGTGGTAATGAAGGTGACTAGAATGTGCAGAGCGGTAATGAAGGTGACCAGAATGTGCAAAGTGGTAATGAAGGTGACCAGAATATGCAGAGCGGTAATGAAGGTGGCCAGAACGTGCAGAGCGGTAATGAAGGCGACCAGAACGTGCAGAGCGGTAATGAAGGTGACCAGAGCGTGCAGAGTGGTAATGAAGGTGACCAGAACGTGCAGAGTGGTAATGAAGGTGACCAGAACGTGCAAAGCGGTAATGAAGGTGACCAGAGTGTGCAGAGCGGTAATGAAGGTGACCAGAACGTGCAGAGCGGTAATGAAGGTGACCAGAACGTGCAGAGCGGTAATGAAGGTGACCAGGACGTGCAGAGCGGTAATGAAGGTGACCAGAACGTGCACAGCGGTAATGAAGGTGACCAGAACGTGCAGAGCGGTAATGAAGGTGACCAGAACGTGCAGAGCGGTAATGAAGGTGACCAGAATGTGCAGAGTGGTAATGAAGGTGACAAGAATGTGTAGAGCAAGAATGTTGTTGAAAAGAAAGTGCAGAGTGGTAATGAAGGTGACCAGAAGCACCACCCCAACATAACTGTAATAAACAGAGTGTTGAATCTGATGAACAATAACGTGGCCTCTCATTTCCAGAGGGTTATGCAGCCCAGGAAAAGACAAGTGACATTGGACAGATTTTTCACCAAAACTGAGCCTGCAGCTAAGAGACAAAGAAGAGAGGAAACCACTGAAGGAGATCTCTCCCTCTGAACAATAACTGCCTCCCACCCGCCCTCCTGTCCTCAACGCCAGAAGTCGTCTCAAGCAAGGTTGGTATTCTCTCTCTTCATACTGTACTGTACTTTGTTTCATATTTTTGTGGTTCAAAAACAAAAAGTTCAGAACGTATTAACCTTATTTACACTGAACTTTACAAAACCACAAACTATTCCTAATTTAGTGTAGAAACATTAGTGCAAAAGATATATATATCTATTCTCAATTAATATAAAAAAATATCAAAATTATGTGCAAAACTATTTTTTAGTGCATAAGTAATTTAAATAATTAAATTTGTGAATATAAAAATTATCCAATTCTGAATTTCTTCAAATGTCCAAACAAATCCTTTTCAAATTCAGGTGCTCTCAAAGAAATTGTGCCAAAATCCACCACCAAAGTAAAGTTGGGTAACTCACCAGAGCTCCATGCTGATCAATCTCTAGATCAGCAAAAAACGCCCCTTGAAGACGTCATTCATGACGAAACTAGTAGGGCTTGGCTTGCTGGATGCTGACGTCTGTGGAGAAGATTGAGTCACGAGCGCTGTAGTGAGTGTGCGGGGAACAGGAGACTGTTATACCATTTGCTGTTTTATGCTGTTATACTGGTGTCGGTGAAGACACCCTTTTTGTGAGTGTAAATCTTTATTAAATTGTTGGATACTTTTATAAAAAAACTGGCTGCACCATGATTTTCTCTTTCATTCCCAAACATGACCTCGGTGGAGAGATATAAAAAGAGAGAGTGATATAATGCTCCTGGAACCATTATATTGAGTGGTGGATACCTACCTTATGGATGATTGTGTAGCTATTGATCATCACACCTGAGAAGTTGATTTATTGCATCTGCTCCCAGAGCAAAAAGCGTTTTTTGCTGATCTAGAGATTGATCAGCATGGGGCTCTGGTGAGTTACCCAACTTTATTTTGGTGGTGGATTTTGGCACAATTTCTTTGAGAGCACCTGAATTTGAAAAGGATTTGTTTGGACATTTGAAGAAATTCAGAATTGGACAATTTTTATATTCACAAATTTAATTATTTAAATTACTTATGCACTAAAAAATAGTTTTGCACATAATTTTGATATTTTTTGATATTAATTGAGAATAGATATATATATATCTTTTGCACTAATGTTTCTACACTAAATTAGGAATATTTTGTGGTTTTAGCGCATTCCTTTATTTAAGTTATAGCACTAAGAAATTTATTTGGTTTCTTTGAAGTGGAATTGCTGCTTTAAAGTATTAAGGGTGTGGCGCTTTTATTACACTTGTGATAAATGCAAGTAAGATGGCTGCCGGGGACCCTCGTGGCGCCGGCGGTGTGGCGTCACACCTGCTGTAGCTCTATCCTTGACGCGTTTCGAGCTACTGCTCATAGTCATAGGGGTTCAGGCAAGCTCAGCATGAAAAGAGCTTTCCTGGAGCATTTCAGTCCCTGGGAGTGCAACTGAACCAAACAATCAACTATGGGTGGCAAGGCACTGTCAAAGGATCTCAGGAATAAAGTTGTGGACAGGCACAAGTCAAATTCAAAGGTGGTAATATCCTGTTATGGGGGTGTGTCTCTCCAGCAGGCACTGGAGCACTTTTTAGGATAGAAGGAAAAACGGATGGGGCACAATACCATCAAATTCTTGAAGCAAATCTGCTGCCCTCTGCCAGAAAGTTGTCAATGAGAAGAAGGTTTACCTTCCAACATCACGACACAAAGCACTCAACAAAAATGACCACACAGTGGTTGAAGGAGAATAAGGTGAATTTCATTGCATGGCCTATTCATAGTCCAAACCTAAACCCCATTGAAAATCTGTGGAATGACTTGAAGACTGCAGTCCACAAACGGTCACCATCAAATTTAACTGAACTTGAGCAGTTCTGCAAAGAAGGGTGGGCGAATATTGCAAAGTCTAGATGTGCAAAGTTAATACAGACATATCGCAACAGACTAAAACTTTAATTAAAGCAAAAGGTGATTCAACAAAATACTGACACAAGGGGATGATCCCTTTCCCACCTCAGTGATTCTGTTTTTGAACTTTAAAAAAAAAAATTCTGACATGTTGGTGTTATATTTTTCATTTGGCTGTTATAAATTACACTTAGTAAATACAGCTGAATAAAACAAAAAGTGTGTATGTCTTCATTTTAGGCAACATGTTATTTTTTTAAAAAAGAAGGTGATTCTTTTCTATACCCGCTGTAGGTCTTCTAGTAGCAGTTAATGTTGTTGGTGGCCCTTTCAGATCACTCAAGCAGATTAGAACTTAGAACTTTTACTTTGGGAACAGTCACTGTCTGTTGTTAAAGGTCAATAGATCTTTCTCTAAGTAGATTCTAGATCCTATGTGGGTGTAGCACCCTACCAGTTAGGCTTTCAGGTACATTTACTTATTAGCTCCACTAAAGTGAGTGGAGTGGTGGTTTCCAGTTAGTTTGTTAGGAAACTTTGGTTTGACTCCACTGTAGTGAGTGGAGTGGTTGTTGATTACCTACTGAAGGACACTGTTTTAGTGTCCAGGTCTAGAAGAGGACTTTGTTGTCTCCTTCTTTGAGGATCTACCTGAGGAGACTGGCTGGCAGACATCTCCTAGGACACTGTGAGTAAGGATCTTACTGGGGACTGACAGGTTCTTACAGAGTAAAATAACCGGTTGCTAACAAATGCCCTGTGGTCTACAGCTGTGGGGCCTTAGATATACAGACATCCCCAGCTACCTCCAGAGAAGCTGATATTGGAAAACTAGAAAGAAGCTAGTCCGTTTGTTATGCTGCCGATCATTTTGGAGTATTCCGTGGTCCTAAATCCCTCTCCTGATATTGTTTTTTGAGCAATAACTCCTAAAAACACATCCTTTAGACTGAACTTAAATTGTCAGTGTGCATGTGTGATTGGTGGTCTCTGCACAATTTAAAGAGAACCTGTGTCTATTGGTCTTTCGGAGATAAACGCTACATGAGCAATAACAGGTAGCTTAGTTGATAAGGCGTGAGATTGTATTGCAATGGCTAGCCTAGCAACTTCTACTTGGAGTCTGTTCAGCACAGCACAGTTCTTCAAAGATGCTCCATACAGACAACCGCTTTCTTCCACTAGCTATAACCTTCAGTAGGTCAGCCGATAATCCCCAAGCCTTCAGCACAAGCCCCCAACTGGGGCCAGAACAGAAATGAGACTTTTCTGGAAGGTTTTTGCCAAACTTTTATCAGCTTTCCTCAGCCCACACTACTGGACCAAACCCTAAGCTATTGACTGACATAAATAAATATTCATAACTCAGACTAATTAGTAAATAATTAATGTCCTGATGAGTTTAGGCAGAGCATACCAAGCACAAAAAATATAATCAAAGTTCTGTCTGGTTAGCAAGAGACACTCCAGCCTAAGGCAAAGTCCCTACATAAGCAAACTTCCTTCTGCCTTGTTATAAAATGAAGCTTTATTTGAAATCCATAAAGATAGGTGAGGGAGTTTTACCACCTGTGTAAGTATCTTAAATCATATACTATGTGTAAACAGTGTTCTTTGAATTTGCACTTCCTGTGAAGGTGTGCTTGATCATATATAGGCAATGGGACAATTAAATGCTTATTCAGCTTTGTTATGAGTACTGGGGAAGTGATAAAATCCACAGATAATTGCTCTGAGTTTACAGACTTTCACACATTAGAGATCCAATTGTTGATTGACTGGCATTTTGTAGTAAACAATTATGTAGTTATGTTGCTTCTGTAAAGATGCCCACAGGCACAAAAGTTGAAGGGATCCTTTCTTTTTTTGTGATAAAAAGAGATGCTGATACAGTTTTCTCATGCCTGTAAGTCTACTAGTGATATAACCACTTTCATTGCTTGCTGGTAGGTATACGTTAACACTTTGCCTGTCTGATTGTTGCAAGCAATGCTTAAATTGACAATGTGGCAAAATTTGGGGTATGTATTACTGGGTTCAGATGTTGTAAAAAGCCATTAACTAGCAGCTGATAGAACAGATAATGGGCTACTAATAATGCAATTTCCATGCCAGATTTTTACAACCAATAGACTACTATAAATTGAGATATAACTAGCACATAGGGTGGCCTTTGTGCACTTACAATGGTGCAACTGCACATGGCTGTGTTAGATTCCTTAGACATTTTCAGCATAGCCATTCATAGTGTCCATGCCCAATTCAGTTGTGTTTCTAATAAATTTAAAATGTGTTGCTGCTGGGCTGTAATCAGCAGGGGCTTGTATCTACCTTTTCTGGGTCCTGTAGGTTTTCTCTACGCCTGGTGGGTTGATTGTGTCAGCCTATTGCTGGAAGGAGGTTCCAAAATTCATTGTGGGAAGGGTTAGCCACTAGGTCATGAATTGTTTTCTGACTCAGCAACTCCCTGATGGTGTTCAGAGGTATGCTCTGGAGAGATGATACATGTTTGTGAACATTTTTTTAAGTGTTCTTTCTCCCATACGGCTTCTCTTTGGGTGGAGACCTTTGTGAAGAATTGTTGCCAGGGCCTGGCCTCAGCATGAGCCATGTGCTGAGGGCCTTGGATACCAAGCAACTAGCTGAAGTGCATGTCTGAAGGAAGCTAGGCTGAACATAGTTACTCTTGCCTGAAGAGAGTCACAAAGGAACTGGATAGGAGCTACTGTCTAGACCTGGGAAGAGGTTTCTTTGCCCATAGATTTAGGTATTTTTGTCTGCTTACAAAGGAACAGAAGTCGGATTGAGGAGCAAGGAAACACTGTGACAGTTTTCAAAGAGTCATAGATTTATTGGCTGCTTCTGCCTATCAGCACCTATCTTTATAGGTTGCTCTCATACAACCTGCTGCTGATTCATTATATCGATCCTCCCATGTTATGTTTTTGGCCTGGTCAGGTTTTCCTAAGTTTAGTGGTTTATTACTCCTTCCCGGAGTAGGAGTAAGCTTCTTCCAGAGAACAGAGTAGGAGGGTCAGCCACTGAAGTTATGAATATTTATCTGTGTTCAGCCAATCCCTGAGAGGTGTACCCAGAAGGAGGCTGAGTGAGAAGATAAATGTTTGGGAGGCTTCCTCAGCATGTTCTTGTCCTGGGCTGCTGCCCCTGGTATGCAGTCTATGCACTGGAGTTGCTGTTTGGGCCTCAACATTTTCTTCATGGAGGGCCTGAAGTCTGACTGAAAGGCAGTTGCTGGAGAGTATTACCTGTGCAAACTGGTCTGGAAAAGGGCCCCTTTCTTCCTCACTTGAGAGTGTCGCATGGAGGCTGGGTGGCAGAAAGCTTTCCTTGGGCTTTGTGAGTATTTGATTATGGATCCTAGCTGTGCATGTGCTTGGTGATGTAAGTGCCAGGAGTTTCTGTAAGGACTGGCACTGCTCTCATAGAGTTTCAGATTAGCTGGCAATTCCCTTTTCCCCCCAGCAAAGGCTGATGCAAGAGCAGTTTGGCAAAATATTTGCCTGCACCCCTCTCTTGTTCAAGTTTTCTGCATTAAATCTATGAAAAGACATCCCCTAGATCAGAGGTCTCCAAACTTTCTAAATAAAGGGCCAATTCATTGTCCTTTAGAATTCAGGAGGGGGAATCGTACTATGGCCAATGGGAGTAGAAAATGTCCCGACATCAATGGGAGTATATAAAGGTAAAATATTGCCTCATCATTGGTGTCAGTGGGAGGAATAGTGCCCCATTGTTTGTTTCTGTGGGAGGAATAGTGCCTAATTATTGGAGTCACTGAGAGAGATGATGACCCACTGTTGATGTCAGTGGAAAGAATAGTGCCCCACCATTGTCTAGTTGGAGCGAGAGGAATTATGCCCCACTATTGATATCAGTTGAAGGCATGGTGCCTCATTGTTGGTGTCAGTAGGAGGAATTGTGCCTCATATTAGTGAGAGGAATGGTGCCCCAAGGGCCAGAGAATGGCAAGCAAATGGCCATATCTGACCTGTGGCCTAGAGAATGTCCCAGACCCTGAATTCTACAGATGAAGAGACTGTTTCCCAAGATTTTCATCTCTGATTGCTGGCTGGTGCCCTGCATATACTGTATGTAAAGGAGCTGAACTGTTGCTAAAGTTAGGTAGGAAATGGATTTGTTTTCTTGTGACATGCTATTCTGTGATACCTCATGCTGGATATGCAGAGGCGACTCTCTGCTGGACTTCATTTCTAACTATTGGTTGCAGCTTATTATTCCTTTTTTTCTGCAACGTTTATTTCTTTCCAAGTGTGAGCCTAGTCACAATCCTGTGACTACGAAAATGGGGACTATTGGACTGTGATGTCACAAAGCCAACAACTTTTTAAGGTTGTGCACACACTGTATTAATTCAAGACCTCTGGACAGTGGCCAGTAAGAAAATAAGTTTGTGCCTACTGAACTTTGTGCTGCACAGCCAGAAAAAATAAAAAACACAACAAAGAGGTTTTATTCTCTCTTTCATCTTTAATGTGTATATGGACGAATGATGAGGTTTGTACCGTAAAGTTGATTAAAGTTAATTTAGTTCAGATAGGATGTGTTTCTGCTTTGTTACGGCTTGCCAGAGAACACCCTCTTGTCAAGCTGACATTATCTACTCAAATACAGCTATTTGTGATGGTTGCAGTATTTGCATTTAAAGACTAGGTGGTGATAGACTAAATAGTCACAAAAATAGTAGTCTTTAGGGTTTACTCCTCGGGCTTATGCTAATTGATACTGTGTTAATGCATTGGAGGGTCATTTCTGAGGAAATGATTCTTCAAAACCAAATTGTGATGAGTATGTTGTTTGCTATTTGTTCTTTTGCAGTTGAACAACGATGTGGACTCTGCACTTCATGCACTTCAGGAAAATATTGACTGCACTATATTGTACATTGGTTCGCAGATTGCCTGTAGATAGCTAGTGGTAGGGACCCACCTCAAATGAGCTGCTGATGCTTCCTTACTCTCTTTGTAAAAGTACCTGTCACAGTATGGACAGCTTTGCCTAGTGACAGCTTCAGTTGCCTTATGTGATAATTATTGCCACTACACATGTGTTGTATCTCTGTTATCGTCTACCCCTTTTCCTTACCTATGTACTGCAAAGCAGGATACTGCGCTGTTGGGCTCATAAGTATTTTTGAGGGGTTTACTGGCCCTGAGGACAGGGACAGATATTTTCTTTTGGGGGGGGGAGGGTGGATATGGTCAAGTTTCCCTAAGCATAGTGGTTGTTAATGCATTGGAAGCTTCTTCCAGAGAATGGCAGGATTAATCAGAGTATGCAATATGGATGCAATATGGGCTCCTTTAAACTTGTCCTCTGGCTTTCAGCCCGTACCTCTGCACAGGACTTTCTGTTTGAAAGCCGAAGGACATGTCAATGAACTATGAGAGCTCTCATTGACACCCCCGCAGCCCATTGAAACTACAAGTCTTTTTGCCATAGCGGAAGATGGTACTTGTAGTTTATTCATTCACAGGGAATCTATGAATGAATGACGTGGCTGTGTAGAACTGTGCCGTTTATGAAAAGTGACAGCAAATGTGGGGAGAGGAACCCTTTCCAGTTGTCACAGGATGAGGGAATGGGGGCAGGGGAAGATTGGGCCGAGGGGCAGGGTGGCCATTTCCCTTTCGGGCCTTTATCTTGCCCCGTAAAAAGGCTACACTGCCGTTATGGTCAGCGGCCATCGTTAAAAAAAATATGGCTTCCGGCCAACTTTGCAGTTCAGTTCAGAAGCTGGCCCTGTACCAAGCAAGTTTGGCTAAGCTCAGGCGGGGTGGGGGGGCTCAGTTGAATGGAAAGTATTAGAGAAATCTTTTCTATTTTCTATGATGACCATGAATGATCGTTACTGGGGAGTCATGTCCACAGTCTCTAACCATCTTCTGTATCCTCTCTGCAGCTTCCAACCATATCTTGTATCATGTCCGCAGTCTCTAACCATATCTTGTATCATGTCCGCAGTCTCTAACCATATCTTGTATCATGTCCGCAGTCTCTAATCATCTTTTGTATCATGTCCACAATCTCAAACCATCTTCTGTATCCTCTCTGCAGCCTCTAACCATCTCCTGTATCATGTCTGCAGCAGGGGCGGACTGACCATTCTGGAACTCGGGCACTGCCCATGGACCCAGGGTCAGTAGGGGGCTCCATGAGATGCCCCTGGTACCTTTCATAGGCTTTTTTGGGTATGGTTTGAGCGTGGGCAGGGACACAGGGGCCCCATGATCCCCTATTGCCCGGGGGCCCCATGAGTTGTTAGTCCGCCCCTGGTCTGCAGTGTCTATCTCTTGTATTATATCCGCAGTCTCTAACCATCTCTTGTATCATGTCTGTAATCTTTAACCATCTCTTGTATTATGTCTGCAGTCTCTAACCATCTCTTGTATCAAGTCTTGTATCAAGTCTGATATAAGGGGATCCCCCTTATATCAGTACTCCCCCTTACCTTAGTGTATTCACTCTGAAGAAGATGGTTTGTGGTCATCAAAATCCCCTCCCACATCAAAGTTCCCCTTAAATCAGTGTTCTCAGAGTTCCCCCTTACATCAGTCTGCAGGTTTCCCTTTACAGTGTAGGGGGGAACTCTGTGGACCCTGATGTAAAGGGCAACTCCAGATATAAAGTGGGACTCTGATGTTAAAGGAGGACTGCAGATGCTAAGTAGGGAGCTCATGATGTGAAGGGAGGACTTCTGATGTGAATTGAGGACTCCTAATGTGAAAAGGCAGCTCCGATGTTTAAAAAAACAAAAACAAAAAAACAAACATGTCATACTTACCTGCTTTGTGTGGTGGTTTTGCACAGAGCAGCCCTGATCCTCCTCTTCTTGGGTCCCCCACCTGCAGTATTTTGTGGGTAGAAGATTAAAGAGTTCTCTAATTGTTTATTTTAAACCATCCTAAAATGTGATTTATTTTTTCATTCTTTTCTTGTGTTTTAATTTACATGGATCACAAAAGTGGCAGGTGGGGGTCTGAAGGAGGCAGGCAAGAGGGAGAGTTGGAGGGGGGCTGAGTCGCTGCATGGGCCTCTGGCTTGCCAGTCAGCCCCTGAATGGTGGTGGTGGGTTGCGGAGGGAGGTGCTGGAACATGTTACATGTTCCACTTTGAATACAGGTGGAACATGTAACATGTTTCAAAGATGAAATGATCCTTTAACCACTTGCCAACAGCCAGCCTGCACTGTACTGTAAGCAAGCAGCAGCTTTAGGCAAAGCAAACGTAGCCTCCCATGTCTGGGTTTAGAGCGTGTGCATTCGTGCCCCTTGGCCGGCACCCGCTGTAATTGCACACAGCAGGAGCCTGTTAGCAAGTCTCAGGCAATAATTCATGGTCCGGACCTACTGATCGGCTGTGTGCAATCACAGCCCAAAGCTGTTGTGCTGGTAAACAACACAGAGCTCTGAACCAAGAGAGCGATCTGTCAGTTAATCATGTCTGCAAAGAAAGCATGAGAAACTGAGAGATCAGTTTGTAAAAACATCACACTGTACACACATTAAACATAGTTAGGCACATATTTAACCCCTTCCCAGCCAGTGTCAGTATAGTGACAGTGTATAGTATTATCACTGATCACTGTATTAATGTCACTGGTGATGCCAGTTAGCCAGTTCCCCCCAGCATCAGTGTCAGATTTCCCACCGTAATATCGCAATCCTGTTATAAGTCGCTGATCGCCGCCATTAGTATAAAAAAATAAACAAAAAATGCATATATAACTAGAACTTTCACTCAAACAAATCAATATAAACTTTTTGGGATTTTTTTTTTACAAAAACATGTAGTAGAATACACTTTGGCCAAAATTTATGAAGAAATTTTATTTTTTTATTGGTTATATTTTATAGCAGAAAGTAATAAATATTGGGTTTTTTTTTTAATTTTTTGATTTATTTTTTGCTTATAGCGCAAAAATTAAAAAACTGTGCAGTGATCGAATACCACCACAAGAAAGCTCAATTTGTGTGAAAAAAATTATATAAATATCGTTTGGATACAGCATTGCATGACCACACAATCACTGGTTAAAGTAGCGCAGTGCCAAATAGCAAAAAATGGCTTGGTCATGAAGGGGGTAAAATCTTCCAGAGCTTAAGTGGATTATAAAAGCCCAGATTTTTCAGTTTGGTTATGTCTACAAGGTAGATGTATCTTACATTTTCTGTGTGTCTGGATTCCTTTTCAGTTGCAGCCATGCTTATTAATGAAAGTGAGAGCTACTGCAAATGCACACTCACCGGCCAATTTATTAGGTACACCTGTTCAATTGCTTGGTAACACAAATTGCTAATCATTCAATCACATGGCAGCAACTCCATGCATTTAGGCATCTAGATGTGGTGAAGACAACTTGCTGAAGTTCAAACTGAGCATCAGAATGGGGAAGAAAGGGGATTTAAGAAACTTTGAACGTGGCATGGTTGTTGGTGCCAGATGGGCTGGTCTGAGTATTTGAAAAACTGCTGATCTACAAGGATTTTCACGTACAACCATCTCTAGGGTTTACAGAGAATGGTCTGAAAAAGAGAACATATCCAGTGAGCGACAGTTGTGTGGATGAAAATGCCTTGTTGATGTCAGAGGAGAATGGGCAGACTGGTTTGAGATGATAGAAAGGCAACAGTAACTCAAATAAACACTCGTTACAACCAAGGTGTGCTGAATACCATCTGTGAACGCACAACACACCGAACCTTGAAGCAGATGGGCTACAGCAGCAGAAAACCACACCGGATGCCACTCCTGTCAGCTAAGAACAGGAAACAGAGACTACAATTCGCACAGGCTCACCAAAATTGACCAATAAAAGATTGTAAATATGTTGCCTGGTCTGATGAATCTCGATTTCCCTAGAGATGGCTGTGCGTGAAGATCGCAGTAGATCAGCAGTTTTTGAAATACTCAGACCAGTCTGTCTGGCACCAACAACCATGCCACATTCAAAGTCATTTAAATCCCCTTTCTTCCCCATTCTGATGCTTGGTTTGAAATTCAGCAAGTCATTGTCACACCTGGATGCTTAAATGCATTGAGTTGCTGCCATGTGATTGGCTGATTAGCAATTTGTGTTGCCAAACAATTGAACAGCTGTACCTAACTGGCCGGTGAGTGTATACAATGCAGAGACAGTGCTGGCAGGTAAATTGGTTTTGCTGCTTTAATTTATTTTTTCTTTCCCAGAAGTTTAGATAGGTAGCCAGACAATGGCTGGGAGGGCTTGAGTTGTAGCACAGCAAGGGATATGAAGAGAATCACTAACCTTATGGCCTTATCTGAATACAGGGTCTGCTCCAGCTACTCACGGCTATTCTCTTCTTGAGCGGCCTCCAGCCCGACGCTGGTTAACAGGCCAGCCAGAGAATTCATTATTTAAAAAGCTGCTGTATTATTAATATGATGGAGCACTTCGGTAGACATTCTCCAGTTTCCTTGTACTACTTGCCAGAAAAGGACAAGTTTCATGGCTCCTTTAGCCAAGCCCATTCTATAATTCATGCCCGGTTTCATTTTAAACAACTGTGTTAGCTGTAAAATCTGCTTTTCCTGGAATACCTGATGTTCTGTAAATTAGAGGGTACTGGCTGGGCTTGTCTTTGAAGGTTCATGCAAATGTCATATTGTCTGGGACAGAAGCTTCAGTGTTAGCTAGGATAAAATGGTCAGTCCTTTCAAATTCACACTTATTAAATGTTTACATAAAAAAAAATGTTTTAAGTGTTATTTAAATCCAACTGGTTTTTTAAACCTTTGGGGACTATGTCAATGTCATATGGAGGAATTAATGAAAACTGAACTCCATGTAAAAACAATATTGGGGCATTAGCTAGGTACTAATGATGTACCTCCAATGGGGTGGTTGCTGCTTGGTTCCTAAAAAACTGTTAGATTCATGCACCCCCTGACAGTGCTCTAAGTGCTGAACTTCCACTGCTGAAACTGCCATTTGGAGCTGGAGCACAGCGATCACAGCATGTTGCTCAATCTGCACCTTCATTTATGAAGCATCTTGTAAACTTTTTAAAGAATATAAGATCTTCTATGATTGGAAAAAGGGAGATCTTGACATTCATGCAACTCTTGTCCAATCAGAGAACACCTTATATTCAGTATATATAGTCTGTGCGCATCAGTGCTCTGATGGTGAGTGAATGAATATGCATCAATGAAGAGGCATAGAGTGGGGTAGTGCATGTCAGTGTAGTGGGAGTAAGAGCAGAAATGGGATAGAGCACAGTACTACAGTGGTAACGCATGCTGCAGTTCAGCTGCAGAAAGTGGGGCAGTGCATAGACAGGGCCAGTGATAAGGGGGTACCACCAGTCCTCCTGTAGGGGGCCCAGGCCAGCAGGGGGGCCCAGGTAGCTGTGTGAATCAGATGTATGCAAGGAGGTTGACCGGAAGAGCAGAGGGGCGATTACTGGAACCGATCCCTTCTATGGCTCTTTCTGTAGCAGCTGAAACAGACTTCTTCTCTGCCTCCCGTAAGCTTTCAGTTGCTGCAGAGAGAGCCATACAGTGGATCAGTTCCAGTAATTGCCCTGTCTCATCTTATCACCCTCCCTGTGCACCACGTTTCCCCTTGCTGCCCAGGCCCCTCTGTGTGCCCCCACAGTGCTTTCGTTTCCACCAGCAGCTGCAAACACTAGGACAATAAGATCCTTTAGGATGGAGAGTGGGGAAGGTTCAAGTAAATATGTCCCATTTACCAGCCCCTTACTTTCTTGAATGAACACAGTGAGCGATCAGTACAGATCACTAGCTGCGATCGTTCATAACTGAAGTATAGTAAACTGTGTTTTTTTTTTTGAGGGGGGGGGCTGTCCGATTTCTAAACAGCAGCCCTGTGCACAGATAGCAGTACTGATATGCAACTACTGATGCATTGTTTAAGTTTTCCTCTATAATGTCAGTTAGAACTAGGTCATTACATTACTACTCTGTGTGAGATGGAACCCTGCACTGAACGTTCATCACAGGCCACAGCTGGAAAAGGCAGAAGCAGGTTTTTTGGAATGCAGATGGTGTCCTCCACATTGATTTCCTGGAACATGGAACAACAATCAAAGTTACATAGCTATGCTCATGGCTTTAAAACCGCAATTATGGAAGATGCAAAGGAACAAAGAATATTATCCAGCAACATGACATACCGTATTTCACATGGAAGCAAGAGAGAGGCTCACTCTTACCACCCTACAGTCCAGACTTCTTGTTCTGCAACTTCTATGCCTTTCAACAGTTAAATTGGTATTAAATCCAAAAGCAATAATATTGCACTTTACCATTTCTTTCTGCATTTGTTTTTTGATGCTTTCTTTCTTCTATTTTTGTCTTGTTAACCAGCCAGTAATTCTGTTTTTCAAAAGAAAAAGTTCTCCAGCAGAATGTATCAGTTAATAAGGCAAACCATTTAACATTAGCAGGGGTGCTTATAATGGCCAGCTTTTATTTAGGTAAAGCCTTTATTACAAAAAGAAAAAAAAACTGCTGTAACTGCTTATAAAGTATTAGCTGGAGTTTGGGTTCAATTTGTTAGTGTATTTAAATCTGCTAGTCCATCTAAAACTCCCTTCCCCCCGGAATGACAGTGCTGCTGTCCAAAGCTGCCCCCTGTGCTCCTTGATGCAGAGTGGGGGCGCTCTAATACAGGAAGTGTGTTACTGGCCAGATCAGAAGAGGAACACAGGCAAAAAATATGAAAAAAAAAAAAGAAATCTAATGCAGCCATCACATCTAATGACTGGTAAGTTTCAATATACTACATTTTTTGGTTTTGAGTTTAATACCGCTTTTAAAAGAATACATTAGCAAAATTGACTACAGATTGTATGTAATGTACTGTATATGTTGAGAATGCTATCAGGACATGGTTACTGAATCACTGTGGACTTCTACCATGGTGGATTCACAAACCTTGTTTATTATTGACAAACATGTATCCAGTTACAGTGGAGGAAATAAGTATTTGATCCCCTGCTGATTTGAATGTTTGCCCACTCACAAAGAAATGATCAGTCTAAAAATCGAATGGTAGGAATATTGTAACACAGAGACAGAATAGCAACAAAAAAATCAAAAGAAATGCATGTCTAACAAATTACGCACTGATTTGCATGTTCATGAGGGAAATAAGTATTTGATCCCCTATCATTCAGCATGATTTCTGGCTACCAGTTGTCTTTCATACAGGTAACAAGCTGACATTAGAAGCAGTCTCTTAAAGGGAGTGATGCTAATCTCATTTTGTTACCTGTATAAAAGACACCTGTCCACAGGAGCAATCAAACAATCAGATTCCAAACTCTCCACCATGGCAAAGACCAAAGAGCTGTCCAAGGATATCAGAGACAAGATTGTAGACCTACACAAGGCTGGACTGGGCTACCAAAATATCACCAAGCAGCTTGGTGAGAAGGTGACAACAGTTGGTGCAATCATTCACAAATGAAAGAAACACAAAACAACTCTCCCTAGGTCTGGTGCACCATGCAAGATCTCACCTCGTGGAGTGTCAGTCATCATGAAAACAGTTAGGAATCATCCCAGAACTACACGTGAGGATCTTGTCAATGATCTCCAGGCAGCTGGGACCACAGTCACCAAGAAAACAATTGGTAGCGCACTACGCTGACAAGGATTGAAATCCTGCAGTGCTCGCAAGGTCCCTCTGCTCAAGAAAGCACATGTCCAGACCCGTCTGAAGTTTGCCACTGAACATCTGAATGATGCAGAGGAGGACTGGTTGAAAGTGTTGTGGTCAGATGAGACCAAAATTGAGCTCTTTGGTATCAACTCAGCTCGCCGTGTTTGGAGGAGGAATGCTGCCTATGACCCCAAGAACACCATCCCAACTGTCAAACATGGTGGTGAAAACATTCTGCTTTGGGGGTGTTTTTCTGCTAAGGGGACAGGACAACACCACCGCATCAAAGGGATGATGGACGGGGCAATGTACCGTCAAATCTTGGGTGGGAACCTTTTTCCCTCAGCCAGGGCACTGAAAATGGGTCATGGATGGGTGTTCCAGCATGATAATGACCCAAAACACACAGCCAAGGCAACAAAGGAGTGGCTCAAGAAGAAGCACATTAAGGTCCTGGAGTGGCCTAGCCAGTCTCCAGACCTTAATCCAATTGAAAATCTGTGGAGGGAGCTGAAAGTTCGAGTTGCCAAACGTCAGCCACCAAACCTTAATGACTTGGAGAGGATCTGCCAAGAGGAGTGAGCCAAAATCCCTCCTGAGATGTGTGCAAACCTTGCGGCCAACTACAGGAAACGTCTGACCTCTGTGATTGCCAACAAGGGATAAGTCATGTTTTGTGAATGGGATCAAATACTTATTCTCCTCATGAACATTCAAATCAGTGCATAATTTGTTAGACATGCATTTCTTTTGAATTTTTTGTTGCTATTCTGTCTCTCAGTGTTACCATACACCTACCATTCGATTATTAGACTGATCATTTCTTTGTGAGTGGGCAAACATTCAAAATCAGCAGGGGATCAAATATTTCTTTCCTTCACTGTATGTGGTAACTATGTAGAAAAAATTAATATACATTATAAAGAGCATAATCTTTGAATTTTTTGTGTTTAATGTATTAAAATACTCTCATCCATTAAGGACTAATTGACATGGAGGCATTACTTTTTATTCAACCCTCCTGTATACATATGATGGGTGTGTACGCATGCATTTGCGTCTGTGTAAAGGTGTTTTGGCTTCCCTTGTAACCATACTGCTGAATTACAATATCTTGTATTACACATAGTAACCCAGATAAGTGCTACATGTAACACCTTGTCTAAACTCTTTAATGCTTGTTTTACAGCTAAATAATATGTTAATCCGAAAGCCACAGGGGCCTATGCCATAGAAACATACTGTATGTCACTCTTTTATAACAGCTACTGTAGGACTCACACCTAATACCCCATAATCACAGCTAATACCCAACAATCATACATAAGACCCAGCCATTCATCTGATGAACAAAGAATGTGCCAGGGCTTCCAAATACCTTGCAGTCTTTTAAAACGACGTACCATAATACTGGAGAGCAGAATTTTACAATGTTCACATACAGAAGAGGGCCCTGTTCTTTGCTCTTTTTTAGTAAAATGCTACTTTGCTTCTGCAAGTGAATCAAAAAAGTCAGGGATTTTTTCACACTGTCATTCCTTATACAGTGCTGATCACTGTATAAGCAATAGTTTTAGCTGTCATGAATGGGTTAACATTCATGAACAGCTTGCTTATGGTTATGATCTGTGATTGGCTACAGCTAAACACCTGGTACAGGTAGCCAGGTATCATGTGATTGCTGTGGGCCAATCAAAGATCACAATCCATTCATGACAGTTTTATTACATTGTTGTTATGTGATTGCTATGACCAATCATAGCAATCACACAATACTTAGTACCTGGTTACCGTCAAATGTAATCCACTGTGCCCGGTGCACACAGCGATCACAGGTGAGGCGCGCTGTGCACCCCTAACCTGTAACAGGCTGGATGGCATACATGTACATGTTCCAGCCTGCCTTGCCACAGTCAATGTACTATGACCAGGCAGCAACCTGTTATGCATGTCAAAGCAAAAAATAAATAAAAACACAATACATCTCCACAATACATCCACATTTCCCAGTCTTAATTCGGCTTGTTGAGAAACACAGGAAGTATATACAAGATAAAGGATAGCTCCAAAATAGACACGATCACTGGGTATTTTTTAACCTATCAAACAGATATAACAAATGCTTTCAATGGTATATTTAACAGACCAAAAATGAAAAAATAAAAGTTATATTATTCAAAAGAGAGCTATTTTCTCAGACATCCTGCACTGCCTATAGAAATCAATCTGCTCATAGTTTTATTTTTCCAGGTGCATTAGGGCCCACTGTAATTGCACTTGGGAGTCTGTCCACACACCCTGGTCTGTAATGTGGTGAACCTTCATAATTGTCTCAGAATTGTCCTCAGCAGACCATGCAGGACCCAATCTACTATCGAATGGTCTTGGATGAAATCTGTTCTCTGAAGAAAAAAGCAACCATCCTTGCCATCTAGCAATACTGGTAGCCTGCAAACTCCAGGACATGTTTTTTTGCGCCACCAAATGGTTATTACTACTGCTAGTGGGGAAAGTATACACACAAAAATCACAAAGTGGAATGGTTATCTAATATTTCTGAAAACATCAGTAAATCCTTATTGCCTTAAGCACACAATTTTTCCCATAGTTTTTGTGGTGTTTAAAAACAGATTAATTACAGGTTTTGTTGCCATATTGCTGACTTTGGATGATTGCCAAACGGCCTTCGGGCAGCACCCGTAACTATGTGATTCCTGCTATCATTATTAGCATTCCAGACTGGCACAAATCACACACTGTAGAGTCATACACAGATACAAGTGGTGGTATTAGTTATCCATGCTCACTCTCTCTGTGTGGGTGGGTGCATTATTGATATCTAGAGATTGTTTGATAAAAGATGATAAAAAATACTAGAAATGAAAACTAATGTAAGAACCTCCCACATCCACTGCCATAAAAATGTTTACTAAAGGCTTTAGATATACGTATGTGGAGAAGTCAAACAGGCTGATGCCTACAGCACAAAAATTGGAGGGGTAAGCAAGCTGCAGCAAGACAAGGCAGTTTGACATCAAAGAGAAGGGAAACAATATTTCCTACAGCTTTTATTGTATATTTTAGTTTTATATGTTACTGCTATTATTAAGTTGTACTTTTATAAACCTTTAACCCTTTTTAAATCTTAGTTAGTTTATGCATTTGTGATCGCAGTGGTTCTGCACATAAGGCTAAATGTTTTTTGTTTTTTTCCGTATCTTCATGTAGCACTACCTTCTTAGGAGTTGCTGAGTTTCTGGGTCCCCCTACAACTCTGCACAGCCAGGCAACATGCATTTTCTTCCACACCTGCACACTGAAGTCAGTAAACAGTCCTTGAGCTTGGTGTTGGTGTTTTATTAAGGGGTTTTGAACTTGGATGGGGTTGAGGGATGCATGGGATGCCCAAGAGAACTGTGAAGACAAACTCCTTAGCAACTATGTACAGGTCTGTGGACAAAAAAAAGAGGTAAGTTTCTCCTTCAAAAAGCTCTCCAGCCCTTCTGGTGTACCACCTTAGACCCCAGGTGAATCCTCCTCTTCTCCCAACAAGTAATAGATAGATCCTCCTGCGCTTTAAATGGAACCCTAACTCTAAGCTGCTCACACTAAAACTTAGACCCAATAAGTGCAAATGACAAAAATATATAAACACAGTGTATCGCTAGTAATACAATATATAACACACAAATAATTAAATCAAAGTGATAATATAACATGATATGATCCTACCAGGATCAAAAGGTGAAATATGATGATAATTGTGAAAATATAAATTCTATCATATAGTGAATGAAAACACAATCCCCCTTAATTCACAATTGAGGGATCCAATATTCTTATATAAATTAGTGCAAAATACATAAAACGTGAGTCCCCTAAATGGAGATATAAACAATGCTAACAGTACTAAGTGTCACACACCACACTTAACCACATCCAAATATATACATATATAATGATAAACCCCCAAATTGAAATAGCAAAAATAGTCCAAAACAATTAATTAAACCTAAACACGTGCTCCAACTGCAATTTCATGCAAGTGATGAGGTGTAGCTAAAACATAAAATATGCAGCGCTAAACCAAATCTAAACAAATAAAATGTATATTAAATAAAAAATGCATAGTATGCACATAAACAATAAAGGGATTGGTGCGGAAACCAATGGTTGAAATTATGCTAAGGTGTCATAAAAACAAAGCATAGTGTGTATAGTGACAATGGTGCCAAAGTCAATACATCAGTGGATTTGTCAAGGTGACATGAGAAATCCGTGACATCTCTGGTATAGAATGTGACTGTTGATTGCACTAACCAGATAGCACAAAGGATAGCGCATTGGAGTAAAACGACCTACTCCTGGTCACTGGATCAGGTACACTGCTAGAGGGATGGTCATCAATTCAGCAACCTCCAGATACTCTGTGTTGTCTCCAGGTGTACCGTCGGCAGCCACCAGAGGGATATTCCACGATCACTCGTGTCAGGAATCACCTTCTGTCATCAACCTCCAGGGGGATGTAATGCACTCTCGTGTGTCAGGAATCACCTTGGGGGCTCGCAGAGTAAACAAGCCCAAGAGAGAGGTATCCGATAGTGTAGTATATTTTGTTCAAAAGGTGTAATAAAAACAAGTAATACACTTACATAGTAAAATTCCAAAAATTCCAAAGAAATCCAAAATGGCCACCAGTCAGAAGTAAGAACCATGTGGACTAGGTCTATATGTGGGGTGGCAGCTCACTAACGCGTTTCATGTCTATTGGCCCTTTGATAATGTGCAATAGACACGAAACGCGTTAGTGAGGTGCCACCTCTCTCTTGGGCTTGTTTACTCTGCGAGCCCCCAAGGTGATTCCTGACACACGAGAGTGCATTACATCCCCCTGGAGGTTGATGACAGAAGGTGATTCCTGACACGAGTGATCATGGAATATCCCTCTGGTGGTTGCCGACGGTACACCTGGAGACGACACAGAGTATCTGGAGGTTGCTGAATTGATGACCATCCCTCTAGCAGTGTCCCTGATCCAATGACCAGGAGTAGGTCGTTTTACTCCAATGCGCTATCCTTTGCGCTATCTGGTTAGTGCAATCAACAGTCACATTTTATACCACAGATGTCACAGATTACAAATTGTCACCTTGAAAAATCCACTGATGTATTGACTTTGGCACCATTGTCACTATATGCACTATGCTTTGTTTTTATGATACCTTAGCATAATTTCAACCATTGGTTTCCCCACCAATCCCTTTATTGTTCATGTGCATACTATGCATTTTTTATTTGACATAAATTTTATTTGTTTATATTTGGTTTAGCGCTGCATATTTTATGTTTTAGCTATTTTATCAGGAGGCTTTTGAGGTTTTGCCTTTTATGCCAGCAGCTTGTATCACTTTCACTATCTCATCCAGAGCTCGTTTTACCCTTCTTTATCTAAGTGATGAGGTGTAGGTGGTCACAGCAATAGTGTCAATCCTTAAGTGGCCAAAATACCCCCTTACCTCCTTGCATTGACCACAAGGGCCAGCTCACTTTTGGGATGACACCGATCCTTACAGGTATTAATTCCTCACAAGATTCCCCGCAATATACATACATACCCTGATGAAGTCACGTGACTAGCGTGACGTAACGCGTCGGTACACAGGGAGGAACTTCCGGTACGCGGTGACGTCATTTCCGGCGTGGGCACCATAGTGGAACACCTTTTTGCTACCCATGCAGTACACCCATAGCATAAGGTAGAAAGCTGTCATGAGATGAAGGAAATGTGAATGGGCATTATTGTTATGTGAATAATATATATCAATTAAACAAGATTACACTATGGAGGATCTTTTTGTCTTATGATCCTTTATGGGAGAGCGGATTTGCTGCTATCTGTCTGGAGGAGGCCTTAAAAGGAGAGGAGCATATGCCACCATTGAGGGGGATCCTGTGAGGAATTAATACCTGTAAGGATCAGTGTGGTCCCAAAAGTAAGCTGGCCCTTGTGGTCAATGCAAGGAGGTGAGGGGGCATTTTGGCCACTTAAGGATTGACACTATTGCTGTGACTACCTACACACCTCATCACTTGCACGAAATTGCAGTTGGAGCACGTGTTTATGTTTAATTAATTATTTTGGACTATTTTTGCTATTTCAATTTGGGGGTTTATCATTATATATGTATATATTTGGATGTGGTTAAGTGTGGTGTGTGACACTTAGTACTGTTAGCATTGTTTATATCCCCATTTAGAGGACTCACGTTTTATGTATTTTGCACTAATTTATATAAAAATATTGGATCCCTCAATTGTGGATTAAGGGGGATTGTGTTTTCATTCACTATATGATAGGATTTATTTTTTCACAATTATCATATTTCCCCTTTTGATCCTGGTAGGATCATATCACGTTATATTATCTCCTCTTCTCCCAGCTGCCTGAGGGTATCCCTGGGCAAGGGGACCCAGAAATTGATGCTTAGTAAAACAGGTGAGAAGCTAGTTTTCCACCTGACTTGCCACTCCCCTTATCCGGCCCAAGGGGTGTAGGATTACTCACTCGGTCTACCTTGTGAGCTTGATGGGTTGGTGGCTGCCTTCAAGCCTTACGCTGGGCTAGCTCCTTCCCTGCTCTACAGGCTGTCCTCTCTCTGGAGACGATGAGGCAGAGAGATCCACTTTTCAGCTCCGGCCTGTAGGTAGGCCCCTCTCCTGGGCCTCCTTCCAGGCTCCACACTCCAGCCTTAACTCCATCTTCCTCCTGACACACTACTCCTGGCACTCCTAGGCTCTGTGATTCTTTAGGGTTGCCTTGGTCACAATGCCCAGCATCCTGCTAAGAAATTGGCCAAGGTCCCTTAAGCATGCAAATCCGAGCTTCCTCCTCTCCTCCAGAAAGCTCTCAGGTTTCTGGAGAGGTTGGAGGGCTCCAGAAGCTCTGACCTTCAGAACGAAGTGCTGCATGGTTGAGCTGCCAGAAAGAAGCCTTTACTGTGCCAAAGCCACAAAAAAGCCTGGTGAGGCATGTTGTCGAGCATATTGCAACTGAGCCTTTTTGTGGCATTGGTGCAGCAAAGACTTCTTTCTGGCAACATGACCCTGCAGCGCGATCTGTAAAATTTTCAGTATAAATGCCAAAATTTCACAATTTCTACCAGGTTTTGCAATCTTTTGAGCACAACTGTACTTTTACACATTCTTTATAAGTCTGGGCAGTGTATTTCATAGCTAAGTAGCATTTAGCGAAGACAACTTTGTAGCATTTTCTTCCCTAATCCCTAGCTGCTAGAGGGCTTTTACGCACATTGCTCTACAAGTAAGAGCAAATTTGTCTGAAGTAAGAGTGCAAAGTCTGCAGGGCAGCAATTTCATTCATGTGCCACCAGGATTGGACAGAAACACACCTCTCCCTCAGCAGTCTTGAAACCGTAGAATTTTATTTGATATGCCATTGTTAAAGGGTACAATTATTATTCAGCCCTTCCCTTCATCATGCCTTGCACGTTCTAATGAAATTCATGGAAAAAAATACACAGTTGATCAAAACACTCCAGTCAACATTAAGTAATAAACGTTAGATGAAAAGCGAGAAACCAGCCTTCGCACTCCACACAATTTTTTTTTTCATCCAGACACTGATATACTGCATCAGTACACTATTTTGTCTATAGTCTGGTGATCCTGAAACCACCTCTTGGTGATGCTGGAACTCCCTCTTACTGTCTCCCACACATAAAGACTGATATACAAATAAAAGTACTAAAAGGTTTCTTAAGGCCTACAAACCATTTTGAAACTTACCTTGGAAATTTTAATGTGATTGGTAATGTAAAAACATAGAGAGAAAGGAGGCTACACAGCACAGGCTCTGGAAAGTACATGTCTATTAAGATTGTATGACCATAAGGATCGGGGGGGGGGGATGGCTTTCTAACACACAATGAGCAGATTTTATATTTAGCTCCAGACCCTGTACCACTCATCTGCTCGCCTCACATGGATCTGAGTCCACTAAATGTGCACAAATGGTTAAGTTGAAGAAGCAACCAGCATCCACTTCTTCTTCCAGAGCCAAAGCAGGTAAAATAGTCTTCTTTTTTGTTGCTCGAACACCCTGCTCCTCTGCAGCCCAAGGCGCAAAGATGGTGCTGGAGAATTTGTCTATACAGGCTTCTTCCTCACTCTCCTCCCTTCCTGCTACAGAGAGGTCACATTACACCAGTAGTCCCTCCTGACCCTGGTAGCAGTGGTGGATTGCTGCCAGATCTCTCTCAACAAACCCTTCTATTCAGAAAGACCCTAAAGTCACTGCTGGTGGTCCTTAAAGAGAACAAATATTGTACCCTTTTCAGCTGCATGCCACCAAAAAGGGCAAGTCAGGGTTCTAGGCCACATTCCACACTTTTTTGGGGATCCTAGAACTTTCACAGGACTCATTACCAGATAGGCCCCTTAAACTGATCTTTCCTGTACTCCCCCAGTGGGCTAGATTGGCAACTGTTGCTAACCATAGAAACCAGGACCAGATCCTTCAATGTTAGGAACTCCTGTAACCACTGTTAAATTCTGTTTTTTTGCTTTAATTTGCCATCTTCCAGGAAACCCCAAAAGAGGTGCACCTCAGAGATTATAGTAAAGTAGGTCTTATAGCCCAGGTCCAGCCAGCACTTACTCTTGCCATTGCATGATGACCCTCATAAGTTCCATGGTTTAGGACCCTGCCTGTCCTCAGTAGACCATGGCTGTTCTACCACATGGGCCTCTGCCTCCCCATCCCAAGCACTAACTATTCACTCATTGATGTTGACTTAATGCCTTCTCCCTTCACCAATGTGCACTTAGAACTTGTACATACTGTAGGTATACATTGTGTTATGTTGTTAACTGGTTATCTTCACCTCTGTTTTCACCTTTTTCTCTTCTGAAACCTTTTTTTCACCCACCCTTTAGACAGGGACTGCTTCACATGGCCTTAGTACTCAATTTCTAAAACATAAGTGGTCACAAATTTTGTATAACTTCCTTAAGAAAGAGTACTATCTTTTTCCAGGAGACTCATTTTAGGTCATATAATGTTGCTCTTTTGAGGCATAAGTTCTCTAGTACCTGAATCCACAGCCTTAATACTACCTCAGAATCACAAAGCATGGCTGTGGCAATCCACAAAAATTCCCACGTTTAAATCCTGGACTTAAAAATAGGCACCTATGGTTGATATGCTTTTATTAAATGTAAGGTTTTCCAGAAAATGTTTTCTTTACCTAATGTGTACTCTCCTAACCAAGGTCATATTCTGTTTTGCATCCAGACACTCTAGAAATTAGCTTCCTATGCTGAGGGTATCTTACACTGCTCCTGGCTACAACTCTGGACTCGACAGGTAGGCCATCCCTCTTGGGGGTATCTTTACTTAGACTAAGAGCTGTCTTGCATAGACAACAGCTGTTTGATAACTGGGGAATCTTACACCCTGTAGCCCAGATTTCAGCAGAACTTGGCGGTACACAATACCTGCAGCTTCCTGGAGACTTAACAGTAGTTTTCTTAATGATCCTTCATGCTGTGGGGAACTTGAGCTTACTGGATGAGATTTCCTTGAAGACCATAAATCATAGTCAACTAATTTTTTCATTCAACGGGAAACCAACAAATGTGTCCTCTGAGGTGTTGCTGTTAAACATGACTCCTACAGGAAGAAAGTGTAGCACTACCCCCTTAGAAGTTTCTGGATTATTTTAGGGCTCCTTGTTCCTCTGGACCCCTCTCTGAAAGCCCAACCCCTGCTGACAGCACAGTTCACTCTTAACCAAGATATATTAACACCAGGAAGAAAACTCACATGCTGATTGGAGTAACCTGGATTGGAGTAAAAGAGGTTTATAGCAGGTTTAAATGTAGCTTGTTTAGACACCATAAACAAAATCATATGCACAGTCAGTTGTTACTTTAAACAAAGAAAAGACAACACTTATCACAGGACCACCAAATAGTGTTAGCAGGTCTGCTTTTCAGGAACTAACCCAATACCTTCAACCTGAGGTGGTTTTATAGTTCCCAGTGAGCAACGAGATCAAAACAGGCAAGGCTAGCTCACTCTGTGCCCTCAGGACATGATGACAGGGATGTAGCCTAAAATAAAGAGCTCTTTACCCCTGAAGTAACCAATGTCCTCCTTAAGTGCAATTAAGAGACTTCTGCACGCGTGATGGGGCCCTGTTGGTGCACAATTAAAAGAGGTATGGATAATGATTTTCTGAAGAACAATGCAATAAGGCAAAGGAGGGACAGCACTCCCTTTGAAAATGGCAGTGGACTGGTGTAATGTCCCTTTAAGTGCACTGGTCACTAGTAAATACATGTGAAGAAGGATGTTGGGCTGGCAGAAGTGACTGTGGATACAAAGTAGCTCCTCTCTGGATTGTGAGACTATTGGCATAATAGAAAGAGGTCTCTTTAAAAGGGTAAATTGATGATGATAGTGACAAGGCCAGGGCTCGGCTTGCGGGATGGCTGCCCTTCTATCAGTGCTGGTGTCAAGGCTGTGTCAAGTGTGGTTAAGCAATAGCGGCTGAAGGAGCCAGGCCACAACTTATAGTGACTGTATACGATGCCTGCAACTGTGCAAAAGAAATAGCAACTATGAAGCAAGTGTCAGTGTTTCTTTCCCTAGGAAAGGCTTGGCACTCTCTCACTTGAGGGATGGCATATGGCGAATCCTTGCAATCATTCTCTCTTTCCAGATGGAGCCCATTTGAACTCTCCAGTTTCGCCTGCAGTGCTGCATTCTGTCACCTGCTGGCAGATCAGCTCTCTGGATCAAGTGGCAGGGTCAGTGATCAGCAGATTCTCTTTGCCTCCCTTCTTTCTCTTCCTGGGGCCTGATCTGGCTCTCCAGCAATGAACGCACTCCTCCCTCAAGATCTCTCCCATCTCACTTCCCGTCCAGTCTCTCAAGATTTTACATATATATGCCCACACGCCAGCTCCTCTCGGAAATCTAGTTTCTAATTACACTGCTCCTCAGTAAACTCCAGCAATTCAGGTCCATAGAGCTGTTCTTCAACATGAGAATGCCACTGTTCTACAGGACACTGCCATCTTGTGTTGGCTTTAACATCCTGCATCAAACATTTATAGTGTTAGCTCCATGTGGTAGTGAGCCCTTGTATATCGCCATCTCGGGGTTCCCCAGGGCGCGGAGTCTAAGCCCCAGCCTGCTTCTTCACCAGGGCCCTTGATGGTGGGGATGGGCTTCAGCAAGCTAGAACCAGGTCACGGCCCCCAGGTACGCCCAGATGAGGATGCAGAGACCGCTCGCGAGAGCAGAGTACAATGGCGGGAGACAACAGGAAACCAATAGACTAGCTGAAGTCAGGACGGGCAGAAATCAAGCATAGTCGGTGAACGAAGCCGGGGTCAGTACACAGGTGGTCAGATACAGGATACAGGAGTAGCAACAAACAGGAGCTCAGTGAACTAAGAAGCTGCTCAGGCAAAGTGGGCTAGACTGAGCATGTCTTACATAGACAAGCAAACTAGGAGGCGGGCCAGGAAGTGATGGAAAAGAGAATAGCAGGCGACACCCATAGGTGAGCACAGACAAACCACACATGTGAAGGGAATCAGGAAAAGCACTGCAGCAGGGAGGTAAGAATGCACAAACAAGAAACCGCAGGCTAACTTGTGACATATAGCAGGGTGTTACAAAAGAAAGACCATTTTGCAACTCTTTTACACAGATTATAATACCTCAGGATGGCTAGATGGATAAAGCCTATTAATCAGATACTATCCTGTTTGAACTCACAACAGTTGTTCAACAAATACGGGAACGCAGAAAAAACAATTCTCAATGCTTTGGATCAACTCTGCAGATATCAATAAGAGTTTGGTAATAAATGTAGCCATATTCTGAATCAAACAATCCACCACCTGAGGAAACATACTTCCATCCACTGCATTAAGGACCCCTGAGGTTTCTTAAGTACCGTATTTGCCGGCGTATAAGACGACCCCCCTACTTTTCCTGCTAAAATGTAGTGTTTGAGCTATACTCGCCGTATAAGACTACCCCTCTTCCAATGCACACCAGTGGCAGGAATAGTGCCCCATCACTGGTATCAGTGGCAGGAATAGTGCCCCATCATTGGTATCAGTGGCAGGAATAGTGCCCCATCATTGGTATCAGTGGGAGGAATAGTGCCCCATCATTGGTATCAGTGGCAGGAATAGTGCCCCATCATTGGCATTAGTGGCAGGAATAGTGCCCCATCATTGGTGTCAGTGGGAGGAATAGTGCCCCATCATTAGTATCAGTGGGAGGAATAGTGCCCCATCATTAGTATCAGTGGGGGGAATAGTGCCCCATCATTGGTATCAGTGGCAGGAATAGTGCCCCATCATTAGTATCAGTGGGGGGAATAGTGCCCCATCATTGGTATCAGTGGGGGGAATGGTGCCCCATCATTGGTGTCAGTGGGAGGAATGGTGTCCCAACATTGGTGTCAGTGGGAGGAATGGTGTCCCATCATTGGTGTCAGTGGGGGGTGGAATAGTGCCCCATCATTGGTGTCAGTGGGGGGGAGGAATAGTGCCCCATCATTGGTGTCAGTGGGGGGGAGGAATAGTGCCCCATCGTTGGTGTCAGTGGAGGGGAGGAATAGTGCCCCATCGTTGGTGTCAGTGGGGGGGAGGAATAGTGCCCCATCGTTGGTGTCAGTGGGGGGGGAGGAATAGTGCCCCATCGTTGGTGTCAGTGGGGGGGAGGAATAGTGCCCCATCGTTGGTGTCAGTGGGAGGAATAGTGCCCCATCATTGGTATCAGTGGGAGGAATAGTGCTCCATCATTGGTATCAGTGACACCAATGATGGGGCACTATTCCTCCCACTGACACTTGCTGACCCTGTTCTCGTATGGTGCTGCTGCAGCCAGCATATGTGGTTGCAGCAGCACCTCTACACTGACCACTTACCTGCTGGTCCTGCACTCGATTTTCGCGGGGCCGCTCGGCTCCACCCCCTCGCCGGTGGTTGGCCGCCTGTGTGCCTTTCCTGAGCTACAGTTCTGGCGGCCAATCACTGGTGAGGAGGTGGAGCCGAGCAGCCGCACAAACATCCAGTGGCCGAACTGAAGGCGCAGCCGCGCTTCCTGGACCGGATCGTCGTGGGACCGGAACCAGGTAAGAAACAGCCGCTGCCCACCCCTGTACTTAGTGTCCCTTCCATTGGGGGAAGGGGGGGGCGGCGGCGGCGGCAACGCGCCGCCCCCCTAAAAAGTGTCAGTATGCCGTATACCGGCGTATAAGACGACCCCCGACTTTTGAGAAGATTTTCAAGGGGTAAAAAGTCGTCTTATACGCCGGCAAATACGGTACTTCTCATGAAAATTCTAGACACAGTCAAATCCTTCTGAAACTCACTATATAATATAAAGGGTAAACATGTGACTTACTATCCCATTTTCTAGAACCCAAAATCTTTGCATACTTGGAGGAGACAACATAACTGTGTATCACCCCTGAGAAGATAGATACTTTAACTATGCCCTTCATCAATTCCTCTCATCATTGACAGCAAAAACCCGGAACCCGAATGGTTCACTTTCAGGGATCTTTCACATCATGGTGCAGAGATCTCAGTTTTTCTGCATGGGCACAACAAAATCAATTGTTATCTAGGTGACCTGTTCATACCACAACACTAGTATCACATGCAGATTTTTTTTGCACAAGAAATTGCAACGTGTATAAAACTCATTGAGGCATGCATGAAAACTGATGTCTCTTCAAGTGAAATCTGTGTATCAGTTTCCATCAGTTTTTCTGCACATATGGTGTGAACGAGGCCTCAAAGAACTACCTATCCACTTTTCTTTACCAAGTCCAGTATTTCAATATCACACCCTTTCCCCAATCAGGAATTGGAAGTGCATAACATACTCCCTCACGTTAGCCATTCAAACCAAACTGGATTTTTCACAGGCAGACAAACCAGTGATAATATCACAAGCACAATCAACATCATCACGGCTGCCTATCACTAAAAATTCCTTCTGTGACTTTTTTTCAGTGAATGCCAAGAAGGCGTTTGATAGAGTCCACCTTGTGTCACTTAGACCTAGATAATACCTTTGCATCAAAAGTAAAGGTTCTATACACAAACCCTACAGCAAAAGTTTGGTTTAATGGCTGATTATTTCTTCCCCTGTCCATTCACAAGTTCCTTATTTTTGGAGCAATTATAAATTTTAAAGTAAATACATATAATTCAGACTTACTAAATAAACCCTGCTTGAGTTTGTTTCTATTTACCTACATAACCAACTTCCATTTAAATAGAAACCCAATGGTATCCTGTGCTGGGATTTTTGCTCATTATTTTCGCTTAGCTTAACAGACCCCACTGCATGAACATTTTCAGATCTCATGGCTTGATATACACCCAATCTCACGGACAGGGAAAATAAATGTCCTAAAAATGGACATACTTCCACACATTCTGTATAAATTCAAAACTTTCCCAAATCACCGGGTAATGGGCACTAGTGAAATCCTTCCAGAGACATGGAAAAAAAATACCTACTGTACATCCAAACTCATTTTTTCACTCTGAGATCACGACCAAAAGAAAAATTACAAGATAATATCCAGGTGGTATAGATGTCTAACCACCCTGAGGCAAATATATGAATCATCAAAATATTCCCATCATCATCATCTCTACACTTGGTTGCGTTGTGCAAAAATACTACCCTTTTGGAAGAAAGATGTCCAAGGATGCCAATTAGATACTCTCTAGATCAACAATTCCTGGTTTTACCTATAAATGTTAATATCCACTTATATTTTGTGCATTTGGGAATGTATCCAGCTCTTTTAAAACAATCTAATGACCTGGCCAGAAAAAATACTTGAGGAGGTCTATTTCACATTTCAGCTAATCTTTCCTCATAAGTGGAGTTCCCCCATGCCTCAGTTTGGTTGCCATTCTCTGTACTTTCTTCAGTTCTCCAATATTCCTACAGCTCATTAAAAATATATATTTTGAGAAACTGCCTAGTCTACTGTATCCAGATATTGGAGATCACCAAACACTCTATACCTGGGCTCTTTGGTGTCAGGGAGTAAGGAGCCAGACACACAAGGAGGTGCAATTAAAGGTAGGTTTATTATACAAAAACAAGAGAGTCTATGCAAGTCCAACAGCAACAGCGGGTGACTTGGTAGAACAGTAGCCAGAAAGGATGGTCGCCAGAGCCGGGGTCAGAAGCCAGGAAGGATGGTCGCCAGAGCCGGGGTCAGAAGCCAGGAAGGATGGTCATCAGAGCCGGGGTCAGAAGCCAGGAAGGATGGTCGCCAGAGCCGGGGTCAGAAGCCAGGAAGGATGGTTGCCAGAGCCGGGGTCAGAAGCCAGGAAGGATGGTCGCCAGAGCCGGGGTCAGAAGCCAGGAAGGATGGTTGCCAGAGCCGGGGTCAGAAGCCAGGAAGGATGGTCGCCAGAGCCGGGGTCAGAAGCCAGGAAGGAGTCTTGCCAAAGCTGAGTCGGTATCCAGGAGAGCAATGAGAAACTAAACAGGAGCTTGCTGCTGTGCAACAGACAGGACACGAATGCAATGGACAGCTACAAACAGCAGACTTATATGTGATAAGCCACCACCTCCTGGGGGAGGAGCCTCAGAGGGCTGAAAGCATAAAGGATCCCACAATGCTTTGCAGACACCTAAGATGGATGCCAGCACATGGAGCAGCACAAGCCCTGAGGAAAGGTAGGACCTTGACATTTGGCCACAATCATAAACATATGGATATCAAGGGTAGCTGGAATTATGATCGAATGGATTGCTTTTTTAGTACATGAATGTGTTGGTCCCTATTCTAGCACCTTTAAACAACTGCTTACCTTCTAGATCTTAATTCACACCACTTAGCTAGTGAGTACCGATCCTGAGCCTTATATTCACATGCCTAGTTCCCTGTCAACTCTCTCCCTGTCCCCACACTCACCTGAATCCTTGCTGAGTTACTGTTTGGCAGGATTCAGAACTGTTCACATCCTACCTCCCCATGGTCCAATTAAAGCTCCTGTTAAGCCACAGTGGGCACAATTCACTAAGCGGTATCTTACCGCATTTGAGTATGCAGTAAGATACAGCACAGCGTTTTTTAATGTTTCAGCTGTCACCAATGTTCCCCACTGATGGCTGAATGTAAAAGAAAGAATTGCTGGAAATGAAAAAAATTGTTTTAAAAAATGGCATGGGGTCCCCCCTCCCATCCATACCAAGCCCTTCGGGTCTGGTATGAATTTTGAGGGGAACCCCCACGCCAAAATTTACAAAAAAATGATGTGGGGGTCCCCCCAAAATCCATACCGGATCCTTATACGAGCATGCAGTCCAGCAGGTCAGGAAAGGGGGGAACATGCAAGCGCCCCCCCCTCCTGAGCCATACCAGGCCACATGCCCTCAACATGGGTGGGGTACTTCGGGGTGGGAGGGGCTCCCCCCAAAGCATCTTGTCCCCATGTTGATGGGGACAAGGGCCTCTTCCCCACAACCCTGGCCGGTGGTTGTGGGGGTCTGTGGTCCCGGCTTCCCTCCCTATGTGAATGAGTATGCGGTACCGCTACCCATTCACAGCAAAAAACCTGTAGTGTGAAAAAAGACAGGAGACAGTCTTTGACAAGTCCTTTATTAAAAGAAGGAAAATAAAATAATGTCCCCTGAAGTAGACCCAACATTAAGCATGCTGCCCTCTGCCGCAGCTACCCAAAAAAATAAATAAAAAAAAGGTTCTGCTCACGACGCTGGCTTGACAGGTCTTAAATATGTAAGGGGAGGGACCACCAGGTGACAATACATGTGTGACCCCGCCCCAGTGTGACATTGTTGACCCAGCATGCCCCGGTTGGTTGATGATGTAACAAGGGGCGGTGTCACATAGGTGATATCACTGGGTGGCCCTACCCCTTACATATTTAAGAACTGACATTGGATCTACTTCAGGGAGCATTCTTTAATTTTTCTTCTTTTAATAAAGGACTTGTCAAAGACCGTCTCCTGTCTTTTTTCACACTTTTTTGTGAATGGGTAGCGGTACTGCATACTCATTCACATGGGGGGAGCGGGATTGCTAGAGGGGGCTTCCAGATTCCGATAAACCCCCCCGCCTGCAGACCCCCACAACCACCAGGGTTGTGGCTAAGAGCCCCTTGTCCCCGTTAACATGGGGACAAGGTGCTTTGGGGGGAGCCCTTCCCACCCAAAAACACCCCCCCATGTTGAAGGCATGTGGCCTGGTATAGTTCAGGAGGGGGGGGTGCTCGCTCGTTCCCCCCCCCCTTTCCTGACCTGCTGGGCTGCGTGTTCGGATAAGGGTCTGGTATGGATTTTGAGGAAGAGCCCACAACATTTTTTAAAAATTTTGGCGTGGGGGTTCCCCTCAAAACCCATACCAGACCCGAAGAGCTTGGTATGGATAAAGGGGGGGAACCCACAACTTTAAAATGATTTTTTAATTGCTGGCAATTCTTTTTTTTTACATTCAGCTGTCAGTGGGAAACCCCCATAGGTTGTTAAGGACTCCATGGCCATCCATTCCTTAACAACCCATGATGAAAGTACTGACAGATACCAGTACATACCGCATGCCTGGATTATTAATTTAATTTAGTGAATTGACTTTAAGGTCTTTGTATGCGCATTTACCGAGTGCTTTTGCGATTTTCGGTAAATACTGTATACTAGCAACAGTGAACTGACATTTTCAGTATTGCATGCGATATGTGGTCATGTGACTGACTTAACTCATGTGATAAGTTTTAGTGAATTGTGCCTACTGTGTTAATGCTCTAGAAATGATAAGATTTATTCTGAAGTTCAGTGCTGTCATAGCATTACTATAGAATCTAGTGCTCTTGACCTCAGTTGTATTTGCAATTTTCTTATCCATTCATTTCCCCTTTGAACCTGTTATATTATAAAATGTTAAAATACCAAAAAATACATATATCAGAATTGTTTGAATGTAAAAAACACAAAAACTATAATAGTTTTCCCCAATAACTCAAAATGTGTACTCACGGAATATACTCTCAAGCCCTATAAAACATATTGTAAACCCATATTAAACAGAAACTATTGTCACCTTTTCCCTCACTTTTACCATAAAACAAATGCTGCTGTGCATATTTAAGATAAAAGACTTTAGACTCAGCAAGTTAGCTAAGTGATATGGTTACAAGTCTCCCAGTAAAAGATACTAGGCCATACACCCCATTCAATCATACTCTTAAAAGAAACCTATAAAAAGGAATCCAGCTAAGAAGGTTTTGTGATGTCACATTAAATTTGAGTAACAGCCATCAAAAAACACTAAAGCCTGAAACGACCAATATAATTTTGTGGTAACGTAAAAGATGCGAAGATGCATCTCATGCAGAACATCCCATTTTAAATGAAGTAATGCACTTTGGGAATGAACTAGCCAAATCTAGTTCTAAAAATGTCTTGAACTCACCAACAGCTGTTTTATATTAGAGCGTTACAGAGATACCGGTGGGGGAAACTAAAAATGTACATAAAACCATTCGAGAAATACAGCAGCACATAACATTATTAAACAACCCCACGCAGACATTGTCCTGTTTAATATGCCTTTTGATAAAACAGAAATCACACTTTGGTTATGAACGCAAGGCAGGTCATAATAGAAGACACTGCTCCATCATAGTTCACAGACCCAGATGGCAATATTAATACCAGCAGCGCTGGAATGGGAAGGGGCAGGCACTGCCAGGCACATGTGAACCTATTCGTTCATTTAGCTTGCGTGTACCTGCTGCTGTAAAATCAATTTTGCAGCCGAACATGAGGCAAATAAGCATTTAATGAAGGGAAATCTCTTACATGTTGTTCCAAAGGGTCTGACAAAAATGTACCCGCTTTTCCCATGTTAAACACATTAAGATTTAGATTCCAATCACCACTGAAGGCAAAGCAGCATGCAAATGTAAATGACAATCATTTACATGTGTCTAATTTTTTGACTTATGCTGATATTTAGTCTGTTCCCTAGATGATATGGGTTCAAGTATAAGCCTTTCTCTTTACAAATCATATTAGAAGTTATGACTTACAACCGACTGAATTGGTAGTCCATTTATAATGAAAAAATATATTCATTGATTAAATAGCCAGTACATTTTTTTCTTATTTTAGACAGACTTGTGAAGAGTTAGAACATCTGTCAAATTTTTACTGCTGCCTGGGCAGATTCACCCATTTCTTCTACCTTACCTGGTGACTGTCAACAATGGCATGGTACTGTAATGGGAAATCCAATATCGGTTGCAACCAGGGAAGGCAATCAGGTAAAATCGTCAATAAGAACATCTGTCTAAGAGGTGAATCCCTCTCCGTTCCCCTTGTTTTGAAGCAGTTTCTTAATAAATCCGTTTTTATTTTCGAGAGCCTGGAAGTAAAGAGAAATCTCCACAATAGGGCAACAAAAAACCTGACAGGGATTTAGCCCTGCCCACTCTGTGTAAAACTAAAAATAAAAAATGGCTCCACATACACTTTAACCACTTGCCCTTCAGAGGATTTACCCACCTCATGACCAGTTTTTTTTTTTCTATTCGTGCTGCGCTATTTCAACTGGTAATTGCGCGCTCATGCAATGCTGTACCCAAACAAAATTTATGTCCTTTTTTCACACAAATAGAGCTTTCTTTTGGTGGTGTTTGATCACCTGTGCGCTTTTTATTTTTTGCGCTATAAACAAAAAGACTGAAAATTTTGAAAAAAAAAAAACACAGTATTTTTTACTTTCAGCTATAAAAAATATATAGTAAACTCAAAGTTATAACGTCTACAAACTATGGTATAGATGCTGCAATTTACGCCATTTTTTGCTATACAGCGCTGCGGTAGTTTAACTGACAATTGTGCGGTCATGTAATACTCCACATAAATGAAATTTATGTCCTTTTTGTCACACAAATAGAGCTTTCTTTTGGTGGTATTTGGTCACCTGGGCGCTATTTAATCTTTGCGCTATAAACAAAAAAAGACAAAATTTGTAAAAAAGAAAAAAAAAAAAAAAAAACACAATATTTTTTACTTTCAGCTATAAAAAATATATAGTAAACTCAAAGTTATAACGTCTACAAACTATGGTATAGATGCTGCAATTTACGCCATTTTTTCCTATACAGCGTGCGGTAGTTTAACTGACAATTGTGCGGTCATGTAATACTCCACATAAATGAAATTTATGTCCTTTTTGTCACACAAATAGAGCTTTCTTTTGGTGGTATTTGGTCACCTGAGCGCTATTTAATCTTTGCGCTATAAACAAAAGAAGACAAAATTTGTAAAAAAACAAAAACAAAAAAACACAATATTTTTTACTTTCAGCTATAAAAAATATCTAGTAAACTCAAAGTTAATCATAAATTTAGGCCAAAATGTATTCTGCCACATGTTTTTGGTAAACAAAAGTCTACAAACTATGGTATACTGTAGATACTGCAATTTACGCCATTTTTTGCTATACTGCAGTGCATTAGATTAACTGACAATTGTGCGGTCATGCAATACTCTACATAAATTAAATGTATATCTTTTTTTCACACAAATAGAGCTTTCTTTTGGTGGTATTTGATCACCTCTGAGTTTTTTTTGTTCTATAAACAAAAAAAAGACAGTTTCGCATTTCTTTCATAAACAATTTCCAATAAACTCAAATTTCATCATAAATTTAGGTCACAATGTATTTTGCTATATGTCTTTGGTAAAAAAAAATCCCAAGAGGTGTATATTAATTGGTTTGTGTGAAAGTTATAGCATCTATAAATGGTGGTATAGATACTGGAATTTACACAGCTTTTACTTTCTGACTGCCCATCACATTTCTTAAGTAGTTAAAATAATAGGACAGTACAAACACCCCCAAATTACCCCTTTTGGGAAACTAGACACCCTAAGCTATCTGCTGCTGAGAGGTACGTTGAGTCCATGGAAGATTATTTTTTTTCCACAAGTTTTTGGAAAATTACAAAAACATTTTTTTTTTACACAAAGTTGACACTTAAATGATAGATTACTTACACATGGCATGGCTATATGTGGAATTACACCCCAAACTACATTCTGCTACTTCTACAGAGTATGGGAATACCACATGTGTGAGACGTTTTGGGAGCCTAGCCACATACAGGAGCCTGAAATCCAGAGACCACTTTGAAAGCCTGAAGGTGCGTAACTTCCTCATTACCTATAACAGTTTCGGAGGCCCTGAAATGCCAGGATAGCACCAAACCCCCCAAATGACCCCTTTTTGGAAAGTAGACACCCCAAGGAATTTAAAAAGAGGCATGGTGAGTATTTTGCAGATCTAATTTTTTTCTCACAAGGTTTTGAAAAAGAAAAAATATGTTTTTGTTTTCTGTCTTCATTTTCCAAAAACTTGTGGCAACAAACAAGATCTGAAAAATACTCACCATACTTCTTATCAAATTCCTTGGGGTGTCTACTTACCAAAAAGGGGTCATTTGGTGTGTGTGTGGGGGGGGGGGGTTTGGTGCTAACCTGGCATTTCGGGGCCTCCCAAAACTGTGATTGGTAGTCAGGAAGGAAATAAAGCCCTTTAAAAGCCTGGAGGTGCTTATTGGATTTTGAGGTCTTGTATGTGGCTAGACTGCCAAAACGTCTCTCACATGTGGTGCCCCCATACTCGGGAGAAGTAGCAGAATGTATTTTTGGGAGTAATTCCACATATACCCATAGCATGTGTGAGCAATAAATCATTTAAGTGACAATTTTGTGTAAAAAAATTTTTTTTGTCACTGTACAAAAACTTGTGGTAAAAAAATAAATTCTTCTATTGATTCAACATGCCTCTCAGCAAATAACTTGGGGTGTTTACTTTCCAAAAATTGGCCATTGGGGGGGGTGCATTTTATGCCCAAATTTATGCCACACATCACTCACTCTTCTAACCACCTGAAGATCAAGCCTTTTCTGACACTTTTTGTTCACATGAAAAATATCAGTATTTTTTGCTAGGAAATTACTTTGAACCCCCAAACATTATACAGTGAAGGAAATAAGTATTTGATCCCCTGCTGATTTTGAATGTTTGCCCACTCACAAAGAAATGATCAGTCTAAAAATCAAATGGTAGGTGTATTGTAACACGGAGAGACAGAATAGCAATACAAAATTCAAAAGAAATGCATCTTTAACAAATTATGCACTGATTTGCATGTTCATGAGGGAAATAAGTATTTGATCCCCTTCACAAAACATGATTTAGTACTTAGTGACAAATCCCTTGTTGGCAAACAGAGGTCAGACATTTCCTGTAGTTGGCCACCAGGTTTGCACACATCTCAGGAAGGATTTTGGGCCACTCCTCTTGGCAGATCCTCTCCAAGTCATTAAGGTTTAATGGCTTACGTTTGGCAACTCGAACTTTCAGCTCCCTCCACAGATTTTCAATTGTATTATTAAAATACTACACTATTGGAGTTTTTTCTCTTCTGGGCTCATTTTTCTGGCATCTCTGAGCCCCCTTCCCCTAAGGTGCTTTTTTGCATTGGATCCATGCTTTAATGCGGGATCCCCCTGGTGGCTGAAACCGATACTGCGGGATACTACTAAACCTGGTCTTCCTGATGTGGTGGTATTGGAGAGTGGTAACCTGTCCTGGATGGATGACACCTGGTGGCTAATCCCTACCTGACGACTTCATCCGTATGCAGAGTTCCCATCCCCTGAGCACTGTAAAGTAGGTCTTATATACTCCAACGCACAATTATTTGTGCTATCTGGTTAGTGCAATATACATTTATTCTCCACAAGCCACGACAGTCACGGAAGTCACTATCTTCATATTTAATTTATCACTACTGTCATGTTGCACCATATGGAATTTATTCAGGACTCAATTTTTGATGTTATACCTATAACAGTATTTATTACGTCTAACATGATTTAATACTTCTCAGCGCTGCATCCTATATTTGTATATTGGTTTCTACATTGGAGGACTCTGAGGTTTTCCTCTTGATGCTGGCTGCTTTCCACCTTTCCATCACCCAGCGCTCATATATTACTATTATTTCTCCATTAAGGTTTAATGGCTGACGTTTGGCAACTCGAACGTTCAGCTCCCTCCAGAGATTTTCAATCGGATTTAGGCTACGTTCACACTAGCCTTGTGTGCAGGCGGCAGAGAGGCGTTTGGGAAGCGTTTTTACCGCTTCCCAAACGCCTCTGCCAATTCTGCACATTACAGCACATGGTGCTGTTCTAACGGGAGCGTTTGCGTCGCGGCAAAACGGACGCCTCTGGACGAGTCAGGAGGCTTTGAAGCCTCCTATTCTCGTCTATGGTGCCGCTCCGCAAACGCCCAGCCGGCGTTTGCGGTGCGGTTGCGACGCGGTTGCGGGGCGTTTGCGGAGCGGTAACACCACTCAAACTGCATTATAGGCGTTTGTGGGGCGTTATTAACGCTCGGCAAACGCCTAGCAACCGCCGCTAAACCGCGCATGCGGCGTTTGCGGAGCGTTTGCCGAGCGTTAACGCCCCACAAACGCCGGACCAACGCTTGCCAAACGCTATAGGGGCGTTTGGCAAGCGTTGGCAAAACAGCCTAGTGTGAACGAGCCCTAAGGTCTGGAGACTGGCTAGGCCACTCTAGGACCTTAATGTGCTTCTTCTTGAGCCACTCCTTTGTTGCCTTGGCCATGTGTTTTGGGTCATTGTCATGCTGGAACACCCATCCACAACCCATTTTCAATGCCCTAACAAACTAAAAAAATCCCAGCGCCAATCAAAGAAAGTATACAATTATGCAGCTGTGCACCAGTGAAAACCACCAATAATAAATAACACAAAAAACAGCGCAAAAATTAAATCAATAAACATAATCACAAATAAATAAATGTCCGTGCAAAAATATATATATAATATTTCAAACACAAGTCCTTATTTTCCCAAAAGGATTTTCAAAACAATGTTCCAAAATGTGCTTCCACCTAATCACCACGTGAAAAATAATACTGACCGCACTCACCAGATAGAGGTGAGTAATAAGCCTCATAGGATCCCTTATATCCTATGAGGCTTATTACTCACCTCCATCTGGTGAGTGCGGTCAATATTATTTTTCACGTGGTGATTAGGTAGAAGCACATTTTGCAACATTGTTTTGAAAAACCTTTTGGGAAAATAAGGACTTGTGTTTGAAATATTATATATCTATTTTTGCACGGACATTTATTTGTGATTATGTTTATTGATTTAATTTTTGCGCTGTTTTTTGTGTTATACATTTTCAATGCCCTGGCTGAGGGAAGAAGGTTCTCACCCAAGATTTGATGGTACATTGCCCCGACCATCGTCCCTCTGATGTGGTGTAGTTGTCCTGTCCCCTTAGCAGAAAAAAAACCCCAAAGCAGAATGTTTCCACCACGTTTGACAGTTTGGTTGGTGTTCTTGGAGTAATTGGCAGCATTCCTCCTCCTCATCCAAACACGGCGAGTTGAGTTGATGCCATAGAGCTCAATTTTGGTCTCATCTGACCACAACACTTTCAACCAGTCCTCCTCTGCATCATTCAGATGTTCAGTGGCAAACTTCAGACGGGCCTGGACATGTGCTTTCTTGAGCAGAGGGACCTTGCGGACACTGCAGGATTTCAATCCTTGTTGGCGTAGTGTTTTACCAATTGTTTTCTTGGTGACTGTGGTCCCAGCTGCCTGGAGATAATTGACAAGATCCTCATGTGTAGTTCTGGGATGATTCCTCACTGTTCTCATGATCATTGACACTCCACGAGATGAGATCTTGCATAGTGCACCAGACCTAGGGAAACTGAGTTGTTTTGGGTTTCTTCCATTTGCAAATGATTGCACCAACTGTTGTCACCTTCCCACCAAGCTGCTTGGCGTTAGTTTGGTAGCCCAGTCCAGCCTTGTGTAGGTCTACAATCTTGTTCCGGACATCCTTGGACAGCTCTTTGGTCTTTGCCACGGTGGAGAGTTTGGAATCTGGTTGATTGCTCCTGTGGACAGGTGTCTTTTATACAGGTAACAAAATGAGATTAGCAGCATTCCCTTTAAGAGACTGCTTCTAATCTCAGCTTGTTACCTGTATGAAAGACACCTGGTAGCTAGAAATCCTGCTGAATGATAGATCAAATACTTCTTTCCCTCATGAACATGTAAATCAGTGCATCATTTGGTAGACATGCATTTCTTTTGAATTTTTTATTGCTATTCTGTCTCTCAGTGTTACAATACACCTACCATTCGATTTTTAGGCTGATAATTTCTTTGTGAGTGGGCAAACATTCAAAATCAACAGGGGATCAAATACTTATTTCCTTCACTGTATTTTTTTAAAAAAAGAAACCCTAGTGAATAAAATGGTACGTGCTGAAATTTCTTATGTCACATAGTACTCATGCAGCAATTTTTCAAATGCAAGTTTTTAAAAAAAAATACTTTTTTTTACTTTTAATGTACAAAAACACAATATATTGGCCAATTATTTGGTAACATATAAAATATGATGGTATGCTGAGTAAATAGATACCAAATATTATATGCTCTAAAACTGCACATGCCCCGTGCAATGGTGACAAACTGCATAGATTTTTAATATCCATAGGCAACTGCCCTTGATCTGTTTGTGGCAATACCTCACATGCATGGTTCAACCGCTGTTTACATACCAACAGGGGGTCAATGCTTGTGCACGCAGGTGCACGTGCGGAGCAGAGAAGGGTTAGTTAGATTTTTTAAAATTAATTTTACACTGTCCCTTTCATATCCCGTGACTGCAATGGGCATTGACAGGTATTCTTTTTTTGAGAAATCTGGGGTCTATCAGACTCTAGATATCTCCTCTGCCCTTACATCATCTAATCTCACCATGATCAGTGTGATCAGATGATTTCCCTATTTACAAATTGCGCTGTTTATATCCTGCGAAACTGAAGTTATGAAATGCTCGTAGCTTCCGATTTCTTAGACTATAGAGATGATTGGCGCCATTCCCGTCTCCAATCAGGTCTATGGTCAGATGGCAGAAATACTGGCTGCATTCTCAGGTTCCCCTGATGGCACGGGACTGCCCGAGAAGCCCGTGGAAGGCAGTAGGGGAAGGGGGGGCATCTTCCACTGCTTGTAAAAGCAACCCTGCAGCTAGATAGCCACCAGGTCTGCTTTTAAATGAAAGCTGATCTCCAGCTGAAAAAAAGGTTACTAGGATGATGCCTGCAGCTGCAGGCATCATCCTGGTATAACCACTCAAAGTCCAATGATGTACCAGTATGTCGCTGGTCCTTGTTGGGTATATATGCTATGTTCTTTTTATTTATGCAGCCTGTGGACTGAATGAAAAAAAAAAGAAAATAAATCTCTGCCAGAAAAAGTGTGTGGTATGCCCACCATTAGAATATACCGCCCTGCATCAACACACTTCTAATGGTGGGCACATGTGAAATGCTCCTCTTGTGGGTTGAAAAAAAACATGACAGATTCCTCTATTCACATTGGTCGATGTGGATGAAGAAATCTCTGCCATAAATTTTTTTTTTAAATATTTACTGAAGCATAGGGGTCATCCATGTATATTTTGAGAGCAAGACCCTGTTGCAGTCAGAATAAACAGGTCAGTGCTGCAACTGAATGGCATTCCTGAAAACAAAACAGCAATGGTTAACAATAAAACAGTAACCCAATAAAACAACTTTTTTTATCAAAATATGTGCCAAAAAATATTATGAAAGATATACGCTGAAGCATAGGAGCCATCTACCCACTGGCCACCCCAGGCCCCCATGCTTGGGCATATATGCTCTTTTTTAACTGTGGATGAAAAATCTCATCCAACAGCGCTGTATACACTTATGTATATTCAGAGAGCAAGACCCCCCCCCCCCCATTGCTGTCAGAATAAACAGGTCAGTTCTGCAACTGAATGACATTCCTGAAAAGAAAACAGCAATGGTTAACAATAAAACAGTAACCCAATAAAACAATGTGTGTCAAAAAATATGAAAACTATATGCCAAAGCATAGGGCCCATCTACCCACTGGCCACCCCAGGCCCCCATGCTTGGACATATATGATGTTTTTTTTAACTGCAGATCGCATTCAACAGCGCTGCACACACTTATGTATATTCTGAGAGCAAGACCCTGTTGCTGTCAGAATAAACAGGTTGGTGCTGCAGCTGAATGGAATTCCTGCAAAGAAAACAGCAATGGTTAACAAAAACAGTAAAACTGTAACAGCAGAACAGTAACTCGACAAAAACAAAAAAAACTATAACTATTTTACATTTTTACTTTTTTTTTTGTTAAGTTTAACCAGATTGTAGGGTCTCCTAAAATGCGATAGCCAGTCTTCTGACTACCTAATGTCTTTCGAGACCCTGTGTATATATGTGCCCTAGACTGTGCCCTGCTGTACTCTATACTAATACTCCACTAGTGTGTGGTAGTAGCGGAAGCAGTCCTTGAGGCAGAGACCAGATTGGCCAGAACAGGAGGGACAAAAAAAGTGGGCATCAAGCCTAAGTCCATGTCTGCTACAGACATCTTTTTTGGGGTGTCCTTTGGGTTGTGGTACCAGGAATGGCATAGAGAAAATGCCTCTCATACAGCCAGCTAAGTGCATCTGGGTTGGGAGTTTGGGCCATAGCAACTTCTGGATACAAAAGGGCCATGATGATCTCTTCCTGGAATTTTAGGATGGATCCACTCTGTCCAGTTGCTTTGTAAAACACAAAAGCATTATATAGAGCCAATTGAAATAAATAGACACTTTTTTGCACCAGCATTTGGCTTTTCTGGAAACTAAGTACGGCTTCATCATCTGGTCATTGAAGTCCACCCCTCCCATGTTAAGGTTATAGCCGTGGACACAGAGGGGCTTCTCAACAACACAAGCTGGATGGTCGTGTCTGCGTGAATGGAAGACAGGATGAAAACATTCTGTTTGTCCTTCCACTTCACTGCGAGCAATTCCTCATTTCCTGTATTAAAGTGGCCCCACTCTGGATGAATGAGCACAGGTGGCACCTTTGGACAGCAGCATTGTCATTGTGAGGGAAGGGGAGTGTTAAATGTACTAGCAGATTAAAAAACACTAACAAATTAAAAACAAACTCCGGCTCACTTTATAATCAGCTAAAGCAGTTTTTTTTTCTTTTCGGGGATAAAGGGTTTTTCTTTATTAATTTTCCTAAGAATTGTTATGCTGTTTTGTGACATATTGCATAAAAAGTTAATTAGAAGATAAGAGTGTGCAGTTCCTGCTTGCTGCATGTCATCATTAAATGATGTCCTAAAAGCTCAACTACAGGCAGACCTTTGTTTCACTAGTTTTGGAGTCAGGAAAAGGTTTAAATTGCAGTCTGTTGTCACGGGGAGATTTGCCCTCTGTCTCTGTCCATGTGATACTGTGTGTTTGGTGTGACAATGCTTCAAAGGGACACAAAGGGAGGAGAAATCTTTCCAAGGAAGATCCAACAATAAGAAGCGTATTTTCTGTCATTAATAGATTTAAAAAGCTTAAAGTTATTGTAAAGGCTAAATAAAAAAAAAAAGGCAAATGATCAGGATTATACTTAACCTGCTCTGTGCAATAGTTTTGCACAGAGCAGCAGCGATCCTCCTCTTCTTGGGTTCCCCGACGCTGCTACCACAAAAGAAAGCCGCTCCCTATTCTTGGTCCTGGTCCCACTGCACAGGACTTGATTGACAGCAGTAGAAGTGAAAGGTTCCTGCTGTGGTCTCTGATCCAGAGACAGCAGGCTCTGCTGCTCTCGTGCACAGGGCTGGATTGAGATTGGGTTCAGGCTTGTATTTAGGAGGGGCTGAGGAGGAGCAAAACACAAGTGTTTTTTTTTTTTACCTTAAAGCAGTATTAAACGTGTTAGAAAAAAAAAAAATGTTCCCCCTGCAAGGTAATATCATAATGCACGGCTTCCATCTTCACACGGTCTTCTTTCCGAGTTCCAAGGCTGCGAGCGGGTGTTTAGGCCACAGCTCTGAAGGAACGGCACGGGTATGCTTTTCCTTCAAAGCGCATGCGCCGGTTATATCACCGGCTGCTGCTCTGTAGAATATTTCCTAAACGGTGAATGTTAAGGAGATATTCATTTTATCTACAGGTACGCTTTATTATACGCATCCCTGTAGATAAAAATAGAAATGAGAGTTTACTACCACTTTAATCCAGAGAATGCATGAAGATAAAAAACCTTTAGCCTTTACAGTCACTTTAAGGGGAAGAAAATCAGAAAGATCACCATGTCAGATACCAGTTTAGGCAAACGCGTTCAGACAATGGAAAACACCACCAGCAAAGCTCAAAGTGCATCCAAACTGGACACTATATAAACTATATATACACTTTAAGGCTAGGTTCACACTTCTCCAATACAATTTTGATCAGGATTTCAGTGCTATTATGCAGAGCTACTTAGACGCAGTTTGCATATTCTATGGGGCCAAAAGTGCACCAGAATTACATCAAAGCAGAGCAGGAACTTTTCCAAAATTGCTTCATGGCGAGTCGCATTGATGTGAACGGAAGCCATTGAAAACAATTTGATTTCCATTGCCGTGTAATTCTGTACGACTCATGTCTCCAAACCTCATTTCTTCAACAATAATTTAGCTTTTGACAATAAAGCAGACTACTATTGAAAAAACAAAGGATCTTCAGAAACAAAACATTAAAATGTATATGATCTCTATTGACACAATTATATGAACTAGTGTACAAACATATATAAAACAAAAATGTTTACAGAATTCAGCCATGAGTGGTCAACAATATATTTACAGGTTTGCAGAGCGGATTAAATTACATGTAAAAAAACAAAAAAAAAAAACAAAAAAAAAAACACGTTAATAACAAGCACATACAGATTTTCTTCAGTACAAAGCTTTTTTTTTTTTTATATATATAAACTATAAAAGATACTTCATAAAAAAAATACAACACATTAATGCCCATCTGAGACAGAAGTAAAGCAATAAAGCACCATTTAATTACAGAAATATCTTCCTTTTGGTCAAATAGAACAAACTGTACATTTAAAAAGGGTGTCTAAAAGTGGTAATGTCTGTATCTGTAACACTCTCTCGAATATCTCTCTCTTGCGATATATATATATATATATATACACACACATACATACATATACACACACTTCTGCTTTTAACCAGATAAATGGGCAGAAAGTAATAGTTTAGGTTTGAATCGACCTAAATCACAAACGGACTTCATAACCCCCAGGAGTTCTTTGCAGGCCCTACCAATTCCTACCCTTCATCACAGCTGTTATGGAAGCAGGGAAAACAGACTTTTTCTGCTGCATTCTCAAATGTAAACATAATATGAAAAAGAATACAGCAGTGAGAACTGGCGGTAGGGACTAGAGCTTCAAAATTTTGAGTAGCCAAATCATATGAGGTACAAGATGACTGAATGCTAGCTTTGAGTGAATATACTCTTTTATTGCTGAATTATTATGCAGTAAAATGTTTGCATCAAGAGTCACATAGCAACTTGGCCTTATGTATGAAGTGTTGTCTTAAAGGAAATGATGCTTGTCCATAACAACTAGAGACTCTTACAGAAATACTGGGTGGGGTGACTGGTTCTCTTGGGACACAGTAAACAATGTTCGTTATTGAGTTTGCCAACTTTGGCCCCATGCTTGTAATGGATTAGTAGCATGGTAATGTTTCTGATCAGGCACTAAAGTCTTGATGCGTTTCAACCCTATGAAGGGCCAAAGTCAAAACTAGAAAATAAAAATGGCAGTGTGATCAAAGCCATTGTAGCTATAGATCATACCGCCAAATTCCATTTTTGGAGTTCAAGACTGGTGACTTTCTTCCTTTGAGAGCACCAATCAGTCCATAGCCCACCACGGCAGCAGATCAGGGGGCTAAGTCTAGCCACAGAAAAGGATTTATTATTTTGTAGTGAAATAAGAAAAACATTTGCAAATCTGAAAATGTGATCCCCCCTCCAAAGACTTAATGTCTAAGTTCAGTCCCATTTTATTACACTTTGCAAGACATGCCTTAAAAATGAAAGTGGAACTTTACTCTCTCAATAAACATTGACTAGCAGTAGTAAATAGTTAGGAAAGTATATTTTATTTGTTTGAAATGGTTTCTTAAATTTCTTTCGTTACAACTTAGTTTCCATGGGATGTCATAAATCCCAGGAGTCTTCAGGGGGGAGACAGTGGTTTTCTCAGCTAAGCACACCTTCCTGCCTGCGTGCCTGGGATAAGGGCAGATGGATTATATAAAGCAAATGGTATATGTCTCATCTGCCCTTGCTCAAGATGGCCACAGCCAGAAATGCTAGGGCTTTTGTTTTAAAGTGATTAATCAGCAAAATAAAGCATGGAGACATGGGTGGATGGATGAAGGAATTTGCTTTGATTATTAAATATAATTTAAATAGCGCTTTTGGTTTGTATTGCTCCAATAAAGTATAGTTCCACTTTAAGTTGTCACTGCTGTGATTACACATCTGCAAGGCCTACAATTAGGCCTGATATTTAATAAATCAAAACCACAGTTAATACACACAGTGTAAGGATGTAATGTAAAAACAGAATAAACCTCAAATGAAATAGTTTTATTGTTGCTTTAAACAATGTTAATCTGCTTCTATAATGGGGTAAAGAAACACTCATATTTTTAGTATAGGTGAGAAAATCTCAGCCTTCTGAAAACTGGCGGAGCTCAATTGTTCAGAAGAGCTTCAATCAGCACCTGTAAAGCAAATAGCCGCATTTTACTCAAACACAGAATGCAGCAGAAGGTAGAGCATTTCTGTGTATTGTGCCCAGGAGTGACTGCTCTATAGCAAAACATTGCAAATTCACTTTAGAAGATCATTGCTGGCTAAAACATTTCACTAGCAGGTGAAACAAAGCTGCAGCATCTGGAAAAACCTGTGTGTTTAGTGTATAGCTATGGTGCCTGGTGGTATGGTAAACCCTTAGTCCTCATGCACACTGGACGTTTTTACAGCAGCTGTTTTTGGCTTTTGGCGTTTTTTTGTACAGCCAGTAAACTCTGCAAACCAGCATTTTTGGACTTTTTTTTGGTAAAAAGAAAAAAAAATGTGGCAGAATGCCGCTAAATGCTAATGCAAAAATGCTGAAAACTCATGTTTTTAATGTGAGTTTACACAGCTAACGTTACCAGCGTTATTAAAATGCCCAGTGTGCATGCAGCCTTAAAATCATGGTCACATAGCAGGTTCTAAGTTATGCATAGCCACCAATCAGAATTCAGCTTTTATCAGTCTTCTCTCCTATGTAACCCTTCTTGAACAATGATGTATAAGCTCTAGGCCTAAATATTATGATCCGTTTTGAAGCATCACCATTACAAATCCAAAGGCAACTTTGCTGCAATCACTAGGAAATAACGACCAGCATGCTCAGTTAGATTTCTGGAACATATATAGAGTTTCTACAAACATGCTAACTTAAGCTGGTCATGCTGGTAAACTGCCCAGATAATGGTGTGTGTATGGTCCCAAACTTAGAAGATGCTAAAAGTAAGACGAATGAGATGAAGAAGACTGTAACCAGACATACATGGAAAGATAAACTTTCTTGTTACAACACTTGATCAGAGATGAAATTGTTAGATCAGATTTTTGGTCTTTCATTCATTTAAAACAAGAGGTAAGACTTGCCTAAATATAGAACATTATGATAGTTTCACATACAGTGTTCCCTCGCCACTTCGCGCTTCATGTTTTGCGGCTTCAGTGCTTCGCGGGTCAGCAGCCACATTGTGGAAAGGAGCGTTGTTTCATGTTGATGCGCGAGAGAGAAGGATCCCTGCATGTTAATCAAAGAGATGAGTTGACTCAGAGTACTGTACTGTACTGTACATACCACGGGCTTTCATAAAGGCGCGTGATTGGTTTCCAGTGTGACATCGACCAATAAGAGTACGAGTGGATTTATCCCTGTGAGTTGATTGTCTGCGCATCATTGCAGCCTCACCTAGCCTCTTCTCTTGTTGTATCTCGCCAGTCTTGTCCATGATGTTGACTGTCTCGCATACATTCCTGGGGGCAAATACTACTTCGCGGTTTTTCAGATTTCGCGGAAGGTTCTGGTCCCCATTAACAGCGAAAAACGAGGGATCACTGTATAGGCATTTGCCCTGTGCATCCCCTACAGCCAAGTTGTGGCGATTCTCTAAACTCAGTGCAGCTCAGATATAGTGAAAGCATATCCTAGGGGTCAAAACCGCATCTGTGTTCCAATGAAATGTTATCATACACTGCTTCAAGAGAACCTGTCATGAAAGCCTGTACTGGAACAGATAAAAGCCGTCATCTATTAATATTGCTTGATTCCTGAAAGCAGTGCTAATAACAGGACCATTGTCACTGTTTGATGCTGCAGAACTGTTCTCTAATGTGGAACTAAGATTATAGTGTGGAGTCCAGTTGTGTCAGCCTGCAGTGTTGGACATAAGCCACCATGAGGGGCTCCCCTTCCAAGGCCTGTGTACTCATTAAGGCAGCAAAGTCCCCACTTAATGTATCCAGCTGAGCTAGAATTCCTACATACTGTACTACAGTTCAGCAAGAGATGAGCCTAGGGCTAAGAGTGAGGCAGACTGTTCTTATACCTGCATGTTGTGATGAAGCAGTAATGTCCACTCACTTAAGAAATGTAGGCGAGCTTTTCGGAATCACAAATTTAAATTTGCAAATACTCCCTAATATTTCAAACCAGAAGAAAAGGAGTATCCCAGTGACAGTCCTTAGCAGCAGGGACTCTGGAACATATGCGCTGTTCTATAATACTTCATATATCTAGCACTGTAAAGAAATCAGAATGCGATCATGCAAGCAATAATTGTTAGATCTTCCTCAATGTACATGTGGTCTAAGATTGGTAAAAGTGAAAACCATATAACAGGGGAGGAGCTGTTGAACTGAACGTATCAGTAACTTAGTAAGCCTATCTAAAAGATGGCCATACATAGCAACCGGCTGAACTGAATCGATTTCTCTAGCCACACATTTGAGATAGATGAGGAAATCCTCCATGCTGGGCAATTGTATCCTGACAGTGAATCAGCTGACTGAGCAAAAATATGCCAAGAAGCCCGTTCATGAAAAAGTTAATTGATAGTGTGACTTGTGAAAAAAAAAATGGCCATACATGACCCAGATGAATTTCGATCAATGTATGGCCAGCTTAAAACCCCTTTCAGCATGATTGTGTCCTGTATGAATTAGTATATTCTAGAAAACAGAATAAAAATGGTACCAGCCTTCAAGATGGCCATACATGAACCAGATGAATTTCGATACATGTATGGCCAGCTTAATGCCCCTTTCAGCATGATTGTGTCCTCTATGGATCAGTATATTCTAGAAAACAGAACAAATATGGTACCAGCCTTCAAGGAAGATAAAAGAGTTCCCAGAAAGAGCATATTAATCTCCCTGAGATGTAACAAACTCATGCAAGAGCCAATTTAAGCACATTATTGGACTTTCATGGACGATGAAAAAAATATATCTGACGCAGGTCCATTATAACTAGGGATGATCGAATTGTCACAGATACCTCAATTCAAACATACCAGAAATTTTACAGAAATTATATGTTAACTGCTTCAAGAGTCATAGTGGACCAATTTTCTCATCTTGACATTTAACTCGACACGGTTTTAATTAAATAGTACACCACATTCTTTATAGATTCTACTAATAAAAGGATGTCAGACAAGAAGACTTCTGGCTATAATAAGATGCTGTCTGCATTGCTTTAACATGGTGTTTCTCATCATTGGGAACACTATACTAATAAAAAGAAGTGATTTTCCATGTGGTGTTGTGCATCAGAAGCACAGATTGTTGTCACTAAATGCTATACTGAATTGAATTTCACATAAAAACACCCCGGGATCTTGTTTTCAAACATTCTAGAGGAGGCTACGTGCACCCCAAACAGATATTTTAGCAGAGGGAGACTACATGGGAAGAAGGAGAACAAGGGCTACAGCAGAAAAGCTATCCTCTGGAGACTCAGTGACATATATTAATTCAGGTATAAAAACTAGCACGATCTACCTATAAGTGATATGGTCAGGCTGGGGAGGAGTTATCCTTTAAGATAAAAACAACATGCTACTATATTGTCAGCAAACATTATCCTATACAAAAAGAAAAGCATTTAATGAACTCTGAGCACATTCATTATAGCATTTACGTATAATATTTAAAATCCCTTAATGAAAGCCGAGCTGCCTGAAAAAAATGGTTCTAAGACCCTGTTTAAATTAATCATTTTACCAAAGTGGCCAATAGTTTTACTAATAAGGTTTTGCTGAGGTATGGTTAGACCTTGGTGGAGGAAATCACACAAACGAACCTTTCAACATGAAAATGTCACTTGTCCCCAATGTGGACTAGCAGTCTTGAGCTTAAAAACCTTAACCTGGGAAATTCAAATGTAGCATATAATAATAATGAAAAAAAGCAGCATATTTGTGCCAAAATAATCATTACTTGCTCAGGGAGCCTATGTAAATCTTGGGTTTCCTTTTTTTTTTTTGGCTCCAGTTTCTCCTTACTGGGCCACAAAGCTGCTGATCACTTAAAAAGGACTAATAGAAAGGAGGAACAGGGAACAGTTAAACATGGTCGCTAAAGAAAAAGTCAAAATGTACGTAGATCTTCAGCTGCCTATACTGCTGAATCTACTGGTCATTTTGACATATGGTCTGCAATGAAGGTAACCTCAGGTGATGGATTTTTCATTATATACTGTATGCCTTACTTTTAAATTGCCCAAGTTTGTGTTAGGTTTACATTATAAAAGGCCAAGTAGTTACATGCACTGCAGCAGGCTGGAAGCTGCATATCTAAAGCTGAACTCCAGGAAAACCACTAAATACAGAAATAAAAGGTACATAAACGGAGTGTTTTTACCTGCCAAAGGATTTGTATTTTTCTACATCTAGTTCGGAGATTTACATAGCTTTGTCTAACAGTATAGCCCTGTCTGGCAGGGAAGGAGGCCTCATTTTTCTCTTTTGCAGTTTTCCAATACTTACAGGTCTTCTCCCTCCCCCAGACTAACTATTCAGGTAAAGGAGAAGCAGGAGACTGATGAGCTCATCTATCACTCTACTTTCTCCTATCAGCATGCTCTTCATTAGCACATGATCACTATAGTTGAAGTGAACTGCAAACTGTGCATCTTCTTGCTCTCCCAGCCTGAGCTCTACTTTATGGAGGATTACAATAGTTTGATACTAGGTTAAATTCAGGTAGTTAACTGTTTGCAATTAAAAGTAATTATGTAGTAATGAATATAGGGCTGCACTAATCTGTGTATATTATGTCCGCCTGGAGTTCAATTTTAAAGTCCATGTGTAATTATGGAAATATATAGTCAGATAGACTTTGTGTCAACATACCACATTTGTAAGACATATCTCCTATAGGGAGGTACACAATGTTATTTATTCCTCAGCATTACAAGTCTCTGTAAGGACTCTGGGATGGAGGGGTTTGGTTGTCTTCTTCATCTATGCCAGCAGAGGGCAAGAAGAGTAATTCCACTAATAAAAAGGCAATGTTTAAAGCATTTCCAAATTAAAATCAGTTTATAAAATTAATGCACAGCAGTTGAGGACTTTAAAAAGAAAAAAAAAAAAAAAAAGTGTGAGACTTTAATTGGGTTTTACAGCCTGTAGAAAGCTGATCAACAGAGTTTCCCAGGAGGGAAACAATAGTGGGCAAATAGACGAAATTCACACTTTCCTCATAAAAGCAAAACCCTGCAAAGCAAAGAAAACCTAAATTTGTCCAGTCAGGAACGTATGGACTGCTATTAATGTAATAACAGTACATTACATATACTACCATACATTTAACAGAAAATGTCAGCATGAACTTCAATGTGGAGTACAAGTGATCCTTCAAGAAGATATGAAGATCCAGCTCCGGGTGGGTTTTGAACTGAAGACAGTAGCAGAGAGAAGAGTCCAGGCACCAAGGTCTCTGTAATGGCTTCATGACTTGACCGCTGCAAGTTGCATTAATCGAGTCACCTGAGCTCCTCCTAATGGCCTGCCAGTTGCCAGTGTTCCTCTTCCTGTCTTCTTAGTACTCTGCCCCCTCGGGCTGTTGGGAATGTTTTCTGAGGACAAAGCATTTAAAATCAGATCTATTCAAGAGCTAATGCAACAAAATTATAGATGTCCAAGCCCAAGTACAATCAGCCAATTGTAGGAGCTTTAAGAGGGAAATTTTTGCTAAGAGAAGCATGGAGGGAGCTATTGCTAACTTTTGATTCTGCAATTGTAATCACAATAAAGTTCTATCCTTGAAATCCACTGAGGGACACAGAAGTCCTAAACCTCTAGTTTATATTGTCATCTACAGGGGAACTGGGCAGTGGCAAATAAAATGTGGACCCGCCCATGGTATAACCCCTCCTCCTACTAGCATGCCTCTTTTTTTAGATAAGCAGTAATAATATGAACATAAACAGTGTCAGGAATGGATTCAGCACTGGTGGTGGGACTCTCCTGCCGTGTGGGCTGCAGTACCAGAGCTGACCAGCGGGTGCTCTCAGCACTGGTGGTGGGACTCTCCTGCCGTGTGGGCTGCAGTACCAGAGCTGACCAGCGGGTGCTCTCAGCACTGGTGGTGGGACTCTCCTGCCGTGTGGGCTGCAGTACCAGAGCTGACCAGCGGGTGCTCTTAGCAGCCAGAAGCTCACAATCAGCCAAACCTGGGGCTGATTACAGAAAGGTGTATATAAGGCATGACCAGGCCTGTGCTCTGGGCCTTGGTGTATGTTTTCCCATGAGCCCCTGTATCCTGTTCCTAGTTCCTGTGAGAAGATACCTTGTTGCCGACCCTGCCTGATCCTGATTCCTGTTGACCGTCTCCTGTTCTGACTACTGGCTCATCCCTGACCATCCTTCTGCCTGATCCTCTGTACTGCGCTGTCCGTGAGTTACTGAACCCGGCTTGTGACCTTGACCATTCTCTGCCTGCTCCTTTGATACCTTGCTGCCCGCACGTTGCTGACTTGGCCCGTCTGACCACGCTCACTACTCTGCCATCCATCCATCCTGCACGGATCCAGCTGTACCTGCACATACCTCTGGCGGATCCCTCTATCACTAGCAGGTGTACTCAGGGGCCGCGACCTGGTTCCTGTCTGCTCCAAGTCCATCCCCACCATCAGGGGCCCTGGTGAATAGCAGACTGGGACTTAGACTCCGCGCCCTGGGGAATCCTGCCCTGAGGACCGCTAGAGGTACCACCAGGCAGTCGTTACAGAACCCTACGGCCGGCCTGACCATTCCACCTCTCCAGCCCTGACTACGCCTGTGTTCCTGCACCTCCTAAGATTAGTGGAAGGTTAGTTTGCTCACTGTGCGTTTATATATATATCTGGGTGGCTAATAATAACCTGTATTATACTTACTATACCTGAAACCTGCGTTTCCCTGTGTCAGTCCACACCTTTCTGGTCACTCCTAGATTCCTGACAAACAGAGTGGTGGGATATGTTTTCTTTAATTAACTTTTTTTTTTGATAAAGTGAAACAAGTTATCTTTAATGAAGAATATGCTAGTTTAAGCGAGCTGCTGGTTACTGTACAAATCACAATCTCAATAATGCAGGATGTCAAACACCTTTACTACAGCAACTGTGAAAGTTCAAATTCAGTCAGAGAAAAACTTACCTGAAATAGTAGGTGGACACTGAAGCTTTTTTGCTGTGCTGAGCTGTAACTTGCCAATTCTGCTTTGGCTGGCTGTACCACTTCCCACACGTGATGAGGATAAACTGAAGCAGTAGAAGAAAACAGATCAAATATGGAGGTACAGCTCCATTTAACTTCCCACAAGAACAATAATGTCAACATAGAAAATACAGGGAACTTTAAAATGACAATCAAAAGGTTATAAAACCTGGATTTTTTTGCTACTCACCATAAAATCCCTTTCTCTGAGTTTGACAGACACAGCGCCTTCCATTCTCGACCAGAATTACAGTTCCAAGAAAAAGTATTTGAACCCCTTGGGATTACGTGGCGTTTTGCATGAATTGGGCATAAAATGTGCTCTGAACGTCATCCAAGTCACAACAATAGAAGAACACAGTCTGCTGAACATAATACTACACAAACATTAGATGTTGCCATGGTTTAATTGCACATAACATGTAAACATTCACAGTGCAGGGAGGAAAAAGTATGTGAACCTTTGGACTTAACTGGTTGACCCTCCTTTGGCAGCAATAACCTCAACCAAATGTTTCCTGTAGTTGCAGATCAGACCTGCACAACGATCTGGAGTCATTTTGGACCACTCCTCTTCACAAAACTGTTTCAGTGTAGCTATATTCTTGGGATGTCTGGTGTGAATCGCTCTCTTAAGGTCATGTCACAGCATTTCAATCGGGTTGAGGTCAGGACTCTGACTGGGCCACTCCAGAAGGCGTATTCTGTGCTGTTGCAGCCATCGTTTTGTTGAATTACTTGTATGCTTTGGGTCATTGTCCTGTTGCATCACCCATCCTCTGCGGAGCTTCAGTTGGCGGACAGATGGTCATATGTTTTCCTGCAAAATGTCTTGATAAACTCTGGAATTCATTTTCCCATCAATGACAACAATCCTTCCAGGCCCTGAGGCAGCAAAGAAGCCCCAAACCATGATGCTCCCTCCGCCATGTCTTACAGTGGGGATGAAGTTTTGATGTTGGTGTGCTGTGCCTTTTTTTCTCCACACATAGTGTTGTGTGTTCTTCCCAAACAACTCAATCTTGGTTTCATCTGTCCACAGTATATTTTGCCAGTAGTGCTGTGGAACATCCAGGTGCTCTTTTGCAAACTTCAAACGTGCTGCAATATTCTTTTTGGACAGCAATGGCTTCCTCCGTGGTGTCCTCCCATGTACTCCATTCTTGTTTAATGTTTTCCTTATTGTAGATGTGTCAACAAAAATGTTAGCATGTGCCAGAGATTTCTGTAGGTCTTTAGCTGACACTCTGGGATTCTTCTTTACCTCATGCAGCATTCTACGCTGTGCTCTTGCAGTCATTTTTACAGGACGACCACGCCTAGGAAGAGTAGCAACAGTGCTAAACTTTCTCCATTTGTAGACAGTCTGTCTTACCGTGGACACATGAACATCAAGGCTTTTGGAGATACTTTTGTAACCCTTTCCAGCTTCATGCAAGTCAACAATTCTTGATCGTAGGTCTTCTGAGAGCTCTTTTCTGCGAGGCATGGTTCACATCAGACAGTGCTTCTTGAAACCAGTAAACCCAAAACAGGTGTGTGTTTAAGGGCAGGACAGCTGTCAGCAACACATCCAATATCATCACACTGATTGGAGTCAAGGTTGGCTCACACCTGGCTCCAATTAGCTCTGGGAGAAGTCATTAAGCTAGGGCCTCACATACTTTTTCCTCCCTGCACTGTGAATGTTTACATGTTATTTGCAATTAAACCATGGCAACAACTAATGTTTTTGTAGTTTTATGTTCAGCAGACTGTGTTCTTCTATTGTTGTGACTTGGATGACGTTCAGAGCACATTTTATGCCCAATTCATGCAAAACTCCACGTAATCCCAAGGGGTTCACATACTTTTTCTTGCAACTGTATATTTCCACCTACAGGAGGACACTAGGCAGAAAAAAAAAAAACAAAAAAACACAAACTTGGCACTGCTTATGGGCAATCCTGGCTGATATAAACCCCCTCTCTGCATAGGCAATCCAGTTAGTGGCAGCAAATGAAAAAAAAATTCATAGAGGGGTAGGTGCTGTGTCAGTCAATGAACTCAGAGAAAGGGATTTTATGGTGAGTAACAAAAAAATCCTGTTTTCTCTTTCATTCAATGCCAAGACATCCACCCTGTAAAATATTGTAAAGGTGTGCAGCGATGACAAGGTAGTTGCCTTGCAGATTTAAGACACAGATGCCTGATGACGGAAGAGGCCCTAAGCGCCAGGGTAGAATCTACCATTACGGGAAAGGGGGAATGGTAGCAGAAGACGCTGCCACGCCTCTCCTTGGCTCATCTGTGATCACAAAAGGAAATCCAACCTCCGGAAGGACTAACAAATACACACGAATTGCTTGAACCACATCCAAGGCACGCAGTGTGAACTCCTTAGGATGCAACAGGTGAGGACATAAGGACGGTAAGACCACCTTTGGGAGAAAGGAAGGGCATGGATGGAGAACCACCTTATCTTTGTGCAACACCAAATAAGGAGACCTACAAGACAAGGCTGCCAACTCAGACACTCTGCGGGCAGAAATGATAGCCACTAAAAAGGCCACCACCTTTTGGGACAGAGTTAGCAAGGGAATCTCCCTGATATTCTCAAAGGGAGGCTTTTGGAGAACTGCGAGAACCAGATTCTGATACCATGGTGGCAACAGGGAGCGCACAGGATCAAAGAGTGCGAGGCTAGAGGACGGTGAAAGAAACCTTGAGGGTACTTGTCGCCAGCTTCTTCTCAACACCCTGTTGCAGAAAAGACAAAATTCTAGTCATCGGAAAGGAATGAGGATGAGCTTCACACCAAGAAATATATGCCTTCCAGGTGCGATGGTATATCTTCCTAGAAGTAGACTTCTGTGCCTTCAGCATGGTAGGAATCACCAACTGACAGACCCCTGTCTCTCAGAACCTGGCTTTCAATAGCCAAGCCATTAAAGCCAGTGGCTGTAAAGCAGGGCGAAAGATTGGACCTTGAGACAGAAGATCTACTCTGAGCGGCAGATGCCAAGGAACGTCCGCAACCAGCTACACCACATTGGCATACCAAAGGAGCTGAGGCCAATCTGGAGCCACCAAGATGACCAGAATGCCTTCAGCATCTATTGTTCACAGCAGCCGGGGTAGAAGCTTGAGAGGAGGAAACTCAGAGGAGCCAATAATGGCTTCATGATGCCACCAGGGCATCCACTGCATCCGCAAGAGGATTCCTCATCCTGGCCATGAATCTCGGCACCTTCCTGTTGAACCGAGACGCCAGGAGATCCAACGTCTGGAGTGCCCCACTGAAGGCAAATCTGATGAAACATATCTGGATACAGGGACCACTGTCCTTGGTCCAACATTTGATGGCTAAGGTAGTTTGCCTACCAATTTTCAACACCAGGGATGTGCATGGCAGAGAGCTGGTACATGGCCCTCTACCCACTTGAGAATGTGGGAGGCCTCCAGTGATGCCGCCACACTCCGTGTCCCCCCTGGTGGTTGACATAGGCCACTATCGTGGCATTGTCCGACTGGATCCGGACCGGGTGCCCCCAAAAACGTACTGTCCACTGCTCCAGGCAGAGTCTGATCGCCCAAAGCTCCAAGACATTGATTGGTAATCAGGACTCCTCCAGCGCCCATCGACCCTGGGCCAAGCTTGCCCCCTGCACTCCTCCTCAGCTGAACAGGCAGGCATCTGTCGTGACCACCATCCAATGCAAGGGAATAAATTATATCCCCTCCTAAAGGACAGGATACCGAAGCAACCAAAGCAGAGAAGTTCTGGTCTTTTGACCCAGACAAACCTGGGTGTCCAAGGAGTTGAGGGACTTGTCCCATTTGGACATGATTTCCCTCTGAAGTGTCCTTGTATGGAACTGAGCATACGGAACCACCTCAAAGGCAGAGACCATCAGTCCCAGGACTTGCATGCAACAGCGAAGGAAAGGCCACCTGTGGGACAGCAACAAGCAAATCGCCGACTGAAGCTTCGATAGCTTGTCCAGCGGAATGAACACCTTGACCAACGCCATGATGAGAGTCAGACCCAGATACTCTAGCTTCCTGGTTGGGGTCAGAGTGGATTTCTGGATATTCAGGATCCACCCGAACTCTTGCAAGGTGCTGATCGTGACCGCCACATTGTCCCTCAAGGCCGAGTGAGACTCCGCCCTCAGTAGAAGGTCGTCCAGATAACCAATCACAGCAATCTCCCATTGTCTGAGCAGGGCCAGGACCAGAGCCAGCACCTTGGTGAAAACCCGAGGAGCAGAGGCGAGACCACAGGGCAGCGCCACAAACTCTTGTGTGAAAAAATAAAATAAAAAAAAGGACTGTGCTTGTGATGCAGTTCTTTCCCCCGTCGGGACTGCGGAAGAAAAAGTACTCTTTCTCCAGTAAGATTTTTTACGATCTCATCCAGGGTATCCCCGAAGAGGCAATCACCCTGGAAGGGCAAATCCGTGAGAGCCTTTTTTGATGTCTGGTCTGCAGACCAGCATCTGAGCCACAGTACACGCCGGAGCACCACAGCTGAAACGGAAAGGTTGGAAAGCAAAGGGGCCACTGCCAGGGATGCGCCACACACAACGTTAAGGCCCTGGACCAGCTGGTCCGCCAATTCCACATAAGCTGGGGGAACTTGCTCCTCCTCCAGGCCGTAGCAAAGGAGTTTGGCCCATTCAGTGAGGATCTGGGATACCGGGGCAGTGCCAAAACCTGTTGAAGAGCCGAGGCAGTAATAGTGAACATCATGCAGGCAACCAACTCCACCTTCCTTTCTGTCGGATCCTTAAAGGATGGAGACTCCTTCACTGGTATCATGGTTGCTTTATTCAACCTAGAAATAGGAGGGTCCATGACAGTCGGCACAGTCCACTTCTTCAGAACAGATTCATCAAGGGATAAGGCACGGCAAACCATTTAGGGACCACAAAGGGCCTCTTAGGACATTCCCAATCCTTGTAAACAAACGCTGTGGCTTGTGCCAAAAGGGGACAGACACCTCCGCGACTGCCCCAGAAGCATCCTCCATCTTTAAGGTTTCTTGCACAAAGATAATAAGTGCGTCTACTAGCGCCTTTTCATGCGCAACGGCAGCAGCAGAGGATTCATCCTCACTGTCGGAAGGGTTGGGGATCTCATCAGCAGGCTGTGCGGGCACACCCATGTCCGCAGCGGTAGAACCGGACTCAGAATCCGATGAGGCGGATGAAGCAAAAGAGGGCAGGTATAGCTTCTTGCTCACCTTACGCCCTAACACCACCTTTACCCAGGAAACAAAAGACTCCAGTATGGCCATCAGTGTGTCAATGGGAACAGAGGTCCCTGAGGGGCCCGCAGCCTCAAGGTGGGGGATCAGGTAGGGGAAACATGGTCCTGAGGATCCATCTCTGGATGAGGACCCACAGGGAAGGCACTGCTAGGGAGAGCCCCTAGCCACAAGGAACCCCAAACCAAGTAATATAAGGCCACCAGGACTCACCACCACCAAAGCATGTGCAGAGCTGCCAGCAGTCCCCTCACAAAGGAAGCAGGTCGAGCAGCCATGTGGAACACAAATCCAGCACAACAGGATGCCGAGGAACAGCTGCCTATATGATCCACATGAGCAGAGGTAGCAAAGAATCTGCTGCGGGACTACAAGAAAAGGGCTGCCGAAACTCTGCCCACTGAAGCCCAGGCTCCTACTGGGCAATGCAGACACCAAAAACTTGGCTGCCGGACTGTATGACTAAACTGCTAGAGGAGGAAAGTCAGACCCCTAGAAAATGGCTGCCATAAGCCCTGCCCCCAGAGCACAGCCACAGCAAGGCCCAATACATTAGAACAGGCTGCTGCAGGGCTACAAGAAAATGGCCGCCACTCGGGGCGCAAAGTCTTTGGGAAGATGGCGTCTGGGAAAAGGACACAATAAGCCCACCAAACCAGCCACAGGACCATGCAGCAGCATCACATGGCACCCACCACCCCACAGCAAGCCAAGCAACCAACACAACTTGTCAGAGCTGGAGGACAGCCTGGTACACAACACCAAGGTAACTGCTAGCACCCAGAAGATGGCCCAGACCAAGACAGGGCGGAGAAGGGGGGGCACAGGAGCAAATCTTGCAATACAAGGGGTCTTGTAGGGAGGAGGAGACCCTGCAGGTCTGACTATCCCAGGGAGCACCCCTCGCCCTACACAGAAGGAAGGGGGGAAAAATGTTACCTACCAATCCAGGGAGGCTGCAGGGTCCAGGGTGGGGCATGTCACGGCCCACCCACCGCTTAGCTAGGGCCTGCATGTGCTCGCTGGTCAGGCTGGGGTGACCACTGGAAAGAAGAAAAAAAAAAAAAAACCCAATCTTACCGAACCACAGGTCCCAGCAGGGAGCAAGGTCACTACTCCTGAACACTAGGCAGAAAAAAACTGGATTACCTATGCAGAGAGGGGGTTTATATCAGCCAGGACTGCCCATAGGCAGTCTTATTTCTGCCTAGTGTCCTACTCCTGTAGATGGAGATATAATCGAAAGGTCAAATAATGAAAGATGCTGTATCCGTCAATGAACGAAAGAGAAAAAAGTGTTTCTGGTCTTAAAGAAGGCATTTCATGTATATCTGAATACAGTCAACACATTACACAGTGCTATACAGAACACAAGTAGCCATTTACATTGGTTCTGGTCAGAAGAGCTTCCAACATAATATTCTTATTGCAGGAATACGCACACACACACGCGCGCGCGCACATGCATACGCACACACAAGCCCATTCGGTCAATTAACCTTCAGATATATTTTAGATTGTGGGACAAAATCCAGACAATAATAAAGGGAAAACAAACCAAAAGATGATCGGAAATGAGAAAAAAAAATTTACTCTTGTAATGGGGCACTGTCACACTGCAAAGGTTAAATGCTTCTTAAGTACTAACCTTTTTCCTGACTTGCCTTATGGGCTGTGTCTCAGCTATTACCCCTGCATTGTATGCAAGAAGGTGAGCCTGCGTCCATGGAGCTTTGGAGAGGGTGCTGTGAGTAACTCGTTCCATAGATTGAGGGACCCCATAGGAACCAAGAATAATGTACTTCAGACACCTTGTCTTTGCACCCCTAAACAATCATTTAGCCCTTGCTATGCAGGAAGAAGGCAAGGAGGGCGGGCGGGGGGTCATTGCAAGGGTAGATTTTGTCTCATTCCTGAGTTCAACTTTCATGCATACTGTCATCCAGATAGGAAAGGGTCCCAGGATGCCAGCACTGCAAGGACTAAGTGAAAGCCATTTAACCAATAAGCTACATTTCACATTGCAAAACCAATCACAGAAGCGTATGACACATGAGAAGGTGGAAGATGTATGCTGCATACATGCGCTTTCAAAAAAATGCTGTTTATACTCTTAAAGTGACCCTCTCTTTATAGTAAAAACATTCAAATAAAGCCATACCTGTAAAACAAGACTGTAGATATTTATCTTTCCTGCTGCCAAACCCAAGAGACCTAGAGGTGTCTGCTACCTTTCAGATATCAGCAGATTTCTCAGAACCAGAGTGGGTTTCAGTGAAGCAGGAAAGTAAGGATGTATACGGTACTTTTATTAGCTATAGCTTTGTTTAAAGATTTTACCTAAAGCGACTGTAGAGTCTTAACTAGTTATACTACCCCAGGGAATCCCAACACAGCCAATATTATAAAGTTACATATTAAAGTGTAATTGTACACTATTAAAATACTGAATAGAGTCCCAAGTCAGTTCCTGAAAGCTCAGGCTACATCCTTACCTTATAGAGCGCCTTCTTCGCTGAGAGTAGGCTTTTGTAGATGTGCTAGCTGAAACAGCATTTGGAACCCTCTCAGAAAGGCCATTTGTGGTGAATACAGGAACCACGGAACTGGAGAAAAAAATGCAAAACTTCTATCAGTTTCTTGTAAAATGTTCCAGACATGGTAAAACCCAACTTTAACATGTGTGAATAGCCTAGTGAGCCTTCAGAGTCAGGGCAAGCACTAAGGTCCTGGTACAGCACTCCAAAGTTAAGCTGTTTAAAGGACACTAACAAAAACTCAGGAATTCGGATTGTAAGGGGGTTATCCTGGGCTGGCATGCATTTTGCTTGCCAGTGCCAAAGCCTCCTGTAATATGAAATATAACCTGACAGTTACTGATGTCCTGTGTCCTTTAATGGATGACCAAAAAAACCTGTAGAACTAGTTCTGATCTTTGGACTACCGGATGATTAGCCTTTATGTTGTAGGGAGTATGGGAGTAGTTAAGTAGCCTAGCTAAAGACCTTGGAAGGGCTGACACCATAAAAAAGTGGAATTCTGGAAGATCAAGAAGTGTTTGCGATGGAGAGAACAATGGGAGAAGAGCTATACGAGAGTTCACTTGAACATCTGAAACACTGAAAGTTCTGCATATGTGCCATTTCATTATTCCAACACATCAGATTACACTTAAAGTAAACCTGTGAGCCACTTTAAATTCTAAAAGTAAAAGTTCTGCCCAAGGGCGCTTACCACATGTTGCATATCGCTTTGCTGATCTGAAAACACTTTTCAATGCACCCTTCAGATCTTGGCTTATTAACTGGGAATTGAGCTCTGGGCCAAGTCCTGCCATCAACCTGATAACCGTGTCTATATCTGTGTGATGCAACGTGCTACCAATTTTTTTTGGCCCTTAGGCAGGAAAAATTACTCCTGCTCAAATCTTTTTTTTTTCCCACAACACACATTGCATGATGTGGTGCACTCTGTGGATTCAATGGCATTCAGGATGAACGTCACTATAATGCACAGTATAATGCACAGTACAACAGAACAATGATTGGTGTGCTATCACTAAGTAACGGAGTGAACAAGCCCTAAAGGGATCCCATCACTGAACAGTACCCTGTCACCAATAGGATGTAATAATCTAAATCTGCACTCTTGAATTGTGAATAATGACATCCTTCCTGTCAAGGATTGTGCCAGGTACACCTGTTCTCAAGTTATGGAAATTAAAATATTTACCAATACGTAAGCTATAACAGAGTTTTTAAACAAGCTGTAAGTCACCTCTCTAGCTTCTTGCACTGAAAAATAATTAACTCTCAAAAGATCTTCAAATATTATAGAGGCTCTAAAGTGGTTTACAGTTGATTTCTAACAGCTTAGAAACATATTCTGTATATTTGATGTGAAGACTAATTTTGCCATAATGCACATAGCTTCAGAGGTGAGGACTTGTGTTAAAGCACTTTTACTACTGGGTCGGAATATGTAAATACTGGGCACAGGCTTATATTAGCATTTTTTTCTATTTGCTTGTATTCAGTTACTTTCAGAACAGAAGTGTCATGCTAAGTGTCAGCTTTAAAGCTGTTCTATCATCTGCCTGAGCCAGTGTTGATATGAGACACTCAACACATTTCCATATTGGTGCTGTCAGAATTACAAGAAAAACGTTAAATAAAAAAAAAAAAGGGTTTGACAATTTACAGTGTTAACCTCCTGCAGTATATCTTACAGAGTGTCAATCATCAGCGCCAAGCTCATATGGGAGAAACATGCACAGAAAATACCACCCACTATTCTAGGACCCATGGCACTTAGTCACAGGATACATGCGGAACAACCACTCCTTCAGCTGAGATCCTGTAATAGAGCGACGAGGCTTTACACCACTGAAAGGCATCTGAGCAGCATTTTCTCCAGGAAATTGAGGAGTATTTTTGCCGATTACGATTCAGTTAGCCAACAACAAAACACTGTTTATGCAGCCTATGTTATAATTAATTGGAGTACAGGTCTGCTTTCAATAACCCCAATAAAAGCATTGTCAACTGAACTACAGCCAATCAGAAAATATAAAAACATGGAAGAGTGATGCAAAAAAAAAAAAAACACAACCACGTGCCCATTGAGAGTGTCCCATTACAAAAAAAAAAAATGAGACAGAGAACCAAGCATGCTTTGCAAACTTAGGCAATAATATTTCATTAGCCATAACCTAAAACAAAGTCCCTGCTACAATACTTCCTGGTATACAAGCTCTGTTGGGTTACCAACCTTTTTATGAAAGTGCAGTCAATCTGTGGTACACCCACGTTTTCCCAGCCAGGATAATCAGAGGCTCCAAAAGCGACAGTTTTATCCATTTCTGCCATCAGCCAGCCCTCCTCTGAAAGATCAAATGTGGTATTCATGTCCCTGACAGCTGGAGCCAGGAGAAAGGCATTGTTCTGGAGAGCAGAGGTCCCCAGTGGCAGTCTGACTTTTGTCACAGTCTGAGATATTGGGTTTGATGTGGCCTTTGTGACCTTCTTGGGCGTGCAAAGAGAAAATTGTTTTGGTGGATGAGAAAAAGTAGATTCTCTGGTTTTGTGAGAAAAGAGGTTTACAGCAGAACGTAGGTTTGGTCGGCTAGGAATGGATGATTTTCTGGGCCTCTTGACATGGACCTCTGGGGTGCTAGGAATAGCTTCATTTGGTTTACATGGAGTGTTTGCTTGCCTTCTTCTCTTTGCTGGTACAACTGGACTACGAAGGGTGGGACTGATGTCTGGCAGAAGCTCCCTCCTGCAGCGTTTCATTGGCTTTCTTTTTTTGGTAGTTGGGGCTTGAGCTAAAGGCTCCTCCTCCTGCAAATCTGTAATAGCTAAAATAAAAAGAGAACGTAAAAAAAAAAAAAATGTATTTTTGTTCATTTGAAGCTAGTGTACATTTGTTACCTATTTGAAAGATGCAGTGAAAAGTACTTGTTCAATATTAACATGGTGGAAAAGAACTGTTAACATTAAACAAAGAAGTATTGTTGTTTTGTCCCGTCCCCCCTTTATAACTTACAAGGTTTGCATTCATATAACAAAGTAACAAAAACATGTTCATACACAGGTGCATACACTTATATGAATGCTTGATCTCTTTAGTCTGAGTTATTATTATTATTATTATAATACAGTATTTATAAAGCGCCAATAGTTCGCTCAGCGCTGTACATTACAGAGGGGAACAGAACATGTGACAGAACAATACCAATACAATGCAAAACATGAGAGGATCGAGGGCCCTGCTCTTTGGAGCTTACAATCTAGGAGGGAGGGGATGGTGGCACAGGAGGAGATAGCTGTGGGGGATGGAGTGGTAGGAAGAGTGGAGGAGGTCGGCAAGTTGGCAGGGGGCGGGGTAGGCTTCCCTGAAGAGATGGGTTTTCAGAGTGAAGTTGCCCAAGATTGAGTCCTGTGGGCGTTTTGCCACAGTGCGAATCCCATTGGCAGGAATCTACAGATCCTGTTGCTGGGTTTGGCAACTGTGAGCAGCTAGCTGTGACCACCAATCCCGTACACTTTAATGACAGGCTGTCGGTGGCCGCAGCTATTTGTGGATGTTCACACAGTCAGTGATTACCTGCAGTGTGTTCAGTCATAATCATCGGCTTTTGTAAACAGCCACGAATAGCTGCAGCCAGAGCTAGCAGCTGTCAAACTAAGCAGCAGAAATGAGTGGATTCCAGTTTCTGGGATTTGCGCTATGGCAAAAATGCCTGTGCGAATGTAAAGGGCAATACAACCACTGGGAATAAATCAGATATAAATAGCCATAACTACATTACAATGTACAGAATTTGTGATGGTCAGGTTTGACACAAGTTTAAGTACTAGACCTCTTTGCACAGAAAGGATCAATGGCCCTGACACTCATAAAAACGATACTATGCATGTTATGGCATTGTTATGAATGCCCGGGGAACTGCTGCTGTTAATCTCCTCCGCATCTATCATCTCTCCAATTCACCGTCTGCTTTCCCAAACACTCAATTCAGTCATTTTACGCAACAATTTCTCAGCAGCGCATTCTCTGTCTTAAACCACCACAGCAACATTAATCTCACACTTTACAATACATTATTACAAAACTGAGCAGCAAGGATAGCTCCCATTACAATAGCAATTCCATGACAGACACTGAAAGATTACCAGAGGTTCGGCACTCACAGTTCAGGAACTTGATGTGCATGTAGATCACATTATCAAACTTCCCTTATTTGCTCCCTTTTGATCTGTTAAACATACCATTGGAAGCAGTCTTATATCGGTTTTAAAAAAAAACAAAAAAACCTGTTGATCTTGTCAGCATTTCAGAGCTGTCCTGTGTACACTTCCTATGCTATGTCAAAAGTTTATTTAGACTTTTTAGCTCTCATCTTGGACTACAGAATGATTAGCCTTTATGAGCGTGGAAATGGTATTAGCAAAGGGAACTGGGGTGGGCTGACACCATGCAGTCCACAAAGCAGCTGTGTGCTTCTAGCCCACTACAGGACTTAAGAGCTTAGTGCAGGGGTGGGCAAAATTTTTGACTTGAGGGCCGCAATGGGTTCATATATTGGACCCGGGGGCCGGACCAAGAGTAGATGTAGTAGTAATTCATGCCCCATATAGTAATTCATGCCCCATATAGTAATTCATCCCCCATATAGTAATTCATCCCCCATAGTAATTCATCCCCCATATAGTAATTCATCCCCCATATAGTAATTCACCCCCCCTATAGTAATTCATCCCCCATAGTAATTCATCCCCCATAGTAATTCATCCCCCATAGTAATTCATCCCCCTGTGTCAATTCACTTACCTTTGCTCCGCGCGTTCCTCTCGCAGTGTTCCCGCGCCGTTCCGGTCTTCAGGGCGGAATGTGAGAGGAGCCCAGTTCCCCTCCCGTTCGTCACGCTGCCCCGCCTACACACATCCTGACAGGCACATCCGCGGGCCGGATTAAAAGGTCCGCCGGGCCGTATACGGCCCGCGGGCTGTAGTTTGCCCATTGCTGGCTTAGTGCATTTGTAGCAGATCAACAGGTATTTTTGTATTTTCAGTAACATTAAAGGGAAGCAACATTCTGAAATGTGCATATATTGCAGAGATGTACTGAATTAAGTTTAATTTTTCCTCGATGCACACTCTAAAAGGATTCCTAAAGACACATACTATATATGCACTATTTCAAACTCAAAAAAGCATACACATATTCAGTTACCACCTGGCACAGCATACATACAGTATTCCCATTCATACAGCAGCCATATACACAGTTCTATTATAACCTCTGCTACCTCCAACAGCAGCTATAATCCTTGCTTCTAGTGTGTAATGTTGGTGGAATCAAGATCTTTTCCCAAAGCTAACACACAAGGATAAGAATCATTTTTCAATCCTGTGACTGACGATTTTAAAGTGGTTCTAAAAAGGCAAAATTTTTTTTTACCTCAATTCATAACTGGCTCAGAGACAGCAGCAGAAGCCATTGGTTCCTGCTGCTGTGAATCACAGCATACAGAGCCATACAAAGCAGTGTGCAGGAGCTGACGGGAGAGATATGTATTGTTTACATACAGGTCTCTTCCCCGTTGGAGATACTCAGTGATCATGGGGTGCCAGCGAGTAATCACCGATCGGGACCCGGTGATTGACAGCAGAGGCCTGGAATGGTGGCGCTGGTAGGACGTGCATGACGTATATATACACACGTGATTTTGCGCAGCCATGCCACCCTATAGCAGTATTTCTGCTATAGGGTGGCAAGGCACTGGTTAAATGCTACACCACCAATGATGCCAATGTTACTCAAGATCTTGGCCTAGCAATGGCTATATGCAGGACTTTCTGGTTGCCAGGGGACTGGTGGTGGTTGCTGTGGTGTTAATATTGTACTTTCTAAATTTTTTGTGGTAGGCAACACTCTTGAAAAGATTCTGTGATAGGCAAATGTGATTGAAATTCTTGGCCCTCAGAATCCCTCCTTATTACATAAGGAGATGTATGTATTATTCAATCAAATCGAACATTTGACAGCACTGCAATCCAAAATCAAAGTGAACTTGTTTTTACCTGTTCTGACTTCGGTGCTGTACATTCTTCAGTTTTTCATTTTATATTTAAATCAAGCTCCCTTCATGTTTTTTGACTGGCGTTTTCAAAATGTATGGTTTCATGACTGTACCAAAACTGAACCTCTATGTGTACACATATAGCTGCACCAACATGATTGCATCTGCTAGTCAGATCAGGAAGTATCATGAAAAGGGAATATTTTATTTTCCCAAGAACCACCAAGTAACAGCTTGAACACAAAGCAGGCATTTGGAACAGACTTACCTTCCATTGATGGCAGTTGAGTCCCTTCTCCTTTCGAGCTCTTACTGGTGTTGGCTTCACTAACTTCAGTCTTCTCTCCCTTATCAGAGCCTGACCCGTCCTGACTCATATCAGGTGTGCTGTGGCTTCCCATTGCCAGCAGCTCCACAGCTTGTACTTCAGCATCCATCTCTGGGGTGTGAAGATTGGCTTGTTTTAGAATTGCATATTGCTTCTGCACGATGTGGAGGAGAGAACTAACCAGCCTAAAAAGAAAAAATATATCTTAAGAAAGAACTCTATTCAAAAGTATAAAGGATATTTATTGCACTGCAATAGGTAAAATATCTTTAAATGCAACCAGTACATAACATCAGTGTCCCCATGCTACACAGATTTTCGTTCATTGAGACTATTTTCAAAACCTCATGTTGTATCCTGGCCCATTCCTAAGCTTTTCTGCCTAAATGTCTTCCCCAGCAGAGATAATTTATTCATAATTTGCTTCAAATAAGACAAATCTTTCTAAATCATACAATTTCTTTAGAATAAAAGCACACCAACTTTCTTGGTCCCCTAAGAACGGTCCATTTCATAAATCTCTGCAATCATGGTTTAGGAATTGGACATTTTACAGTCAATATGGTACTTCTGTTTAGAACCGATTCACCTGCAAAGTACAAGACAATTCTATCCTGTTCAACCCTGTTGGCACCAATGAAGAAACATATTTATTTTTGCTGAAATGTGAAACTGTCATATTTATTGGTGTGTATAATCACAGTTTCTGTTTTTGTATGTGTGTGGGTTAAATGTCTTCACCTCCATCTTATTTTAACAGCTAGTGACTTGAGTTCAGATTTGAAGGTACTCTTCAACTGAAAAAAAATAAAGCGGACTTTCACTTAAAATTACCACTAATCTGCTTCCCCACCCCGCCCCTGCTTTTCTAACATATTTCATTTTTGGTTTTTTTTTTATAGTACAGATCACGTCGCAGGAGGATGCGGGAATAATCTGACTGCGTAATGCATTCTTATGCATGCACAGTGGATAGCCGGCTGTGAAACAGCAGGAAGTCACAGCCGGATCCCACAGCCAAGATGGCAGTGGTGAAGAGAGACTCCAGGGCTGGTGAATGTTTCTGAAAAGTCAGCAGCTACAGTATTTGTAGCTTTTGAAATTTAATTTTTTAATAAAGAGACTGGAATTCCCCCCTGAGCTTTGAAATGCATGCAGGAGACAGTTGCCCTTTTGTGTATTCCACTAGCCTCCATACATTGGAAACCCTCTTGTTGCATGTAATCTAAAAAGTGATGCAGTATTCTTGATCCCACTCATGCAGTGCTCCAGTTCCTGGAAGGTCAGAGGATAGTGTTATTTCACTTCAAACACAACCTACTCATATTCTCTGCTCACTTGATTGCCACCATAAGCTTTGTCATCTTTGTAAATCATGCTGCCACAATCTTTAGGCTTGGATAGGTACGTGGGTGCACTAGGACCCTGGTTGCCATTGTGCTACATGCTGGGGTCCAGTGCACTCCTTTGCCTTTAAGAGGGGTGGGCTCCCTCAGGTTCACCTGCCCTTGATCTATCCATTAAATGCATGTGCCTCTACTATGGGGACTCACAAATTGTAGAGTTAGGACCACAGATTATCAGGGTGCCGTGTTGTGGCTCTGTGGCTTACGTATGTATTTGCAAATGTGTGCCAACGAAACCCCTGTTATAAACGCATACTGTTAGACAGGTTAATTCGGTTGTTAGCAAGCTGGCTGGCAAGTTGTCCAAGAACATTGTTCTCTCCCCTTTATTCACTATGTGATGCCTGTTTATGTGTCCTTGCTTCATAAGCAAGTTATAGACTTGGGCAGGTGGCCACTTTTATTTGCATGTTGGATAGGTACCAACCTCTGTACTCTTAATTTTCAGATATTACAGAACTACAGAAAAATAAACACTTACTTGTTGGTGTTTTGTGGAACCATTAATATACTGAGGCTGTTCTCTTCTCCTGATTCCCTTTCAAAACTGCTAGATACAGAATCCTACATTGAAAAGAGAGAGTGATCAGCAAGGCATGTCAAGTACTAGTTGTACAAAATTACTAATTTAAGGCCATGATTGGTTCATATGGGTTTATTCTTGTAAATAGTAGTCCTGATGATGTCATACATCCCAGTAGTCTACAGGAGGGGTTTTCTCAGCCTATTAATTTTATTACAGGTACTTATATAGTGCAGTTAATTTACACAGTGCTTTACATATATATTGTACATTCACATCAGTCCCTAACCCTCAAGGGGTGTACAATCTAAGGTCCCTAACGTACATTCATACACATACTAGGGCCAATTTAGACAGGATCCAATTAACCTAACAGCATGTCTTTGAGTGTGGAAGGAAACCCACGCAGGCACAGGGAGCACATGCAAAACCGCAGCAGGTGGTGCCGTAGTTGGGATTCGAACCAACGACCCTAATACTGCAAGGCGGAAGTGCTAACCATTTAGCCACTGTGCTCCTAATCACACTCTCCTGTCTACATGCCTGAGCTAAGGGCAGATGCATTCCAGGAAGTAAATACTACATGAATCATCTGCCGTTACTCAAAGACCACAGCCAGAAATGCTAGGGGGTGTTTTTCAAAGTGATTTCTCAACATAATAAAGCATAGGGACATAGGGACATGGATGAATGGATGAGTATGCTTTGAATATTAAAAATTAAATAGAATTTTTGGTTTGGTGTTCAGATGCATTGTAGCTCCGCTTAAGATTGGTGGTACAGCAAGCTCACGCAATACATTTGGAGACCGTTCAGCCCGCATCAAGCAAGATTCTCAAAGCATATTAACTACTTGCCTACTGGGCATTTTTACCCCTTTCCTGCCCAGGCCAAATTTTCAGCTTTCAGTGCTGTTGAACTTTGCTCCTTACGCAACCACTGCACCCATACGAAATTTTTATCATTTTTTTCAAAGAAATAGAGCTCTCTTTTGATGGTATTTAATTACCACTGAGCGTTTTATTTTTTGCTAAACAAAAAAAAGACCAAAAATTTAGAAAAAAAACTAAAAAACAAACACTTTTTCCTTGTTTTTATTATAAAATTTTGCAAACAGGTAATTTTTCTCCTTCACTGATGTGTGTTGATGAGGCTGCACTGATGGTTACTGATAGGCGGCACTGATAGGCTGCACGGATGAGGCAGGCACTGGTGGGCATTGATGATGAGGCACCGATGAGGCTGCACTGATAGGCAGCAATTATGGCCACTGACAGGCACAGTTTGGCAACACTGATGGGCACTTCTGGGGCGGCACTGATAATCAGTGTAGATGTCTCCTTTCACGCTTGCTGGTTTTCGGCAAAACTTTCCTCACATTGTGACAGCTTAGAGGAAAGTACTGCCAATAACTGGCAAGTGTGTTCACATCGTGATCAGCTGTGATTGGACACAGCTGATCACGTGGTAATAGGCCACTGCGATTGACCCTTTACAATGTCATGTGATCAACTGTGTCCAAAGGACACAGCGATCACAGAGAGCGCTGGGTGCATGGTTCTGGGAGGATGTCATATGATGCCCCTCCCCCCCCTGAATTGGACAACTAGGCTGTAGCTGTCATTCAGCTATAGCGTGGTCAACAAGTGGTTAAACACCCTCCAGCTAGCATTTAGGGTGTTTGAGGATGTTAACGGAACTTCTGGCTGTCACTTAAAACAAGATGCTAGGAGGCGTTAGACAAGTTTCAGCACTTGTCACAATCAATATGTGTGTTTACGTCCTGAAACTGGAGCCGACAGGAACTTTAAAGGCTTCAGAAAAAAAAAAAACCAAAAAAAAAAAAAAGCCATAAAGCAGTGTTAAATTTCATTGACGAAAATATTTAGGCCATAATTTGTCAGCAGCATGTTTTCAGTGACAAAAACCAAAGTGTATGTCAATTCCAAGTTTTGTCAACGAACAGGAACGAAACACAAATGTGAGGGAGGAAGGTTATTGTAACAAAACTTGGTTTCATCTATAAAGACTTTATATAACAGCTAAATCTGTGTCTGTGTAGTTTGTTCAAACCTTAATAGCACAAATAACAACATGTTATTAGATTTTTACTCCAGGAGTATGAGTTTGAAAATTCTAGAGAAACGCTTAAATAAACGCATTACAATTTAACTAAACCCATTAGATTTTCATTGATTAAAATGTACTAGAGATTTTAGTTTACTAAAACAAACGATTCAGATGACCAAAATACGACTGAAACTAAAATTGCATTTTAGTCAAAAGACGACGACTAAGACTAAAAACTAAAACTGAATCAAAATTTGCCGTCAAAATTAACACTTGCATGAAGCTGGCTAAGGTCTTTGCAAATGCTTTGGAATATATTTTGCCCACACTAATCTTCGAAATATGATTTACAAGTTAAAATCAGTGTAAACTTTGACAAAGTGCTTGGTGCACGAAACGCGTCAGTGGAGCCCTCCAGATTGACGCCTAGATGTATATGGCCACGAGGAAGGCCACTTGTGAGTTTCTATTTTACCTGGATTTATTTTATACCTTAATAAATCTACTACACTATCAGAACCATTTTTGTCCTCTGGCTTGATTACTGCGAGCCTCATAAGGTGGAGCCATTTGGGAGCGTGTAGAAAATATTCAAGTGCTGCTTGATGAGTCTGTGAGCGGAGAGTGAGACCCCCGAGTGTAAGCCTGAGCCTGATGACCCTGCAGCTCTAGACCAGATCCCGATGACCCCATCACTAAGAATATACATATAAGGCGCTTATTATATGTACTTCTGGTAAGTGCATCACTTTACCAGATTTTGGCACCAATATTGAAAGTCACAAAACACGGATTACCATACTTTATTACATCATTTTTTTCATGATTGGACTCACAAGCACGGTCACGGTATTATAGTTGCGTCATTCATAGACGTGATCTCACTGCACCAACTTTTGCGCTCATATCAGCGCCCCCTCATTCTGTGTGGTTTATGCATTTGCCTATATAGGATTTATGCTTTTTAGCGCTGCATATTTATTTATATTTGTTACTTTGAGGTGTTGAGGTTTTACCTTTATATGCTAGCTGCTTTCTGTGGTCATTATTACATTGCGCTCACATTTATCTTCTATATATACAGTGTAAACAAGGCCTAGTTGTCAGTGTTACTCAGGAAAACCAGATTGCCCCATTTCAGTCTCTAGCTTGCACTGGAAGAAAGCTACTTATAAAAAGGACTTCAGGCAATGGTAACCGTCAGCTGGTATTTCTGGCCTTTTGTAAATAGCATTTCAATGAAAGATTCACTTGCTTCACTATGGTTCACGCACATGGGTAAGTGTTTCAAAGATATCCAGCTTAATGACCCGCTCAGTCACACATATTAGCACACATAAGACATCTCTACATCTCATATTCCTAGAGAAGTCATACAAATGTAATGCAGCTAGAAAAAGAAATCCATTACTAGCTGCGCTGTATTTTTGGGCAATTGAAGTACAGTGATCCCTCGTTTTTAATGGGGACCAGAACCTTACGCAAAAGCTGAAAAACCGCGAAGTAGTATTTGCCCCCAGGAATGTATGCGAGACAGTCAACATCATGGACAAGACTGGCGAGATACAACAAGAGAAGATGCTAGGTGAGGCTGCAATGATGCGCAGACAATCAACTCACAGGGATAAATCCACTCGTACTCTTATTGGTTGATGTCACACTGGAAACCAATCACGCGCCTTTATGAAAGCCCGTGGTATGTACAGTACAGTACTCTGAGTCAACTCATCTCTTTGGTTAACATGCAGGGATCCTTCTCTCTCGCGCATCAACATGAAACAACGCTCCTTTCCACAATGTGGCTTCTGACCCGCGAAGCACTGAAGCCGCAAAACATGAAGCGCGAAGTGGCGAGGGAACACTGTACAGCACTTCTTCATACTGTGTATCTGTATTACAACATCATTAACCACTTCAAGTCCGGACACTTTCACCCCCTTCCTGTCCAGGCCAATTTTCAGCTTTCAGTGCGATCACACTTTGAATGACAATTGCGCGATCATGCAACATTGTACCCATATGAATTTTTTAGCATTTTTTTGAGACAGATACAACTTTATTTTGGTGGTATTTATTCACCACTGGGATTTTTATTTTTTTGCTATATAAATGAAAAAGACCAAAATTTTGAAAAAAAAAAAGTGTTTTTCTTATAAAATTTTGCAAATAATCTCTTCATAAATCTTGTCTAAGTGTATTCAGCTTTTTAGTAAAAAAAAAAAAAATAAAAAAAATAACCCAAATTAGTTCATAACCAAAAATTATAATTTTTCAAACATTTTTTTACATTATTTTATTTATTTATTTAAATTGTTTTTTTTTTTTTAACATTGTCACCCTAGCAGTACAGTGTCACCATAGTGACACTGTACTACTTGTAGGGGTGATGATTATTTTTTTTTTTTTCGTTTTTCTTTTTTTTTTTACACTGATTGCTTTTACACCCATCAAGGCTGTAAAAGTAATAATTTCTCCTTCTCTCTGGCTGCATTCTTGCAGCCTTTGAGAAATACTGTGCGAGCGGTGATTGGTGACAGCTTGTCACATGGTACAAGGCTGTTGTGAATATTCACAGATTTTACAAGTAGTAAGCAATGATGTCAGACGTGACATCTTGCTTACTACTATTCATGTGATCCCTAACTGGCCAAGTGGCCTAGCCAGTCTCCAGACCTTAATCCGATTGAAAATCTGTGGAGGGAGCTGAAAGTTCGATTTGATAAACGTCAGCCACCAAACCTTAAAAACTTGGAGAGGATCTGCCAAGAGGAGTGGGCCAAAATCCCTCCTGAAATGTGTGCAAACCTGGTGGCCAACTACAGGAAACGTCTGACCTCTGTGATTGCCAACAAGGGATTTGCCACCAAGTACTAAGTCATGTTTTGTGAATGGGATCAAATACTTATTTCCCTCATGAACATGCAAATCAGTGCATAATTTGTTAGACATGCATTTCTTTTGAATTTTTTGTTGCTATTCTCTCAGTGTTACAATACACCTACCATTCGATTTTTAGACTGATAATTTCTTTGTGAGTGGGCAAACATTCAAAATCAGCAGGGGATCAAATACTTATTTCATTCACTGTAAATTCAGCTTGTTCTATAAGCTTTGCCAAAAAAAAAAAAAAAAAAACTAAGCTGACTGGTTTCTATACACAGCTGCACCACATTTTGCACTCTTCAGTTTTAGTAAATCAACAACACTTTCTGTTCTGTACAGCTATATACAGAATCTCTAACAAGTAGAAATTACTTGTGCATACATTTTACATATCTGCCCACCACTTCCCATGACATTCACTCACTTTACTGCTCAATGCAAAATTCTTTCAGTTACAGGATGTTTGTGCGTTTCCTTGCAGGTACTTTTTTTTTTTTTTTTTTTAACCCCCCCCCCCCCAAATTTTAATAGGTTGTCTGGGTCAGTCCCATTTCTTGGGACAGAAATGATGTCTTCCATTTATACTAAAACATGTCTCTACTGTGACCAAACAACTAACTTATACTGTATTTGCCAGTCCAAGCATATTGTTCCAGAAGGCCTGGTCTTGCCTAATGTTCTTTTTTGGACAGGAAAAGCTCTTTTTATTTCTGGCATACCTCCCATGCAGTTTGTGTTAGTGCAATCTTTTCAGATTTGACAACTGTTAAAAAGAGTAACCTAGGTTTCTTGTAGACTTCAGCTGGTCAGCTTTTGAGATGAATTTGCTGTGACAGTAATTCCAGGACAAATTAACTGTTTGAAATCTATGCCATTTGAAATATCGCATATATTGGAGCTTAAAGAGGAGCTCCAGTCTCACCTCAAAAAATTAAAAGTCATCAGATAAAAATCAGCAGCTACAGTATTTATAATTTAAGGACATTTACCTGTCCAGGGGTCCAGAGACGTCCTCACTCGTGCCGACTCTTTAATTGGCTTCTGGTGCAGGTGCCAGCATCTTAAGTAAGAGAAAGCAGCAGTGAAGCCTTGCTTATTCACAGCTGGTTTCCTACTGCACATGTGAGCTGCACTGCACTGTGTGACTGTTCCTGCAGTCTTCTGGGACCTGTGATGTGTCCCAGAAGGCTGCTGGGGAAGGAGGGGGGTGGGGGGAAACTTCCATCTCAGATCATCGCAGCACATCTGATCAGAAGTGGGAGCAGGTATTGTCAAACCAGGTACCTGCTCCCCCTTCCCCCTCCAAAAAAGTGCCAACTGTGGCATGGGGGGCGGGGGGTAATGTAAACAAGCGCAACTTCCACTTTTGGGTGAAGTTCCGATTTAAAGTAGTTTTGTTTGTTTGTTTTGGGTTTTTTTTTTTTTTATTTCAGGAAAATGCAATTCAAAGCTTCCTTAAACAAAATAGGTGTATGGATACACTCTATAACTTGCATTATATAAAAAGTAATTTGTCACTATTTGCTACATGTTAATGCAAAATGTTTATGTCCAGGTTAATGGAGAAGTTTCTCACCTCTATGCTGCAGCATCACTGTGATGCTACAGCTGTCCCCCGCCAACAATAAGCCTGAGAACAGCCGATTGCACAGTTCTTGGTCAACTTTGAGCAGACAGCAGTGGCTGTAGTCACCACTTTCTGAAAATGTGAAGTGCAGCGCTCAACATATAGTAAAATGATTAAAACATATTAAAAAAATGATATAGTACAAAATAACAAATTAATATCCATGAGAACAAATGGTGCAAACCAAAAATGAATAAAATTAAAAAAAAATAAAAAAAAAAAAGTGCTGAAATAATGTCCATCCACCACCATAAAAGTGCTCTTGCTTGTAGTAAAACAACTCCAATCTATATATGCCGTCACAGTCTCCCAGTGAATTGAAAACTCACCGGAAATGATGGCTGCCACTACAACAACATAAGCGTCCATATATTTAAGCAGGACCACACATTTTGACGTGCAGAATACGTGTCATTCTGTCTGGCCAGGCTGTGGTAAAATAAAGCTCTCCAGGAGCAAAAAATAATTTCAATAGTGTAGCATTTATTGGAGAATGAATGAATATAAATGCATAACACCAAAGAGCATATAGAGAAACTGTCAGCTTACATAACAGCTGCGGACGACCCGGGATCGTGCATCGGCGTGACGTCCGCACTGAAAACTCCTCCCCGACATGTTTCGTCCAATCAGACATTATCAAGGGGCCCCTTGATAAAGTCTGATTGGATGAAATGTGTCACTTTATTTTATTCATTTTTTGTTTGCTCCATTTGTTCTCATGGCCATTCATTTTGTACTATATAATTTTTTATATGGTTTAATCATTTTACTATATATTGAGCGCTGCACTTCACATTTTCAGCTATTATATAGGTTTTTAAACTACTCATTTGCGTCAGTTGCTTTGTATCACCAGCCAGCGCGGATATTGTTAATTTTAAGTCACCACTCTCTGCCCCTCCAGCAATCACTGGAGCAGCAGGCTGGAGATAGGGTGGGTGCAGCTAGCTTTGGCTCTCAACACAGCAATCTAATTATGCCTTCTCTACTTTCACAGGTAAATGCATCTTTCTCCTACCTCCACTCCTAACTCATAAACGCATTGACTCCTGCTGTTTTCCTCCTGGGTAAATGCATCTTTCTCCTACCTCCACTCCTCACTCATAAACGCATTGACTCCTGCTGTTTTCCTCCTGGGTAAATGCATCTTTCTCCTACCTCCACTCCTAACTCATAAACGCATTGACTCCTGTTATATTCAGAACAAATGGTGTATTTATATTTGTGTATATGTTGAGCAGTCCTCACCTTTAGCTGCACCCAGTTTTACGACTGTAGTCTGTTTCCTGAGAAACATCCCCCACTATTCATGTGATCCTTATCAGCTTCTAATTGGGATGGAGTTGAATGCTCATTTGAGCATCTCCCTATAAATTTAGATCAGCTCATGGGGGGAGATCATTGATGGGGGGCACAGTTTCTGATGGGGGTGCTGCTTTTGATTGAGTGCGGCTTTGAACGAGTGCGATGCAGTTAAACACAGCAGTTGAACTAAAGCAGGAGAACTTAAGCAGCAGGAAGACACAACAACAAGAAACCCTACTGCACGCTGGACAGATTGCAAGCAAACACCCTGGGAAACCTCTCTTACATACCTGAGTCCCACTCCGTGTACCTTTATATAATACGCCCCATCTTCTCCTCTTCATATTACTATAATCTGTTCCCAAATCTCATTTCTTTACCCCTCTGCTCCACCCCAAAACTTGTACATCTCCCCCTCATTGCTATCATCTCCCTACTACTGCTCTCATCACCTCCCCAAAATGCCTCTTCCACTCCTCATTTTCCTCTCCTCCATTCCCAAAATCCATCCACTTTATCCCTCTGCTCCTCCTAAACATTTGTATACTGTGTCCTCACTGCTTCCTTCACCCCTCTACAGCACCCACCATTTCCTCCTATTACTCCACTCTCACTCTGACCCGAACACCTCCACTAGTAGTTTCTCACGCTCCTGCACAACCCGCTCCCATGCTCCTGTCACCGCAGAGCACCTTCCGAGTCCTCCCAAACCCCCCCTCCCTATCCTTCTCCTTCGAGGCCCACTGCGTCAGACTATTCTCCCCAACCCCCCTGAAGATAGCTGTGATATACCGGCCTCCTGGATCCATACCCCGCTTCCTGGATGACTTTTCCTCCTGGCTACCCTTCTTCTTCTCCTCTGAGCTACCCACCATCATTCTTGGGGATTTCAACATCCCTGTCAACCTCGACAACCCAGACACAGCCAGTCTCCTCCACTTAACCTCCTCCTTTGCACTTGCACAGTGCATACAATCCACCACCCACTCCGATGGTAATATTCTTGATCTTGTCTTCTCCAACCGCTGCGCTCCCCACAACCTCACTAACACCCCCTTCCCTCTCTCTGACCACAACCTGATTACCTTCTCTATCTCCTCGTCCTCCAACGCCTACCCCTCCAAATGTCACACTACTACCAGCCGTAACCTCCGCAACCTTAACCCTGCCTCCCTCCACTCTGCAGCTGATCAACTCCACGACAGCATCCTCCCCGTCCTGCCCCGACTTGGCTATGACTGCCTACAACAATGTGCTGTCAACAGCCCTTGACTCACTAGCGCCTTTAACCACACGCAACATCAGACCCCGACCGCTCCAGCCCTGGCAGACTGATCACACCAAAACCCTCAAACGACACAGTCGTGCCCTGGAGCGACTACGGCACAAAACAAAATCCCAACAAGCCTTCACCCGCTACAAATCTGCCTTCCGCACCTACACCTCCTCCCTCCACGCAGCCAAACAAGCCTACTGCCTGACCCTCATCAAGACCCTCTCCTCCAACCCTCGCCGACTCTTCTCCACCTTCAACTCTCTACTCTCTCCACCCAGCACCTCACTCACCGCCCTTGAGATTGCCAATCACTTCAGAAACAAGATTGACACAATTCGCAAGGACATTGCCGCAACTCACACGCCCTCTCAACCCGTCCCCTCTCACACAGCTACCCCCTCATCCCCACTCCCCCTCGACATTACCCGCAGGGACTTCGTCACTGCTCAAACTCCCTCCAACCCCGTTCCCCCTCACTCAGCTACCCCCTCATCACCCCTCTCCCACGGCCCCACCACTGCTCTGACCTCCACTTCCACCCCACCCTACATTCCTCATGCTGAAGCTCCCCCAACACTCTGCACCTTTGACCTTACCACCATCGAGGAAGTCTCCAAGATCCTCTCTGATGCCCGCCTCACCACCTGCCCCCTCGACCCTATCCCCTCACAACTCCTTCGACCTCCCTCCCCCTCCATCCTACGCTCCCTCACCCACATCTTCAATCTCTCCCTCTCCTCAGGCGCTTTCCCCTTCCCTCTGAAACATGCACACATCACCCCCATACTTAAAAATCCCTCCCTGGACCCCAATGACCCGAACAACCTCAGACCCATCTCCCTGCTCTCCTTTACATCTAAACTCCTCGAGCGCTTCGTCTACACCTGCCTATGCTCTCACCTCAACGACAACCACCTCCTCGATCCCCTACAGTCTGGCTTCCGTCCCCTACACTCCACTGAAACCGCCTTACTCAAACTCTCCAACGACCTAACCGCCAAAGCTAATGGCCACTATTCAGTGCTCCTACTCCTTGACCTCTCCGCGGCCTTCGACACAGTCGACCACCCCCTCCTCCTCAAAAAACTACACTCCCTCGGCCTCAGAGATTCTGCTCTCTCCTGGCTCTCATCCTACCTGTCACAACGCTCTTTCAGCATTACCTATAATGCTACCACCTCCCCCTCACTCCCCCTCTCTGTTGGGGTCCCTCAAGGCTCTGTCCTCGGGCTCCTTCTCTTCTCCATCTACACCTCCTCCCTTGGCCAACTCATACACTCTCACGGCTTCAACTACCACCTCTATGCCGACGACACACAAATCTATCTCTCAACCCCCCACCTCACCCCCTCGGTCTCTGCCCGAATCACACACCTGCTGAACGACATATCAGATTGGATGTTGCTCCACTTCCTTAAACTGAACCTCTCCAAAACCGAGTTTCTTGTCTTCCCCCCAGCCCGGAACCCACCCCCCATTGACTTCTCCATCACATCCAACAACGCCAATATCAAACTTGCCCTGCAGGCCAGAGTACTTGGTGTCATTCTGGACTCCAACCTATCCTTCCAGCCCCAAACAAACTCGTGCAGACTCCACCTCCGCAACATCGCCAAAATACGTGCGTTCCTAACCCCAGAAACCACTAAACAGCTCATCCACTCCCTCATCGTATCACGACTCGACTACTGCAACTCCCTCCTCACTGGCCTGCCTCGCCACTGGCTATCCCCGCTTCAGTCGATCCTGAATACGGCTGCCAGACTCATTCACCTTTCCAACCGCTCCGTTTCCGCCACCCCCCTCTGCCAATCAATCCACTGGCTTCCGATTGCGCAACGGATCAAATTCAAAATCCTAACATTGACGTACAAAGCCGTCCACCATACTGCCCCGAACTACATCACTGACCTAATATCCAAGTACTGCCCAGAACGCACACTCCGCTCCTCACAAGACCTCCTTCTCTCTAGTTCCCTGGTCTCCTCCTCCCATGCCCGCCTCCAGGACTTCTCCAGGGTGTCACCCATCCTCTGGAACTCCCTGCCCCAACCCATCAGATTATCACCTACTCTCCTCTCCTTTAGGCGCACCCTGAAAACCCATCTCTTCAGGGAAGCCTACCCTACCCCCTGCTAACTTGACGGACCACCTCCACTCTTCCTACCACTCCATCCCCCACAGCTATCTCCTCCTGTACCACTATCCCCTCCCTCCTAGATTGTAAGCTCGAAAGAGCAGGGCCCTCAATCCCCTCATGTTTTGCATTGTATTGGTATTGTTCTGTCACATGTTCTGTCCCCCTTTGTAATGTACAGCGCTGAGCGAACTATTGGCGCTTTATAAATACTGTATAATAATAATAACCTTGCGCTGATAGTCTGAGCCAGCTGTCAATCAGGGCTCTGACTATCATGACAATAAGGATTTTTCTGGAGCCTGCAGCGCCTTAGTAACATGTGCAGACAGAGGACTTTAAGCTCTCCTGTGATACAGAATCAGCCAGCAGAGAGCTAAAGTGATACTAAACCAGGACCCTGCATTCATTATTAGGGATGCACCGAAGTTTCGGCTGAAAACACCCTTCGGCCAAAATAAAAACAAGCACCGATTCAGGTGCCAAAAAACCCCCGCCCCTCCGCCGCCACCATTTGGTAGTTCTCAGCCTTACCTGAGAAACCATCGATCCTGGTGCTGGGCATAGAAATGAGTGAAGGAAAGATGGCTGCCACTCATCTCTATGCCCTTGGAGAACTGGAGTGATGTCACTTCCCGTTCCGGCCATTTTATTTTTTTTAAAGCACTATTTCAATGCTTTTTTTTGATCCAATGCTGTACATTGCAGAGGAGAGATGTGGGGTCTTATTGACCCCATATCTCTACATAAAAAGGACCTGTCACTAATTATTTCTATCACAAGGGATGCATGCATTTCTTGTGATAAGAATAAAAGTGATTAAAATTGAAAAAAAAACAAAAAACTTTACATTGCTAACCTGTAAAAATTTTTAAAGCATCACCCATGGAGATTTTTAAAGACCGCAGTTTCACGCCATTCCAGGAGCATGTGCAATTTTAAAGCGGGACATGTTGGGTATCTATTTACTCGCAGTAACATCCTCTTTCATATTTTACAAATAAATTGGGGTATATTGTTTTTCTTAATCGGTGTATTTTTTTCCAAAATATATATATTCATTTTTAAAAACTGCACATTTCGGTTTTCGGTCAAGTGCATTTTGAATTTTCAGTTTCAGCACTAGAATTTTCATTTTGGTGCACCACTATTTACTATATCTGGTCTCCCACAGTACACAGAACATATAAATGCAATTATTTTAGTAACTCTAAACTGCTAAATACCTTATCTCATCGGAAGTTAGAGCAGTCTTGTGCCTTCAGCAGAGCACTGGTTAAAGCTTGTAGGAGTTTTCTTTCTGCTCTAGGAGGATGTGAAACCCCTGACCCTCTGTCTGGACAGTGCTGATTGGCCCTGTGCTGATCACATGCACTCTCCCAAGAAAAAAACAAAAAACCTCTCTAGCAATACACACCAAACTTAACATGTGCATGTGACTAAGGATTCAGTCTGTATCAGGTGGTCATTTCAACAAGAGGAGGGGCAGAGAAGAAAGGATCAAATGGCCTTTTTACACAATGCAGAGGATTAACCCCTTAGCTTCCACAGTGAGTATAACAAGCATGATTTACTGCATATACACACTGATTTTACAATTGTGGGTTTATTAATATTTTAAGGGCACTCCTGTGACCCAGAAGAGATGTATGGCCAAAAAGCTTTGGCCATACTTATTTTAATGTGACAATTTAATTATAGGTTGGGTGTGACCAGCTTTAATAATTGTCTGTAGCATTTAGAGCTTCTATCCTCTGCTTTTCCTATTACAAAGTTTATTTTAAAAAGGCTCAAAAAAACAAACAATCAAATCTGCTGCATTTTAGGTGATAGAAAAACATTGTCTACACTCTTGCAACTTGCTGTAAACACTGGTGTTTACTCATATGTGACAGGTTAGCTTTACAGGGTGGAAAATGTCAGGTCTGGGTTATCATTAAAGCCAAATTGTAGATCTAATTCCAGGTTAGTAAATTACTGAAAGTTGCTATGGGCAATACAGACACTTTTCCCAATAAACAAAAATCCAGCAGCCAGACATGGCATCCAGTCGCAATTAAATTTAATCTTTACTAGGAAATAAAAAAAAATAAAAAAATCAAAGGATATTGTATTTACAGAAAAAACAACAACTTGCAATTGTAGCAATGATTAAGAGACATTTTTGATTGAAACATAAAATCCTTTTTGATTACCATGAATTTTAAAAATGTTCTAAATAAAAATTTAATTGGAGATTGGATCACGCCTCTGTGATTACTTCTGTGGAACAACTTTATTTTGCTGCCAACTGCCAAAGGGGCATTCCGGTAAATATAAAAATACAAACTATGGGGAGTCAGCCTATCCGTAAAGTGGCTCTAATCATCTTCCTACCACTCATCTACTGCACCCAGCTGCATCTTTATTATCTTAATGGCTTTATAATCTTAAAGTCCATGCAACTAAAAGCAAGTGTGTTCATCAATTCAAAACCCACCCTCTTTGTAAACTTTGTTTATTCATTAAGAGCAGTAAACAGGGCTTGCACAGGATCCTGTGACAAAACATCTTGTTTGGAACCCTTTGAGAAAACTGCTAGAACTGACTGTTCCGGCTTTAAAGAATAACTGCATTTTATAAAAAAATAAATTCCCTATGCCCCCCCCCCCCCTAAACAAGTACATAAACAAAGAAAAAAAAAAAAAGCTTGCAATAATCAGCATCGTGTGGGCTACAGATTCAGCTGGATCCTTAGGACGGAGACTCCACCATCGGTATCATGGTCGCCTTATACAACCTAGAGATAGGAGGGTCCATGATAGGTGGTGCGGTCCACCTTTTCAAAAGGGAAAAAAGAAAAAAAAAACACCATGTGCAGTGCTGCCAGCTGTCCCCTCAGGTTAGCAGGGAAGCTACAATAAAATGGCCGCTGTATCCTTGCCCACCAAAACCCAGGCCACCAATAGTCATGTAGAAACCAAAAACATTGCCGCCACTGGGCTGTAACACAAAGCTGTGAAACAAGCCAGTCCCCTAAAAAATGGCCGTTGTAGCCACCAAAGTGGGGGGCTGTCGGCTAGGGTGGCGCTGAGTCTGTGCATATGTGCCCCCCCCGGTGAGACGTTTAACTCGTCGGCTGCCTCAGTCCAAAGTTGGACAAAGTTTGTGGCCTACCCAGCACTTGACTAGGGTCTGTGCGCGCTCACTGGCCAGGCTGGGGCGACCACTGAATCTATATTATCAAGCCCGTTGCCCAGGCTGGCTGTTGATTGAAGAACCCTTAAAAAAAAAAAAAAAAAAAAAGAAGGACTATGGAACCAAGGGTCCAAGCAGGAAGGTAAGTCACTGCTCCTGAACAATAGGCAGAAAGAAATGGATTGCCTAAGCAGAGAGGGGGTTTATATCAGCCAGGACTGCCCATAGGCAGTGCAGAGTTTTTTTTTTTCTGCCTAGTGTCATACTCCTGTAGGTGGTAATGTAACCCTATGGTTGAGAATAGAAGATGCTGTGTCCCTCAATGAACGCAAGAGAAAATCAGATGTGTGATGCAGTACTTCTCAGCTCCGGACTGTTGTACTTGACTGTGCAGATGTACATGCACAGGCTCTATGGAGATGAATAAGTCTAGTGAAGCACAATCCCTCACTGCACACCACAATATGCATTGCGGTGCTTTACTTTATAAAAGAAAAAAAAAAAAAAGTTCTGATTTTTCTTCTGTTGCTGTGCATTGGCAGCCTATTGGAAAACAATTGGCTGTCTTAATGCAACATGTGCCAATATGAAAAATACAGCATATTTACACATGTGCTATAATGGCACTGCAAAGCCAGATGTGAAGGGGCCCTTAAAGTGGAATTTCACTGTCTCAATCAACAATGACAATTTTTAATCTTTATGGTGCTAGCATTAGTAAATAAATAGGAAAGTATATTATATTTACTCGTTTTAAACTTTTTTTTACATTTCTTCATTTACTTTCTGGTTTCCATGCCTAGGCAAATGAGGTCATACTACATCCCAGGGGTCTTCAGGAGGGGCTCTCTCAACCAAGGACCACCTCCTGCCTTCATGCCTGAGCTAAGGGCAGATGGATTTTAGGAAGTAACTTAATCTTCCCTTACTTAAGATGGCCGCAGCCAGGAATGCTAAAGAAGTGTTTTTCAAAGTGATTTCTCAGCAAATCAAAACATGGAGACATGGATGGATGGGGGAGTTTGTTTTGAATAATAAAAATGAATTAAATGGCATTTTTGGTTTGTGCTGCTCAAATGCAGCGTAGTTACGCTTTAAAGACCTTCCGTACATAATGCTGTGATAGATGAAAACAGGTAGATGCTACATGTGGTCCTCCAGGGGAAAAAGTTTTAGTGCATATAAGAATGATCTTTAAGCAGACAACTATTTCACTAGTAGTTTCTGGAACTTTTTTTTTTTACATTAGGCACTTTATTTGGGGTTGCAATCATCCTATGAGGCCTGTGATTTTAAAAAGGAAAAAGACAAAAACAAAACCATGTAGATAACCTGCTGCTAAAACATCACTGACTATATACACAATGATTGGTCCCATGTGTAAAAAGGCTAAACAAATGGTTTTTCAAAGGAGGCTGAAATAACAAGGAAATCTCAGATCTTCAGAACACGGTCCAGTTTGATGTTTTATGGGTTATTAATTGCACTGTTTTTCTCATTTTCAAGGAAGACATTACATAAATGAATTAAAAATAGAATTTATAATCATATAATTGTATGCAAAAAACACCCCAAAACAAATACTACATGAATTCAAGCCTTGCCTAATGCACACTGCAACTAATTAAAGCAAAATCTTTTTTTTTTTTATACCCTTCATGCTAAGGCGTACATTTTTCCTTTGCTGTGGAAATTAATTTTCACCATGAAGAGATCAACAAAGAGTTCTAGGTATTAAACACAATGCCCTCCCCTAACCCTTCCTGTTACGCCAACTGTCACACTAGCCTTCCCAAATTTCATCTTAAAGCTGAACTCCAGGAATGTTTTTATTGAATAGGTACATTGGTCCAGCTTGGACCAATGTAAGTATGCATATTCCATACCTATGGGACTGCTGTGGGAGTGGAGAATCGCTGAAGTGCGTCAGTGGTTAGTGCTACTACAGTGATCACAGTGGTCTTCCAGGACCTGTGCCGAGCTGCTGTCCTTCTGTGTAGTGAACATAGGGGGGCTACTCACTAGGCATGGCCACCATTAACAGAATGTCTTATATTTTGTTCAATACATACAAGGCATTTCTTGATTTGATCATGTGGAGGTGGAGAGGCAGGGTAGTGATATCATAATCCCCACCCCATCCAATCAGAGAACACCTTCTATTCATTTAAAAGATGAATAGTTCACATGCAGCGTAAGTGACCCCCACGAAGAACACATCAATCACTGTATAGATCACTGTCCCACAGATATAGAATATGTATAGTTACATTGGTCCAAGCTGGATCAATGTAACTTTGCATTAAAAAAAAACAAAAAAACATACCCACAGTTCAAGGTTTGCTTGCATACTGATCTTTTCTGTACCAAGATCCTCTGGCTCTGAAGTGCTGAGATGCTGTTGCCAGAGTGTCCTGTTATGGTGGATTTATGTGAATGTTGAATATTTCACACCAACCACATATGTAAGGCTTTCCCCCACAGCTTAGAGACCGAGGCTGTATATCTGAAGATCTGGTAGATTTCTTAACACTAAACATAGGACTTAAAATAAATCAGTTACTTTTCCCATTCAGGGCAAACCAACAGGCTTTCTTGACAATCCCCTTTCCCCTGAATAAGCAAAGTTAAAGTTTTACTTTAACCGCATTGGCATCCACCCAATTTTGATACATCTGTTCTTAAGAAAACCAGGGTCACAGGTTTGCATTTTTTGACTGTTCATGAAGAGAGGGAGGCAAAGATACAACACCAGTACTGGGGACTATGAGACCCAGAGTGGGTTGAAAGTCCATCGGAAGCTGTAATATCCAAGAGAATGACAAGGAGAAATTTTAAACAGTACTGTGAAACAAAAGGATCAATTACAACAATGGGAAAAGGTTGGGGGGGGGGGTCTTACACATTAATATACTGGAAGAATATGTCTTTAATAGTTTCCCATTTAACCCTGAATAAACCTAGATAACCCCCATTAACTTACTGTCTCTCTATTCCTAGCACATTTTATAACTTAAAGTTTGTGTAAACCACTCCCAAATGTTTGTTGGCTAAAAAAATCCTTTAAATTTGTAAATAACTTCACCATGCCTTGTTCTCTTAAATTAGTAAAAAGTGAAAATTCACTTTGCAAAGAATACCTTTTCATGTATAAGAAGTATTTTTCCCGGCTAATTATTACCCCTTATTGCGCTCTGTTACTTCCCTGCTTCATTCTTGGCAGTTTCCTTCTTTATCTTGGATTGGCCGGATACATTCTGTCAAGATGACTATCTTGCCGAAGATCCTGTACTTTTTCCGCACTCTTCCTATTCAGGTCCCTGCGTTTTTTTCTTCGTGTACTGCAAAGCCGGATTCTCAGTTTTAAATGGGCTCATAAACGTCCCAGAGTGCCTAGAGCCACTCTATATACTCACAGATTACAGGGAGGTTTAGGAGTTCCACACGTTTCTAGGTATTACTTGGTGGCTCAGATTTCCCAGTTGTCTATGCTTCATGCCACGACAGATATCCCGTTATGGGAATTACCCAACTGTGCTCAGCTTTCCCTAACTGCATTGCTTTGGCTCCCGCCTGAGTTACGCCCTCCGGATTTGAGCCCTATCATGCTTCACAGTTTATGAACCTGGGATTCTGTAAAAGATTTGGGTAATTTGATTTCATCATTTCTACCTCTTTTGCCGATCATGCATAATCCTTTATTTCCGCCAGGCCTAGAACATCCCCCTTCTTTCTCTTGGTGGACCTCCCATGGCTTTGTTATTGTACATGATTTTCTGAACGCTCGAACGTTTCCTTCATGGGAGTCTCTTCGAGAATCAAGGAGGGTCCCGCCATGGGAATATTATCGGTATTTGCAATTGCGCCACTGGGTCCTATCCCTCCGTCATACTTCTACATACCCTTACCGCAGAACATCCTTTGAACACGTTTGTCAGCATTCCCCAGGGTCCCTGGTCTCATTTCTGTAATTTATGCCTCCCTTAACAGTAGGTCCTCCTCACCATCCCTGCCTTATGTCTCTCAATGGGAGCGAGATCTTGGTGGCTCGATAGCAACGGAGGATTGGTGTAGGGCCTGGGGGATGGTGGCGAAATGTTCATTCAATACAGTCACCCTTGAGGCAGCCTACAAAGTTCTCCTGCGGTGGTACTGGGTCCCGGCTCGGATTGCTCACTTTAATCCGAATGGCAGAGATAGAGGTTTCTGGAACTGCGGTCTACGCAGGGACATCTTACACATTTGGTGGTTATGCCCCCCATTGACAGGCTTCTGGTCTAGGGTTTTTGGTTTGCTACAAATGCTATTTCACATTACGGTCCATAGGGATGCAAGGGTGGCCCTTCTGCACTGCCCAATTTTGGGTCTGTCTAGATCTCAGCAGAAATTGGCATCCTACCTATTTAATCCGGCCAAACGTGCCATAGCTCAAGCTTGGAGAACCCTTTCAGTTGTCTTCCAAGGGGTGAAGACCCGGATGAATGATATGTTAATCAATGAACAGATGTCTAGCATTCTTCATGATTCTCATCCGAGATTCCTTAAGGTTTGAGAACCTTGGATAAGATATTCCTTGCCATCCCTGCCCCCTACTAGTTATGGCCTCTTGTAGTTGCTGCCTGTGCTAGCCCTGGATCCGTGATTCTCCTTGTCTCCCTTTCCTCTAGGTTTTCTTTCTGATTCCTTTTTTTTTTGTCATTTTTATTTTCTTTTTCCTTTCTTCTAACCTTTTTTTTTCCTCTTCATGGTATTATGTTGGACTACTGCCGATAATATTTGGTTCGGCTTTTTGCCGTCCTTCCTTGCTGTCATTGGACATTTTGTTATTTGGCTAATACAAGTCAGCAGGATGCATCTGTTTCTGTGTTACTGTTATGCTCGGCCCCTGCGTGGGCGTATATTGAGCTTGTTTTGTTCCCAAAACAAAACTTTCTTAATAAAAACATTGAAACAGAAGTATTTTTGCTTGCCCATGATTGGATGATGGAAGTACAGGTTCACCTTATTCGCTAACACACAAAATTATATAGTACAATCCCTGATAACAAAAAAACACTTCCCACTAAAGGATTATGTAACAAATTGATAATAGAACCTAAAAAAAAACAACTTAAAATTATGAACAACGTTCACATCTAGAGTCCATAATGATGGGATTATATACTGAATTGGCAGCTCCACCAAGAGACTGGAAAATATCTCTGTAATGACAATTAAAAGGACACTTTAATAATACATCAGTATTGCACTTGCATATTAGCAATGGCTATGTTGCTTGTAAGCATAGAGGGCTTTAGAGTCAGGAACGTCCCCACTCCAAGTGGACTCAGCAGCAGGGGCTTACTGGACCTGGGCCAGGCTGCAGGCAGGTCTCTTGTGCTTCCACTTGGGGAACATCGGCTTCCAGGATTGGAGTGGAACCGGTGTCAGAAACCACCCTGGACCACATGACCATTTGTGATATCAGATGGGGGACGGTCCGTAGCCTTGGTAACATGTTTCGGAGTGCCAATCAGCTCCTTTGTCAAACCAGATAGGCTGTAGGAAGCGCCATTAACATATATATACAGTCAGGTCCATAAATATTGGGATATCGACACAATTCTAACATTTTTGGCTCTATACACCACCACAATGGATTTGAAATGAAACAAACAAGATGTGCTTTAACTGCAGACTGTCAGCTTTAATTTGACGGTATTTACATCTAAATCAGGTGAACGGTGTAGGAATTACAACAGTTTGCATATGTGACTCCCACTTGTTAAGGGACAATTGGCTTCTCAGCTGTTCCATGGCCAGGTGTGTGTTATTCCCGCATTATCCCAATTACAATGAGCAGATAAAAGGTCCAGAGTTCATTTCAAGTGTGCCATTTGCATTTGGAATCTGTTGCTGTCAACTCTCAAGATGAGATCCAAAGGGCTGTCACTATCAGTGAAGCAAGCCATCATTAGGCTGAAAAAACAAAAAACAAACCCATCAGAGAGATAGCAAAAACATTAGGCATGGCCAAAACAACTGTTTGGAACATTCTTAAAAAGAAGGAACGCACCGGAGAGCTCAGCAACACCAAAAGTCCCGGAAGACCACGGAAAACAAATGTGGTGGATGACCGAAGAATTCTTTCCCTGATGAAGAAAACACCCTTCACAACAGTTGGCCAGATCAAGAACACTCTCCAGGAGGTAGTTGTATGTGTGTCAAAGTCAACAATCAAGAGAAGACTTCACCAGAGTGAATACAGAGGGTTCACCACAAGATATAAACCATTGGTGAGCCTCAAAAACAGGAAGGCCAGATTAGAGTTTGCCAAACAACATCTAAAATAGCCTTCACAGTTCTGGAACAACATCCTATGGACAGATGAGACCAACATCAACTTGTACCAGAGTGATGGGAAGAGAAGAGTATGGAGAAGGATCCTAAGCATACCACCTCATCAGTGAAGCATGGTGGTGGTAGTGTCATGGCGTGGGCATGTATGGCTGCCAATGGAACTGGTTCTCTTGTATTTATTGATGATGTGACTGCTGACAAAAGCAGCAGGATGAATTCTGAAGTGTTTCGGGCAATATTATCTGCTCATATTCAGCCAAATGCTTCACAACTCATTGGACGCCGCTTCACAGTGCAGATGGACAATGACCCAAAGCATACTGCAAAAGCAACCAAAGAGTTTAAGGGAAAGAAGTGGAATGGTATGCAACGTCCAAGTCAATCACCGGACCTGAATCTGATTGAGCATGCATTTCACTTGCTGAAGACAAAACTGAAGGGAAAATGCCCCAAGAACAAGCAGGAACTGAAGACAGTTGCAGTAGAGGCCTGGCAGAGCATCACCAGGGATGAAACCCAGCGTCTGGTGATGTCTATGCATTCCAGACTTCAGGCTGTAATTGACTGCAAAGGATTTGCAACCAAGTATTAAAAAGTGAAAGTTTGATTCATGATTATTATTCTGTCCCATTACTTTTGGTCCCTTAACAAGTGGGAGGCACATATGCAAACTGTTGTAATTCCTACACCGTTCACCTGATTTGGATGTAAATACCCTCAAATTAAAGCTGACAGTCTGCCGTTAAAGGACATCTTGTTTGTTTCATTTCAAATCCATTGTGGTGGTGTATAGAGCCAAAAATGTTAGCATTGTGTCGATGTCCCAATATTTATGGACCTGACTGTAGATGCAGAGTCAGCAGGGGGCGGGGAGATCTGAACGTTAAAGGAATATATCAAAAAGAATTGATGGCACTAGATAAAGCTCATGCACAAGTGAAATACTGTAAGTACACAAATAAATGTGTACAACTAGATAAATAAAAAAATATACAGACATACAATAGTAATAAGAATTATAAATATAGAAACGAACAGTTGCACAGGATATGCTCATTAAAAGGATATGGTGCATATTAAGGATATACAGTATAATCCGGCAATAGGAGATATAATCTGTGGCCAGGAGCAGGACTCCACTTGGTGTGGGGACGTTGCTGACACTAAAGCTCTCTAGGCTTACAAGCGACATAGCCATCGCTAATATGCGCGTGCAATACAGATGTATTGTGTGTTTTGTTTTTTTTAAATACAGCACTTATGAGGCACTCCATGCTGTCCTTTAATTCACCTTATTCACTAAACCAGGGTAAAGATTTTCCACAGTGAGAATTCCCTTGCAAAGTGAACACCCTTTAGTAAATTAATCCCTCTACCCAGGGAAAGGAACCTTGCGAGGTCTCAAAATGTCTGTTTTATGTAAATAAAAAGGACAAAGCTATCACTATTTCAAGGTTTGCTGATGAAGATTCTTATTCCCTTATAAAAATTGGGACTAGTTGGAGGACATATACAGTGCTCAGCATAAATGAGTACACCCCTTTTGAAAAGTAAGATTTTAATCAATATCTCAATGAACACAAGAACAATTTCCAAAATTGACAAAACTGAGTTTTATAGAACATTTTTTTCTCATTACATGACAGTAAGGTTAATAATATAACTTAGATTACAAAATCTTCAGTTTTACTCAAATTAGTTCATGCAAAAATGAATTCACCCCACAACAAAAACTACTACATCTGGTATTTTGTACAACTTCCATGATTTGTAAGGACAGCACCAAGTCTTCTAGGCATGGAATTAACAAATTGGCGACATATTGCAACATCTTTTTTCCACTCTTCAAGAACGACCTCTTTTAGAGCCTGGATGCTGGATGGAGAATGATTCTCAACTTGTCCTTTCAGAATTCCCCATAGATGTTCGATTGGGTTGAGATTGGGAGACATACTTGGCCACTGAATCACTTTCACCCTGTTCTTCAGAAATGCAACAATGGCCTTATGAGTGTTTTGGATCATTGTCATGTTGGAAAAGTGCATGATGACCAAGTTCACGGAGTGATGGTAGCAACTTCTCTTTCAATATAGAGCAGTACATCTGTGAATTCATGATACCATCAATTCAATGCAGCTCCCCAGCACCAGCAGCACTCATAGAGCCCCACAGAAGGACACTGCTACCACCATGCATTTTTCTTTGTACTCCTCACCTTTGCAACACCATAGAGTTTGTAAGCCATCAGTTCTAAAAACATTTATCTTGGTCTTATCACTCCAGAGTACAGAGTCCCAGTACTAGTAGTCTTTTTCAGCATGGGCCCTGGCAAATCCTATGCGGGCTATTATGGGCATGGGCTTTAGGAGAGTATTCCTTTGTGGATGACACCCATACATGCCATTCCTCTGCAGTGTACGCCATATTGTGTCACGAGAAACAATCACCCAAGTTTGGATTTCTACTTCTTTAGCTAACTGCAGTGAACTTACATGGCGATTTTCTTCAACCCTTCTCATCAGAAAATGCTCCTGTCAAGGTGTTCACTTCCGTGGATGGCTGAATCTCTGCGAGATGGTTGCAGTTACATCTTTGTTAAAAAAAAAATTTTTAATCACTTTTGCTACAGTATTCTGACTCTTAAGTAAAGCTTTGCTGATCTTCTTGTAGCCTTCACCTTGTGTAAAGAAATTATTTTCTCTCTCAGGCCTTGTGCATTTCTCTTCCATGTGGTGCCTTTGCTGACAGCTTAAAATGGGAAGGAGTTTTCTTTGTTAAGCAATACCCTTTTATAATCAACCATCTGCTGGACACCTGTTTAATGAATAATTAGACTTGCCTGTAGTTGCATTCTTGTTAATTAGGGTTTTGTTGTCTAAAATTTAGCTTTGCTCCTAAGACTTTCATTGGGGTGTATTCATTTTTGCAACATAGTCTTGAATGAATGTAAGGAAAAGTACTTTTTTGTGTGTAAAAAATAATGTTTGCAATCAATGGCCTGCATTTGTGGGAGCATTTTGTAGTATAATGTCCCATAGAAAATGTGGAAGCTGAAAGGAAAGGTTTTCTGACAAATCTGTTGGGGTCTACTCATTTATGCTGAGCAGTGTATATCTATATTGTTATAATAATACTGGTGATTTTAAATCCAAAACTAGTTAAACTGGGGGAAAAAAGCTTCTTTATTATAAGTCCACAACATTAGAGGGATAAAAGGAATTTGAGATATGCATGTTACCTATATTCGTCACATGTACCAAAAGAAAGTGACCTTGTTCAGCCCAAGGAAGACCAAAAGAAAAAAAAAAAAAAAAAGACAGACAGACAAGGCCCTGAAAACATGACTTCCTCAAAAAGCCTAAAAAACACAACTCACAGATGCTAAGGAGATAAATGAAAATTGTTCAGGCCATCCTCTGGGGCCTCAACTTTCCTTTTACAACCTTATAATCATTTGTTCACAACTTTATTTGGTATACAGAATGTCACCTTTTTAAGATCAGATAAAATATAATACCAATACTACTAAAGTGAAGTCAAGTCAATAGATAATTATGAAATACACTATATTGCCAAATATATTGGGACACCCCTCCAAATCATTGGATTCAGGTGTTTCAATAACCTCCATGGCCACAGGTGTATAAAATCAAGCACCTAGGCATGCAGACTGCTTCTACAAACATTTGTGAAAGAATGGGTCACTCTCAGGAGCTCCGTGAATTCCAGCATGAAACCATGATAGGTTGCCAGCTGTGTAAGAAGTCCATCTGTGAAATGTAATACAGTGCATCCAGAAAACATTCACAGCACTTAACTTTTGCCACATGTTATGTTACAGCCTTATTCCAAAATTGATAAATTAATTTTTTTTCCTCAACATTCTACAAACACCACCCTACAATGACAACAAGAAAGATGTTCGTTTTGAAATCTTTGCAATTTATTGAAAGAAAAAAAAAAAAAAAAAAAAAAACAACACATGTCCATAAATATTCACAGCCTTTGCCATGACACTCAAAAATTGAGCTCTGGAGCATCCTGTTCCCACTGATCATCCTTGAGATGTTTCCACAACTTGATTGGAGTCCACCTGTGGAAAATTCAGTTGACTGAACATGATTAGGAAAGGCATAAACCTGTCTAAGGTCCCACAGTTAACAGTGCATGTCAGAGTTCAAACCAAGCCATGAAATCCAAGGAATTGTCCGTAGACCTCAGAGACAGGATTATATCAAGGCATAGATCTGGGGAAAGGTACAGAAAGATTTCTGGAGCATTGAAGGACCCAATGAGCAAAAACGACTTGAGGCTGTAATTGGTGCGAAAGGTGCTTCAACAAAGTATTGAGCAAAGGCTGTAAATACTTATGTACATGTGTTTTTTTTTTTCATTTTTCATTTTTAATAAATTGCAAAGATTTCAAAATCAGCCTTCCTTCACGTTGTCATTATGGGGTATAGTTTGTAGAATGTTGAGGAAAAAAAAAATAATTTAATCAATTTTGGAATAAGGCTGTAACATAAAATGTGGCAAAAGTTAAGCGCAGTAAATACTTTCTGGATGCACTGTATTCCACGGTCAACTATTAGTGGTATTATAACAAAGTGGAACAACTGGGGAAAAAAGAAGCTCAGCCACAGAGTGGTAGGCCACGTAAAATGACAGAGCAGGGTCCAGCGCATATTGAAGCACACAGTGTGCAGAAGTTGCCAACTGCAGAGTCAATAGCTAAAGACCTCCAAACTTCGTGTGGCCTTTAGATTAGCAAAACAACAGTGCGTAGAGAGCTTCATGGAATGGGTTTCCATGGCCAAGCTGCAGCATCCAAGCCTTATATCACCAAGTGCAATGCAAAGCATCAGATGTAGTGGTGTAAAGCACTCCACCACTGGATTCTAGAGCAGTGGAGACATATTCTCTTTAGTGATGAATCACGCTTCTCTGTCTGGCAATCCAATGGACGTGTCTGGGTTTGGCTGTTGCCAGGAGAACAGTACTTGCCTGACTGCATTGTGCCAAGTGGAAAGTTTAGTGGTGGGGGGATTATGGTGTGGGGTTGTTTGTTAGGGGTTAGGTTTGGCCTCTTAGTTCCAGTGAAGGGAACTCTTAAGTCATCAGCATACCAAGACATTTTGGACAATTTCATGCTCCCGACTTTGTGGGAACAGTTTGAGGATGGCCCCTTCTAGTTCCAATGTGACTGCACACCAGTGCACAAAGCAAGGTCCATAAAGACATGGATGAGCGAGTTTGGGATGGAGGAACTTGACTGGCCTGCACAGAGTCCTGACCTCAACCCAATAGAACACCTTTGGGATGAATTAGAGCGGAGACTGCGAGCCAGGCCTTCTCGTCCGAGTGGGGTCAGCGCATGCTGAAGCGCACAGTGTGCGGAGGTCAGCAACTGTCTGCAGAGTCAATAGCTAAAGATCTCCAAACTTTGTGTGACCTTCAGATTAGCACAACAATGCATAGGGAGCTTCATAGAATGTGTTTCCATGGGTGAGTAGCTGCATCCAAGCCTTAAATCACCAAGTACAATGCAAAGCGTCAGATGATGTGGTGTAAAGCACACCACCACTGGACTTTAGAGCAGTGGAGACGTGTTCTCTGGAGTGACGAATCACGCTTCTCTGTCTGGCAACCCGATGTACTTGTCTAGGTTTGACGGTTGCCAGGAGAATGGTACTTGCCTGACTGCATTGTGCCAAATGTAAAGGTAGAGGAAGGGATTATGGTGTGGGGTTGTTTTTCAGTAGTTGGGCTTGGCCCCTTAGTTCCAGTGAAGAGAACTCTTAAGGCGTCAGCATACCAAGACATTTTTGACAATTTCATGCTCCCAACTTTGTGGGAATAGTTTGGGGATGACCCTTTCCGCTCGAACATGACTGTGCACCAGTGCACAAAGCAAGGTCCATAAAGACCTTGATGAACGAGTTTGGGGTGGAGGAACTTGACTGAACTGCAGAGTCCTGAAAGAACAGCTTTGGGATGAATTAGAGCGCAGACTGCGCGCAAGGCCTTCTCATTCGACAAAAGTGCCTGACCTCACAAATGTGCTTCTGGAAGAATGATCAAACATTCCCATAGATACACTCCTAAACCTTGTGGATAGCCTTCCCAGAAGAGATGAAGCGGTTATAATTGCAAAGGGTGGGTCAACTTAATATTGAACCCTACGGACTAAGACTGGGATGCCATTAAAGTTCATATGCGTGTAAAGACAGGCGCTCCAATACTTTTGGCAATATAGTGTATGTCAATGTTTAAAATTGTGGGGCACAACCATGAAACTGCAACAAACACTCGTCTATTAGACCCAGAGACACAGCGTCCCTGGGGCCCTAATTGAGTGGGATGAGCACATCTACTAAAATAGTGAAAATCAGGATAAACAAGCCATAGCTTACCGCTTAAAGAAAACTTGTACTGAAAGAACCTTGAGGCTGCCATTTCTAATCACCCTTCCTGAAAATGCTAACTGCCTGCTTGTCATGCTGATCCAGCAACATTAATCTTCTCTGTTGCACTAACCTGAAGAAAGCACACAGATCCAGAGTTAAAGCTCAAATCTGACTTCTAATCTGCATGCTTCTGTCTGAGGTTATTGGCCAGGCAACTATTATACTACAAGATTTATATAGTGCCAACAGTTTGTGCAGCACTATATAAAGTAAAAGGAGACAGTACTGTTACAATACAATTCAATGCAAGTTGGTTAGGAAGGATCTGCTTATGACAGCTTAACAGCTATAGGAAACTAGACAACAATGGAAGCATCTGTACTTCCCTCACTACAAGTTTCCCTTAGGTCAAAGTGCCAAAACACTAAGTGAACCATATCTGTAATCTGTCCTGGTGCAATATGTAGGCCCCACAGGAGGTTAGAAATAACCCAAATAGGTTTGGGCTGGTAAAAACAAGTTGTATTTATTTATGCATTCTATATTCCCAACACAAAGAAATTAGGCTTGACAGTGTAATCCTAGGTGATGCAGAGTATATAGCTTTTTTTGTCATATATAATCATTAAGATCTGTCCGAGGTAGCTGCTGTGATATAGACATTGACTGACATTCAGAGAACCCTCAGGGATTCTTCAGCCCTATAAATCACAATGGGTACTGCAAAGCTGGGTAGGCTCAAGTCTCTGACACACAGCATAAAAATGTTCACACATTCAGAAACATTCCTTGATGTCTGGCACAACCTGCCTATGTAATTTGTGCACACAGTTTGTGAAGCAGACACATTTTAAATATGTCAAAGCAGCATGCTATATGTGCACCGACATCCCTCTGGAATGGAGAGAGACCACCAAACCTCCTGCTTTATACAGCTCAAATATTCAGTCTTTACTTCCTTCTCTGCCAAAACTCATATTGTAGGTCAAATCATATTTGAAAAAACAGAACTATTACTAAAATATTTAAGGAATTTGTGATGCAAGGTGCAAAAACTATGCAAGATATTGCTAAAATTGCAGAGAAAAGCTGGAGCATCTTCCAAAAAATCAAATTAATAACAGCCCTATATTATTTCCAAAAGCACATTACTGTAAATTCATAGCATTCTCTTTGAACTGCAAATAAAGAACACAGCCAACCATCTACACCCTGTTCCAAATTGTTATGCAAGTGATCTTTTTCTCATTTACCTAAATAATTGATGTAAATAACAGTCAGCCTAATTCTCATGTTATCAACTATTAAGAGTACAATTCACATTTTATTGAACAAACCACCTAATGATAACTATTTTTTTTAAACATAAAAAACTTACAATGCACTGTTCCAAATTATTACGCACAGTAAGTTTCAAAACACTTTGTTGTGTTTGCAGCATATTTACTGAAATCAAAAGCTATTTCAATCAAATTTTTAACAACATTTTAACTTTTTAAACATTTTAACAGGTCACGTTACATTTTAACATAGGACCCCTTATTTGATAGCAGCTTCACAAGTCTTGCATCCATTGAACTTGTGAGTTTTTGGACAGTTTCTGCTTGAATTTGTTTGCAAGATGTCAGAATAGCCTCCCAGAGCTGCTGTTTGGATGTAAACTGCCTCCCACCCTCATAGATCTTTTGCTTGAGGATGCTCGAAAGGTTCTCAATAGGATTGAGGTCAGGGGAGGATGGAGGCCACACCATGACTTTCTCTCCTTTTATCCCCATAGCAGCCATTGATGCAGAGGTATTCTTTGCAGCATGAGATGGTGCATTGTCATGCATGAAGATGATTTTATTACGGAAAGCATAGTTCTTCCTTCTGTACCAGGGAAGAAAGTGGTCAGTCATAAACTCCACATACTTTGCAGAGGTCATCTTTACACCTTTGGGGACCCTAAAGGGGCCGACCAGCTCTGTTCCCATGATTCCGGCCCAAAACATGACTCCACCACCGCCTTGCTGATGTCGCAGCCTTGTTGGAACAGGGTGGCTGTCCACCAACCATTCACTACTCCATCCATCTGGACCATCCAGGGTTGCACGGCACTCATCAGTGAACAGGACTGTTTGAAAATTAGTCTTCACGTATTTTTCTGCCTAATGCAGCCATTTATGCTTGTGAGCATTGGTTATTGGTGGCCGAATAGAAGGTTTATGCACAGTTGCAAGACTCTGGAAGACTCTGCACCTTGATGTCCGTGGAACTCCAGAGGCACCAGCAGCTTCAAATATCTGTTTGCTGCTATGTAATGGTATTTTAGCAGCTGCTCTCTTGATCCGATGCACGGATCTGGCAGAAATCTTCCTCAATGTGCCTTTATCTGCATGAACCCGTCTGTGCTCTGAATCAGCCACAAATCTCTTAATAGTGCGATGATCACGCTTAAGTTTTCGTGAAATATCTAATGTTTTCATACCTCGTCCAAGGCATTGAACTATTTCACTCTTTTCGGCAGCAGAGAGATCCTTTTTCTTCCCCATATTGCTTGAAAATGGTGCTCTGCTTAATAATGTGGAACACCCTCCTTTAGTAGTTTTTCCTTAAATTGGGCTCACCTGCCAATCTAATTATCACAGGTGTCCGAGATTGTTTTCAGTGATCAAAAGAGCCCTGACACACAATGCCATCCATGAGTTAAACTGAAAAACAAAATATTTAATCTTTGTGACACTTAAATAGAATTTGCATAATAATTTGGAACAGGGTGTAAATGGCTTTAAAACCTAACTCCAGCTGAATATTTAGTTGAGGATAGAGTGGGTACGGGTTAAAATTACTCTATTTCTGTTTGCGAGTTCATTGCGGGCTTTTTCTCCCACGTTCTGTTCTGTGATGCTTGCACAAGTAATGTGCGGTGAGGGTGTCACCAGGACAGGAAGGCACACACAGCATTAAAACTTTGTCAGAGATCCTAACCTTTCCCCACTCTACATAAAATGTGCTTTTATTTTGTCTGTGGCCTCACTGGAGTGTCTCCCCAATAGGACTATAGATGACAACACAAAAAGAGGCTCTAAACATTCCTGTTTGGTCAGAGCTGGGCTTTAAAAAAAAGAGAAAAGTATGGGTTAATTATTTTCATTATCTGAATCCTACGGAGCCGCTACTAAGAAAAACAATTTGCTGCCCTCAGAAAAGTACACCCTTTTCTGTAAAATCAAAGATATTACCAGCGAGAGGGTCTCTAATTCAGCGGCATCCCGACAATAATGTTGGGATCCACCCGCTTCTTTCACCTCTGTATGACTGACATCGGCTCCAGGCAGTCTGCGTGTTCCCAAATGCAGCAGCACTTCAGCTCCTCTCCTCCCTCCTAGGCTGTTCTCAATCTCACTTTCTTTACACAGATGCAGCTGCTCTCCCTGTCCTCTTCTGGATCTGGATCTTCACGCACACACAGGCTGTTTTCTCCCTCCTCGCCCCTCACACCAAGGCTGATCTCTCACCGTGTCTTTAACAGACAATTAGAAAAGCTTTTGCTCTGCCAACCTTTCTCAGAAGTACTTTCCCTCTGCAGAGTGGAGAAGGGAAGTGGCTTAAGAACATTTAATTGTTTTCTTGTACAGGAAAGTCACCTGCTGTTGAAACTCCCACAGCTCAGCATATTGTTATGTGCCTCGTAGCAACAGAAAGAAAGAAAAGCAGTTCTGTGGTGAGAGCAATACTTTTTATTTATTTGTACTATCCCATACTTCTCCTTTAAAGGGCTGTGACGGCTGAAGGTTTTTTCTGTGTGCCGATTCCCCCACAGCCCACCTAATACTTACCTGAGCCCAGTCTGGATCCAGTTATGTTCACCTGGGTCTTGGCTGAGACACAGCAGCAAGAACCATTGGCATCTTGTACACCTGATCAGAAACAAAACTAATTGGGTTTCCAGGCATCTGGAGATGCTAGTGTTCGCCCTGTGCTGTCCCTTTGCTAGGACTACAAAGCTTTTTCACCTGTGTATTCTTAGCTGCCCTGAAAAAAGTACCTGGTTAAGAAGCTCAATAATACAAGCTTAAATTGACACACAACTCAACCCATTCAAACATAACCTACACACTTTCCAATCAGAGACGAAGGAGTCTTCAAAAGGCATCTGCAGCTATGCTCTCTTTAGGAAACCCATAATGCTTTGTGGATCCTGTGTCATTGGTGTACCATATATGACGAGTTTAAATGTTTGTAAAACTAAAATATAGATCTACTGACCAGTCTTGTATATACATTTGCTACTGTAATTGCAACAGTGACAAGTCATTCCACAAGGGCAGTAGTCATAAGCAGCCTTGCTTTCTGCCATTCGTATAGTACATAAGCTTACCTCTTTCTCTTTGTTCCCCCTAAGAGCCTGCTTGTGATTCAAGTGCCCAGAACTCAGGTGGTTCAGTGACTGTAGAGGAGTCCTGGTGCCTTGTTCAGGACTGGAAGTGTCCAAGGGCTTATCTAGGCTGCTGTAAAAAAAAAAAAAAAAAAAAAATCAAACATACATTTGCAAAAACTTTTATAGAACAGAAAATAGGATTTCTCTCTTCTGGGTGGAGTAAGGCAAGGATTGACCCCTTGTCAGGTTTTCATTCCTGCATAGGAGAGCACCATCAAACAACCATCATCTGTGACAGACTGTAGATTAAGTAGATCATAGTCCAGTGCAGAATGATACATTGTTTCTGTGCCCTGCGTTTTTGTATTGGGTTTATCTACCATAATATACATAGGAGTCAATTAACTCAGCCCTGTAACAATGTTGGTTCAGCAGTTCTCAGCATGACATGAGAATGCTAAAATCACAGAGATATCCTTAGTCCAGGACAGCAGGGAACACTGTCGGAAATAGGGCAACATCCTACTTCAGTTAAAGGAGAAATCTGTTTTAGGCATATTTAACCACTTGCCCTCTAGAGGATTTACCCCCCCTTAATGACCAGGCCATTTTTGCTGTTTGGCACTTCGCTATTTCAACTGGTAATTGCGCAGTCGTGCAACGTTGTACCCAAACAAAATGTATGCCCTTTTTCACACAAATAGAGCTTTCTTTTGGTGGTATTAGATCCCCCTCTCTTTTTTACTTTTTGCACTATAAAAAAAAAAAAAAAAGGGACTGAATTTTTAACCCCCCCCCTGATATTTTTCACTTTTGGTTATAAATAATATCCAATACACTCAGTTAATCAAAAATGTAGACCAAAACGTATTTTGCTACATGTCTTTGGTAAAAAAAAAAATCTCAAGACATGTATATTGATTGGTTTGTGTCAAAAGTTATAGTGTCTAATTTTATGCCACAAATATTTTGAAAATGACTTTTTTTTTTTTTAAACACAAAGTTGTCACTTTAACCACTTCAGGTCCGGACACTTTTACCCCCTTCCTGTCCAGGCCAATTTTCAGCGCAATCACACTGAATGACAATTGGGCGGTCATGCAACGCTGTACCCATATGAATTTTTTAGCATTTTTTTTTTAAGACAGATAAAGCTTTATTTTGGTGGTATTTATGCACCATTTTTATTTTTTTGCTTTATAAATGAAAAAGTCCAAAAAACTTTGAAAAAAGTGTTTTTCTTATAAAATTTTGCAAATAAATATTTCATCATAAATCTTGGCCAATATTTATTCAGTTACCTTCTTAGTAAAAAAAAAAAAAAAATATTATATATATATCTATATATCTATATATATATATCTATCTCTCTCTATATATATATATATATATATATATATATATATATATATATATATATATATATATATATATATATATATATCTATATATCTATCTATATATCTATCTATCTATCTATCTATCTATATCTCTCTATATATATATATATATATATATATATATATATATATATATATATATATATATATATATATATATATATATATATCTATCTATCTATATCTCTCTCTCTATATATATATATATATATATATATATATATATATATATATATATATATATATATATCTCTATATATATATCTCTATCTATATCCCAAATTAGTTTATAACCAAAAATTATTAATTTAAAACAATTTTTTTTTATTTTTTATACATAGTGTCACCCTAGCAGTACAGTGTCACCATGGTGACACTGTACTACTTGTGGGGGGTGATGAAGATTTTTTTTTTTACACTGATTGCTTTTACAGCCTTTATGGAGTGTAAAAGCAATCATTTCTCCTTCTCTCTGGCTGCATTCTTGCAACCATTGAGAAATACTGTGCGAGCTGTGATTGGTCACAGCTTGTCACATGGTACAAGGCTGTTGTGAATAGCCTTGTACCATGTGCCCTCTGTGATCATTCACAGATTAACCACCTCCCACCCGCCATATAGTCCAATAACGGGCGCAAGGTAGTTCTCTCGTTCTCACCGCGCATGCGCGGCTCGGAGCGCGCAGCGATGCGCTGTGTCCCTCGGACACAGCGGCTCACCGATCACGGAAAGAGCCGAAGATGTCGGCTCGGTCATGCTGATCACATGTAAACACGGAAATGCCGGTTATCGGCATTTCTCTCCTCTCGAGCTGTCACGCTGATTGCTCGAGAAGAGAGGAGAGCTGGTAATCGGCTTTCCGCAGAGGAGACATGTACACTGATCGTCAGGGCACTGATGATCAGTGTGCCCTGATGATCAGTGTAGCCCCAGCAGTGCCACCTGTCAAAGTCCATCAGTGCCAGCTGTAAGTGCCGATCAATGCCACATATCAGTGCATACCAGTGCACATCAATGCCACATATCAGTGCATACCAGTGCACATCAATGCCACATATCAGTGCATACCAGTGCACATCAATGCCACATATCAGTGCCCATCTGAGCTGCCTTTCAGTGTCATTCATCAGTGCTGCCAGTCAGTGCCGCCTAACAGTGCCATATAGCAGTGCCATATAGCAGTGCCATATAGCAGTGATGCCTGTCAATGCCCATCAGTGCCACCTACCAGTGCCTCCTCATCCATGCCCATCAGTGCCACCCATCAGTGTCCATCAGTGCAGCCTCATTAGCGCATATCGGCGAAGGAGAAAAAAATCACTTATTTACAAAATTATATAACAAAAACTAAGAAAAAACGGGGGTTTTTTTTCAAAATTTTCAGTGGTTTTTGGTTTAAGAAAAAATAAAAAACCCAGGAGGTGATTAAATACCACCAAAAGAAAGCTCGGTCATAAAAAAATGATAGAAATTTCTTATGGTTACAGTGTTGCATGACCACGCAATTGTCAAAGTGCGACAGCGCTGAAAGCTAACAATTGGCCTGGGCAGGAAGGGGGTAGAAGTGCAGAGTAGGCTAGTGGTTAAACACGAGGTAAGCAATGATGTCAGAAGTGACATCTTGCTTACTACTCTGCAAGTGATCACTGATTGGTCAGTGATCACATGATCGAGGTGCTGCACGCTCCCAGGGAGCGCGCACAAGCAGGGGGCGGGGAGGTAGTTTATAAACGGCCACCCGTCCCTGCAATGGCACCATCCAGCCATTTATATATAGAATAAAATATACAGTAAGCGCTCATCAGTATTGGCAGCAGCTGAACATACAGGAAAAACGCATATAAAGTCCCTCAATAGTATATATATAAAATGCAGCGCTTGAAAAAAGTGAATGTAAAAAGTGAATATAAAACACAGTCCAGTGAAAAAGGTGCTCCGTATATCCTAGTGCAGATGGTAAGGATTTACACTAACCAGATAGCGTAAAATTATACGCATATATATATGTATCCTGTGAAGTCCCCTTCTCCCCTCAGATCTGGTCAGATGAATAGCCAGGAAAGGTAGATCTGGTCAGATGAATAGCCAGAAAAGGTAGATATCCTACGCCCTCTTGTGGTGAAACAGCAATCCAGCAGATCAAACAGAAAAGACCTTCTTTCACAGGAGTAGATAAGGAAATCCTTTGGGGCTGTGAAAATTGAGGAAGCTCCAGATAGCGTAAAATTATACGCATATATATATGTATCCTGTGAAGTCCCCTTCTCCCCTCAGATCTGGTCAGATGAATAGCCAGGAAAGGTAGATCTGGTCAGATGAATAGCCAGAAAAGGTAGATATCCTACGCCCTCTTGTGGTGAAACAGCAATCCAGCAGATCAAACAGAAAAGACCTTCTTTCACAGGAGTAGATAAGGAAATCCTTTGGGGCTGTGAAAATTGAGGAAGCTCCTCAGCCAGAGGAAGCTCTGGCTGAGGAGCTTCCTCAATTTTCACAGCCCCAAAGGATTTCCTTATCTACTCCTGTGAAAGAAGGTCTTTTCTGTTTGATCTGCTGGATTGCTGTTTCACCACAAGAGGGCGTAGGATATCTACCTTTTCTGGCTATTCATCTGACCAGATCTACCTTTCCTGGCTATTCATCTGACCAGATCTGAGGGGAGAAGGGGACTTCACAGGATACATATATATATGCGTATAATTTTACGCTATCTGGAGCTTCCTCAATTTTCACAGCCCCAAAGGATTTCCTTATCTACTCCTGTGAAAGAAGGTCTTTTCTGTTTGATCTGCTGGATTGCTGTTTCACCACAAGAGGGCGTAGGATATCTACCTTTTCTGGCTATTCATCTGACCAGATCTACCTTTCCTGGCTATTCATCTGACCAGATCTGAGGGGAGAAGGGGACTTCACAGGATACATATATATATGCGTATAATTTTACGCTATCTGGTTAGTGTAAATCCTTACCATCTGCACTAGGATATACGGAGCACCTTTTTCACTGGACTGTGTTTTATATTCACTTTTTACATTCACTTTTTTCAAGCGCTGCATTTTATATATAAGCCATTTATATACACAATGGCCGGACAGGAGGTGGTTAATGATATATTGCTCATGCATGCCATGGGTATATGTGGAATAAAACCCCAAAACACATTCCTCTACTTCTCCCGAGTATGGGGATATCACATGTGAGAGACTTTTTGGAAGCCTAGCTACATACAGACCCCAAAAATCCAATGACCACCTCCAGGCTTTCAAAGGGAATATTTCCTCACATCACTTTCCCCCTACCTATCACAGTTTTGGAGGCCCTAAAATGCCCGGATAGTACAAACACCCCCCCCCACAAATGATCCCTTTTTGGAAAGCAGACACCCCAAGGAATTAGATAAGAGGCATGGTGCGTATTTTACAGATATTTTTGTCAGAGGGTTTTTAAAAAGAAAAGATGTAATTTTTGTTTTCTCTCTTCGTTTTCCAAAAACATGCAGCAACAAATGAGATCTGCAAAATACTCACCATGCCTCTTATCAAATACCTTGGAGTGTCTACTTTCCAAACAGGGGTCATTTGGAGGGGCATTTCAAGGCCAACATTAGAAGCTTATGCCACACATCACTTACTCTTGAAGACCAAGCCTTTTCTGATACTTTTTGTTCACATGAAAAAACTTAACACACAAACATTATATATTTTTTTTAAAGCATAGTCCCTAGAGAATAAAGCGGTGGGTGTTGAAATTTTTTAAGTCACGCAGTATTTGCTCAGCGATTTTTCAAATGCAAAACTTTTGGAAAATATACGCTTTTTAGAATTTAAATGCACAAAAACACGATATATTGCCCAGTTGTTTGATAACTTATAAAAGATGATCTTATGCTGAGTAAATAGATACCAAACATGATATACTTTAAAATTGTGCATGTGCAATGGCAACAGAGTACATAGATTTTTAATCCATTCTGTATCAGGTGGTCATTTCAACAAGAGGAGGGGCAGAGAAGAAAGGATCAAACAGCCTTTTTACACAATGCAGAGGATTAACCCCTTAGGTTCCACAGTGAGTATACCAAGCATGCTTTACTGCATATACAGACTGATTTTACTGTTATGGGTTTAGTAACACTTTAACCAAAAATTTTCCTGAGTTAAGGACAGAAAACAGTAAAAATAGGTGGTTTCACAAAATAAGGTTAGTTGCTTGTATGGCCAGCATTAGGTTGTCATTTGTTTCAATATGTAAGAAGGGGATAGAGGAACTGAGAACAAAAGGTTGCTAGGAAGATCCAAAACGTGGTGGCACCAGAGTCATATGGCACTGCTGGAACAAGCAGTGGTTTACCTTTAGTTTGAATTGTGTATGTGTATATATATATATATATATATATATATATATATATATATATATATATATATATATAAACACACAACAAACAACCCCCTTATCTTGCATTGTTTAAAGAAATATCAGTTCCAGGGCGAAGAAAAAGCAATATGCCACAGCTTAAAGGGCGACTATGCAATGGCTGACGAGGAGGAGAGGGGTGGAATGCATACATTTCAGCCACTTCTGTGCTGCTGATGCTCCAATTTCCCAATAATGTGCATTAAATCAGTTTGGAATTGTCCTTTACAGATATTACACAATTGTAGCAGATGTGTATGCTTCTCTCCAGATGTGGGTTAAGAGATACAAGTTAGCGGAAACACAGAAGTGGCATGCACCTGAGAAAACTGCGTTAGTGTTCCTGCTCAAGCAACAGATTCCAGAATATCAAAACATCTGGGCTGAATAATAGGGTTTTTGCATTCAACACAAAATTCTTTTCTTGGGAGTCCATTGAGGGACACAGGAAGTCAAACATTTTGGTTATACTACCACCTAAGGAAGGATTTGACACTGGCAAACAAACTGTAGGCCAGCCCAGAGAATAACTTCTCCCTCTACCAGCATGCCTCAGTTTTGTAGCAAAGCAGTAGGGAGAGCATGATCATAAACACAGTGGGGTGGAACCAGTGTCCCTCGATGGACTTCAAGAAAAGGATTTTCTTTCCCAACTATTGAAGGACACAGAAATCTTTGACTTTTGAGGACATGCAAAAGTAGTCCAGCTGGGGTGAGCAACAGCAAACAAGTACTGACAGGCCCTATGTACACAAAAATAAATGGGAACAACCTGCTGCTCAAAGAGCCATTTGAAGGACTAGATGCCAGAAGCTGGTATCAGATGAGGCAAAAACTCCCACCTGTTAGAAGGTGTGAACTGAAGACCTGGTTGCAGCCTTACATATATGGGAAACAATGTGGGTGCTGAAAAGTGATTAAAATGCAAATGGTGAACAGACATAAAATGAAGCATGTGCCTGATAAAAACAATAATAAAGTGACTGAAGTGCGTTATAAATACACAGGGTAAAAAGTCCAAATTTCAAAGTGATCCATGCTGGTGATCTCTGTGTTGTAGACCAATAATGTGAATGCACTCACCAGAAGCACAAAAGATATGCGTATATAGATATAATATCCCAGTATGGTCATCAGGGTGTAGGCAAGGATGGTGGAAGCCTGGGGTGAAAGCCTTTAGACTCACACCAAAAGAAGACAGCCTTCCACATTCAATGATAGACATTGTGGGAAGTGGATTTCCTAGCTTTGAGCATCATAGAAATCACAGACTCAGATGTTCCTTTATCTTAAAACCTGGGCTTCAACAGCCAATTAAAACCAGTGATTGAGAAGCAGAATAGCTTGGGACAGTAGATTCAGATGGTCTGGAAGGGCTTAATGTGCCTGCTTTAAGTCTTACCAAGTTGGCATACCACATCCAGCTGGGCCAAAATTGGAGCAATAATGATCACCAGAATTTATCTTGATCCTGTATAGCATGTGAGGAAGAAGTTTCAGGTGAGGAGAGGTATACATCACAGTTTACTGATCCCAATTAGCTCACAGAGCATCCTCTGCTTCCACCAGTGGACCCTGAATCTGGATAAAAAAACAAAAAACAGTCCAATCTGTTGTTGACCCTGAAGGCCAGGGGGTCCACATCTGGTGTCTCTACCTGTGACACAGATCCTAGAGCATCTCTTGGCACAGGGACTACTTTCCTGAGTTCAGACACTGCTGGTCGAGGAAATCCTCCTGCCATTTGTTTATGCTTGGAATGTGATGGGCAATGTACATTATAGCCCTTTTAACAGGTTGGTCCAATGCTGAAGGGCTAGCCAAATCACCTGAAGATCTAAGATTATTGGATAATTAGATTCCGATGAAGACCAAGCGTCCCTGTGCCAAAAAGACTTGCAGTCTCTTGTACGGAGGATCCACAAACATTGAGATTTCCTCAACAGGAACAGTTGGTGTTAAGGCAAGAAATAGCTGGATCTAACATGGGAACTGCCCACTTAAGAAACCACTCATCAATAGGGCATTGCTGAGCAAAATGCTTGGGAAGAGTAAATAGGATTAGGCAGCTCAGTCAACATGTGTGCACTGTGTCAAATTGATATCCTTAAAGAGGAGCTTCAGTCTCTCCCAAAAAGTTTAAAAGTCAGTAGCTGCTGACTTATATATAAGGACACTTACCTGTCCAGGGATGCAGTACTGTCCTCACGAGACCAGATTCTTTAGGATCCAGTGCCAGTATCTTAACTAAGAGAAACCAACAGTGAAGCCTTGCTGCTCTGTGAATGGTCCTGCAGTGCTCTGGGACCAGCAATGTTGGGGGGAAGCTAGTGAACTTCTGCTGGGATCGCCTCCCCCTCTCGAAAAAAAATAAGGCTTTAAGCCTGGGAGTTGTCAACAGACTGAACCTCCTCAGGCACAAATGTATCCAAAAAGGACCACTTACAGTTCTACTCAGTTGAGTGCCAAGGAGCCACAGCTAAAGCCAAAACAGAGACATGCTCTGTGGGAGAGGGTATAGAAATGCGCCAACATCCCCTGCAGTATAAGCCATTTATCAGGACAGAAACATTACTTAAAAATCTTGACAGGGGGGCATGGCCTGGACAAAGAGGCAGATGGCAGCACACTAGCTGTGCTTCATGAACCCAATAGTCTTTCCCCAGCTCAGCGATCTCCCTCCGGTGGCGAAATGGGCAAAATCCCCAAGCACCCACCGCAGACTCGTCAGCACCGTTCCTCTGACTCATCAGCTCGAAATATCTCCTCCATATGTAGAGCTCAGGCGTCCTCCAGATCCAGCGCGCTAGAAGACAAGATGGCGCAGGCCCGACCGGAGGTAGACTACAGCGAGGAATCGCTCTCAGCGGCAGAGGACTCGGTAAGCCATGCTCTTCCAGCTTATCTCCCTCTCACCTATGCAGATATGCTACCATAGCTGCCGATATCAAAAATACATTCTCTACTGCCATGACGGATTTGAAGGCTAATTTATTAGTGCTCACAGAGAAGCTGACCTCAGTAGTGAGGACTGGAAAACAAAGAGATAGAGCCATCCTACGGCTTGAGCAAATGATACACATGCCCTTCATCTTATAGGCATGAACAGACATACTGAAGACTTATATAATCATGGTAGACATAATAACATTAGGGTGAGGGCATTCCTGAGACGATCCCACCTGGACAAATCAAACAGGTACTTCAAAAGGTTTTTAATACTTTATTGGAAAGGCCGGATGATACTCTGATCGAATTTGTTAGAGCTCACAGAGCCCTGAGACCAAAAGGCCCAGAATCATTGCCCCCGAGAGATATATGCTGTTTACAAAACTTCTCTCTGAAAAAGGACATCTTGGCAAAGGCAAGAGAAAATTATCAAATTGTCTGACACTATCATCTCATTCCAAGACCTGTCCCCTATTGCTCTCAAAAATAGGAGAGCTTTATGCCCCTTGTTGGAAGTGCTAAGTGAGAAGGGGCATACCTATCGCTGGAAGTATCCATTTGCCTTAAATGTCACTTAGAACGGCAAATAACTTTTACTACGCACTCCGGCAGACCTGCGCTCCTTTTTTGAGATGCTTCAATAACCGCTTATTGAACTACCTGAATAGTACTTGGAATTTCGCCTACCAACACAAACTCAAAGCCCTCCACTCACTCCACTTAATTCTCCATCCAAACCACCTAACAAGAAAAATAAAATTTCCAAAACATGAGGGATTGACGCCAGGTAGACTTTCTTACCAATCCAAATCACCCAGGACACTGGGACCAAGGGATACTTTCTAAATGAGAATTGACTTCATCCCTGATTCTACCCACCGATCACGGGATAGGCCTACCTACCACAACCTTATTACAACCCTTTTGGCATTTTAAAACCCTAGATTCACCCAAGAGACTGGGCTAGAAATACCAACTGATACCCCTTTATAGGCATTACTTGTCTCCCCCCTTTTTTTTTTTTCTATTTTCCATATTTGCTGCTTAACGTGGCTTAATATTCTAAATTTTATAAGCTATGTATGTTGCACTTTCCTTATGTGTATTTCCAAATTGGTTTGAATTACACCTTGCAGTGCTTGACATATATGGTCACTTCATTTAAATTCATGATCCAGATGTCCTCTCTTCCCACCGGGAGGAAGGAAAGGGTTTTATTTTTTTTTTCCTATTTATCGAGATATGCTGATCCACTCATGTTTGATAGATAAACAATGCAACCATTTGCTTTTCAGTTTAAGCGTCACATTGTAAACTGTCTATTTGTTGCTTGCATCGGCTTATAGTACTGTATTTTTCAAAGGGTAATATTTGTTAATGTTATAAGCTGCATATGCTATATTTTACTTTTGTATTTTTCCAAATGACCTGTATTACACCTTGGAGTGCCTGACCTATATGGTTACTTGATCTAAAGTTATGCCTCAGACAGAATATGGAGTACAATTCAACAGTACAACACATCAGTAGGTCATGCTGTGTCATTCTTAATGTGTTCAATACTCTAAGTTGGACAGTCTACCGCCAGTCTACTGCCATGTGGGAGAATATAATAATGTTTTTTCTGATTTTTAGTTGTGCCATTATGTGGGAAGACTTGGGGTCCAACCCCCCCCCCCTTTTTTTTTTCCTTTTTAACTGACTGAAACAATTTTGATTAAGGAAACCTAAACCTTAGTTCCTCCCCACGTACCCCACCAGTAGTAGTTTTCTCTACTAGTACACACTTCCAGAAACACATTTCCGTGCAAAACATATTCCTAACATGCTAAACAAGAATTTTGTCCAAGTCTATCATGCTACCAACCCAACCTCTAAGTCTAAAAGAGTTTCTATTTTGATAATAAAGAGACACCTTTTACTCTTTTCCAACAACTGGCAGAGCTGGGAGGCAGATACGGATTTCTAAAAGGCACCTTAGCAGGGCGTACATTGGCTAACGTATACTTCCCATGTTTCTTTCTGTAAAACCATAGTCGAACTGAAATCTCTCTTTTGGCTGTATTACTTTAGGGGGTGATTTCAATGTACCTCTAGACCCACTCATGGATGCATCCACAGGAACGTCTATTGTAAGATTTAGAGTTCTCAAGAGAATCAAAAATCTTTTGCATTCCCTAAGATTGGTGGACACTGGAGAACGTTACACCCAGAAGAGAAAGATTATACTTACTACTCAGCTCCACATAACAAATATTCGCGCATAGACTATGTTTTTCTTACACAGTGTGATCTATCGGATTTACAGGCAGCCAATATTGGTAACCAATCTACTTCAGACCATGCTCCTATCTCTGTGCATATGGCTTTAGCAGATTCTCAAGAAAAACCTTTAACTGCCATTTAAATCCCTCTCGCTGACGAATTTTGAAATCCAGCAGCACATAACGGGAGAGATTTCTAACATTTCTGTCTAAATTCTACCGAAGATGTAGCTCCCCTACCAATTTGGGAGGCACATAAATGTGCACTGAGAGGCAAATTTATAAAATGGGGGACCAGGCGTAAAAAAATAAAGAACGCAAGATTGTAGATTTATCCAATAAAATTGCATCTTTAGAAGCGCAACACAAATATTCATTGGTGATTCAGACGGCGATGGAAATTAAAGATACCTGTAAACACCTTCAACAGATCTTAGAGTTGAAAGCAAAACATATTCTGTTTTTGCGTAAAGGCCTTTATTACGAATATGGAGACAAAAGTGGCAAGTTTCTTGCTAGGGCCTTAGACACTCAGCTGGTTAAAAACATACATAGCATTAGGAAAAGAGATGGCAAATTGGAATACACCATGAAACTTATTGTCAAACAATTACAGGAATTCTACACACAATTATATAATCTCCCACCACAACACAAGCCTTCCACCCTAATGGGCACAAGGGAACATATCCTCAAAAGTATATTTACTTAATAGTAAAATGCCTACCTTAAATGCAGAAGAGATTGAAGGCTTAGAGCAAGCTATAACTGAGGAAGAATTAATGTTCGCTATCAAAGCGCTAAAGTCAGGCAAAAGCCCAGAACCTGATGGCTTCACCGTCCAATATTATACAACTTTTCAGCAGCTATTGAAGGTCCCTCTCTTATGAGCTTTTAATTCCCTTAGTGAACCTCAGGAAATCTCCAACTCCTTCTCCTCAGCACACATTACGGTACTCCCGAATCCTGATAAAGATGTGACAGACTGTACAAGATATAGGCCAATCTCACTTCTAAATTTAGACCTGAAACTGTTGGCAAAGATTCTGGCTAACCGTCTAAGACCCCTCCTATCTAAATTGATTGGCTCTGAGCAAGTTGGATTCATGCCAGGTAGAGAAGCGAGGGATAATCTAATTAAAGTCATAAACTTAGTTCATAAGATGAATATGGATAAAGTCTCCTGTCCATAGACACAGAGAAGGCGTTCGATAGAGTGGCTTGGAATGATGGTTCATATTGCCAGAATAATTGATTGAACTGCCAAGTTAACTGAATTGTTTACATCACTGAAATACAAATCAATCTTACTGCTGAATGCTGACTTTTACATGTTAATCGCTGTCCTCTGAAAAAATATAAACACTCTTGTGAAACACATGCTAAACGCAGCAAAATCACTCGTCCCTTTACACTGGAAATCCAGCACTATACCTACAGTTAGGAACTGAATTCTTAAAATGGATGAAATTTATGAACTGGAAAGGTCAATAGCCATGGTACATGACTCTACACCCAGATTTCACAAAACATGGACACCATGGTCCAAATTCCAATTACACTGTTCAACAAATTTTTTTTTTTTGCCAGTTTTGGAAACAAAAGGATCCATTTCTTAATGAATTTCACATTCTGAGTTCAAATATAACAATGAAATTTGTCAATTGGCTCTAGTTTTTCTGTAAACGGAAGGTTTTCTACTATAGGCGTAATGACTACATAATGCACAATAATTATATAGATAGATGTCTTTCCACAAATATAAAGCAAGTGATATTGACTACATAACAAAGCCTAAATGGCATAATATATTGCATAGGATTACCAAGAAAAATTATAGCCATAAGCTAAGTTGAATCATTTTAATACTTAGGATTCTCACTAGTTTTGTCTTCAGTTTGTGTCGGTTTTGCTTCTCTTGGCTTTTCTCTTGTATTCGAGGAAAGGGCTATCTCTTACAACTGCACGTGACTACACGCTTCAGGTTCTTCCTCACTTGACTCAACCACGAAGGATTCTGGTGCTTTAGGAATTGGTAGCCCCTCTCCATGAGGAACTGGACGTATTGCCGATGGAATATTTGGATAGTGCACAGATAACTTTTTCTTCTTATTTAGCCCTTTTACAATTGGAGGCACCATACAAAAGTAACAATTACTAACATGATCTGTTGGCTCTCTCCAAATCATTGGCACAGCGAAAGGCATAGATGCCTTTTTTCCATTCAACCATTGCTCCAGTGCTGTCCCACAAGAATTGCAGCATATATGTGGTGCCCAGCTCTTGTCCTGGTCTCCTATCTTGCAGCCAAAATACAAGTTGTAGGCTTTCTTAATCATCCCTGTTATCCTCCTTTTTTGTGAGATAAAAGTTATTTCACTGCAGATATAGCAGAAATTATCTGCTTTATTCACACAAGTTCGAGGCATTACTGAGTAGCCTATATAAGCATAAAACGAAATGTAAAGATGCTGTCGAACTACAATCAGCTACAGATACTGCAGCTTTTATGCAGTGAAGTGATGCAATTAAAGGCTAATATTGCATCATCTCAGTATACATGCAATTTTCTATTGGTCACCAGTATCAATTGCGCAATATGCAGCTGAAGTTGCATCATAATTTTGAATGGCTTACGTCATTAGATGGGTGAATATATCATGGAAACTAGAGCCAATCAACATTTTTTAGGGTCATTTTCGTTTTCAGCACCCCAAAATTATGTAAGATTAGCTAATTTTATGCCCAAAACTTTTTACCTGTTGAACAGCTATCTGTGGTGTGTGGTGTGTGTGTGTGTGTGTGTGTGTCTATACTGGAACACCAACTGCCTGATACTACCCCCTTCCTTTTTTTCTTTCTTCTTCTTCTCTCCTTTCTCTTTACCTTACATCTTTCATGAACTGGTTATAATGGTTTTAGTTTTTTCAATATGTTCCAGACTTCACACCAAGAAAATTTTTTACGGTGTTCTAATATCAATGAAACATTTCAGAAGTACTATTGTGACCTACATACTCCTGTACTGAATCGCACAACTAGTACACTTTGATACTTGTATCTTACAGTAATGCCTAGCTAGATATCAATATCTGCCTCACTGGTGTATACCCTTAAATATGGCGCTGAAAATATCTCTATCTTGACAAATTTGAAGGTCAATTCCTTCCTGGATAACACCAGGGAGGGAGCCATTCCTGTGAGAGCTAGGGACAGATACCCTTACACATGTGATCCACTATAATGATAGTATGAGAAGAGAGTAAGATCAAGATTAGCTACTAAAAAATATTGGAAATTTTAGGGCACCCCCAACTAAAACAGCACGACTTTACAGATTTTTTTTTTAAAGTTCAATATTACTTCTATCAATATGTACTGTACATAAAATGCATGTGGCTGGTGCCATAATCCATGGGTTAAAAGACACCCCCCCACAGGGGAGGGACCACAGATTACAGCACTAGCTACCTGCATGTTATGTGCATATGGATGTAAGCAATGTAGAATATCATATCTATTGAACAAAAGGATGCCGATATGTTTCTATTACATGCTAAAAATGTTTCTATATTTATGTTATGATTGTGGAATGCCAATTTCTTTTACATATACAGTATGCCCAATTTTCAGAGAACCTTTTGAAATACGTAGAAAACCATATTGCTTCCAGTATCATTTTTTTAAATTTATTTATTTCAGGTACTTGTATAGCGCCGTCAATTTACGCAGCGCTTTACATATATATAGTACATTCACATCAAAGGGCATGCAATCTAAGGTCCCTACCTCACATTCATACATACATACTAGGGCCAATTTAGACAGGAACCAATTAACCTACCAGCATGTCTTTGGAGTGTGGGAGGACACCGGAGCACCCAGAGGAAATGCATGCAGGCACAGGGAGAACATGCAAACTCCAGGCAGGTGGTGCCGTGGTTGGGATTCGAACCAACGGCTCTAGTACTGCCAGGCGGAAGTGCGAACCATTTAGCCACTGTGCTGGGTATATTATAGCATACTATTCAATCTCCAGTGATATGCAAGAGTTGCAAAAATACATATGTACTAGTGTTATACACTACATTGTAATTTGCTGACATTCCACAGATGATGCTTACTTCATATTTTAAAAATTTATAGCAAAAACTGTGAAGTGATCTTAAATTGTATAATGTTGTGCTATTGTTGCCTGAAAATCCCAATATTCTTTAGTAACTAGTCTGGACTCTAAAATGAAAGGCGGTGCTGTTCTGATAATTTTTAAATCCAAACAGTTTAAATCAAGGTATGCTTGTGGACCAACTGCGAAAGCAGGAGGGGTCAAAATGGTTGTCTAGGACCAGGTGACAAGGCAGCATAAAGAAGGAAGACCCTGGACCTTGTTGGGAGCAGACAATGAATCTCAGAGACAGAGCACAGGAGATGAAATGAAAGTGCACGTGCCCACAATAGTATATGTTGCAGCACGTAGCGTGGGTAGACTACCACCCAGTGTGTCACAAGCATGGCGAGGTGCTATAGATTTAAATGTGTTGCTGCACCAACATTGTGTGGAGGCTCTCAAATGACCGTAACCTCAAAAAAAGAATAGTGGGGACACACAAAACACACTCCATGCTCCATAAGCAGGGGCAATCCCTGGTACTCGCTAAGCAGTGGTCTAGATGGCATCCTACAAACAGGCAACAGTATAGACACTGAAGGTGAACAGGCAGGAGCAACATGCGCAGAACAGACAGACTTCATCCTCCTGGAAGTCATGCTTTTAAGTCTTTAGGGAGAAGATTCCACCAGGCAGGTGTTTCATGGTCCTGGACCTATAAAAGTGTTCTACAACTAACTCACTCAGTACATGCAAGATCTTCAAAATGCCATAAATAGAGCTTAGTGCCCATAGGTCACAATACAGGTCGGACTCATTCTGTCCTCACAGCATGGTCTGGATACAGGCTATGTGGCCATTCTGGGGATCAACCAATTGTAAAAATATCAACATAAAATTGCTTGCCTCCTTCTGAGAAAAGGCATCCATTTTCCTAGGACACTAGCAAGAAACTGAAACATGTAGTGGGAGGTGTTATACCAGCCAGCTAACACTTTGCCAGTGTTCAATTCTCCTGTAAGCAGCAGCAGTAGAATTCATATATCTCAGAATTCTTCTGACACTGTGTGCCTTGGTGGATGATAAAGAAATCCAAATTACATACAGCTTATAAATACTTGGATCTGTCATGATTGGTTCTGTTATCAATGGTGTTACTCAATGAGTGCTCACTGATGGAAAAAGATAAGAGCCAACATCCTATCAATGTGGACTGTAGACCAAGCTGTATTGCTTTACAGTAGTGCAGTATGGAGAGAGAGGACAGGACCTACATGTGGCATCTGATTACAAGATTGATTGAACAAATTCCCATGGTGTTTAAGACCGTACGCATGTATATGTATTCAGCTTTTTGCCAGGAGTTAAGGTATAACAAAAAACACTTGTATCACACAAACCCCCAAATCTGCATGGTTGGTTTCTATGTTGTACATTTGTCCTATTACTACAAACTAAAGATAACATTTTTGCAGCAAACATTACTCTAAGTACAAGTATGCTGCAACAATAATAGGTTAAGCAACATCCAAAATAACAGCATAAACAATGCAATGTGTGGACATTATAAAACAAAACTTCAAAAAAAAATAAATAAAGCCATTTGCCAAGAAACACTTAAAGCAGGGCATAAAAGGGGCAAGACATATTACTCAGCTGGAAATCCATTTCTCCTTATGGTAAACAGAATAAAAAAAAAAAATTCAAAACGCCAAACTAAAATGAAACATTTTAGAAGAACAAAGCAAAATGCTAAGCATCCTCTGCTTACCCTGTGATTTTTATTTTATGTATTTTGTTTTACATGTTCCAGATCCAATCTTAATAGCAAGGAATAAAATGTGAGGGGGGGGGGGGGTACATAACTTAGAGGAATTTTTCCCCCAAGCTCTGCAGCTTGTGCATATGTAACACATTTAGGCTAAATAGTCCCAGCTACTCTGGATGGACTGTTATTGTCATTAAGAACAGAGTAGAGTTCAGTGCGGAGTTTAAACATAGAAACATAATGCATGATATTTCCGGCTGGTCTTGTATTAAATGGTGGTCAATACAGTGCCCACTACGGTGATGCTATAAAATGTCAGCATCAATAAGTACTAAATTGGTAGCGAAGGGATAAAAATGTTCCACCAAGTTTTTTTTGTTTAATCAACTAAACAGCTAGTGGATGCCTTGACACCAACAGCATGCTCCCTACCCTTGAAAGTGTTCCTTACCCCACCTAGTTCAACTCCATGTAATTTTTTTCTTGTTTTTTTAGTTTTATATTGGAAATTAGTATTTGGAACCTGTGTCCTCTTCAGTAGGGATACAGAGAGAATTTAAAAATGTACAATTGATTAATTCCATAGCTTCTGCACTACATCTACATCAGGGGTGTTCAACTTTTTGACTTTCCTGGGCCATACTGGAAGAAGAGGACTTGTCTTAGACCACACATAAAATGCACTAACATTAAGCATAGTTGATGAGCAGAAAACATCAGGCAGATTACAAGTTAGCAATCACTGATATAGACATGTTTTTATTATAAAAAGTAGAAGTGGGCAACATAAAACTAGTTAAATAGTTGAGTGCAAACATAAAAATTGCTGCGCTGTATGTTTGCACTCACACATTTGTTCACCGGCACACATTTGTAATTTTGCTAGCAGCAGCCAGTCTAATTAATCAGTCCTCTGAGCAGGTTATACTCACACACTAGTGCAATATTTGACACGGTTTTTAATAGACTAATGCATCAATATCTGGTTCAATAGATGTAGTAGCAATTCTCAGTGAATACTCAAGGTGCTCATCAGATATTTTGGTTATAATTTTGCCCTTCCTCCTTGAAAACAGTTGCTCATAAATATAGGTGCTGTCGAAAACTGATGCCATGAATAAAGCAGATTGTGAATAGTGGGATATTTTTCTTTAGGAAGATAAAACTTATAAAAGTCCCGTGAAGAGACCCTGTCAAATTTTACTTCAGGCGCATGTTTCACTAAGTGTAAAACACATTATGCTTTAGCACAGATTTTGTAGATTTTGCTGTGTTTCTATGAGCTACTAAAGATTTCAGTGAATTCTTACAAAACATATCCTTTCTCAAAGATTGTGGAATGTACATTCTATAGGCTCTATACTTTTAGAAAATATAAAGTTTGGGGAAAGGATGCCTTTTTTTTTTTCATTTTCAAGGGCGTAATTTGCATGTTAAAAATAGAAAAAAAAATGACAGACCCCATGGCACAAATTAACCTCACATTTCATCAGCGCAGTTAAGAAAGACAATGCAGCCAACAACCCCCAGAATTTTGACTGGACTATCAAATCCAATTGATCATATCATCGCTCTGATCTCCTCTCCTGTGAATAAGTTCTAAGTGTTAGAGTCTGTAGCTCATGCACTCAGTATGAACACTGCTGTGAAACAGATGAACTAATTGGGCTTATACCAGTAGAGCTGAAAAGTGAATTTAAAATGTATTTAATACCTAAAATGGAATAAGTTGGTATTTTTATTATCGTGAGATGCGATATTTAAAACAGGAGAAATGTTTTAAAAAAAATAGGTTAGATGTCTTTGAGGAGACACATCAAAGCCATTACCTGGTTGATGTTCTCTGCTCAGGGCTATCACACAGAGGTATAGAATCGGTTTGCTCCAGTGAGGACTCCTTATTCTCATAAAATCGTAGTTTAGCTTTAAGTTTAGCCACCTAATAAGAGAAAATATATTGATGAATGCAAAAATATATTGATGAATGAAAAAATATATTGATGAATGCGTCTGTTCAACCCAGTCACGCAATGCTGAATGTTCACAGAAAAAAACAAAACAAAAACAACCAAACAAACCACACACTGAAAACCTTACCTCCGCTTTCAACTCCTCACACACTGCTGCATATTTGCTGATATGGCAGTCCAGGTTGATCACGTTGCTCTTCAGCTACAGAAGATCAAATATTTAAAGAAATCAGACTTTAAAATTATATTTTTAATAGGCCTGTCTAACTGCTTACACATGGACTATCATAGCAATTCAAATATTATAAATGGATTTTGTGAGTCATAAGTAGCAGAAAAGAAAGAACATTCAGTGGGTGGTTGGCTAAGACAATATGCTCATATCACAAAGTAAAACAATGTTTTAACAACTAACTTGCATTGATGCCATATGCAACAGACACAAATTTATAGAGCATTTAGTATATCTAAAATTCTATCCACATTGGGTAGTGAAATGTCGTGCATATAGTAATAAATATTTAGGGACTTGCAGTCCACATTGTAACATTAAAGTTAGTCGTACAATTCACCATATTATCCTCACCTTTCACATTATTTTTATGGTATGCAAGTCATAACTCTCCTGGATGAAGTAGTAGGTATAGTGTATATTATTCTAAAGGCATTATTCTAAATGTGCATTGCTTGGCTGTGCAGAACGTAGGGGAACCCAGCAAAATCCAGCAGCCCTCAAGAGGCTAGTGCTACACTAAGTACTGGAGTCTTTACTCTTCAATCTTTGGACAGCCAGGCAAGTAATAGATTTCCCAGTACAGGTTCACTCTACTAAATCTCTAATACAAGTCAGTCTATGTAAAGAATTTAAATAATTTATAGGACTATCAAAGTAACAACGTATTGTAACACTAATAGGGAGGTTCAGGAAGAAAAGAGAGAGGTGCAAAGCTTTTACATAAACAGTCAAGATTAATTTCAGTTTCTTATTCTGCAGGACCTACTGATTATAATGACAGTCTACCCTGAAGCTGATCTCAGCTTATGCAGTTTATTTGAATTTATTGGGTTTTTGACAGGTTTGCTTTAAGAATTACAGCTCGTTATTAAATAACTCTGGATACATTTTACTAATGAGGAAAATAGGCATTTTATCCAACAATTCAGCAATCATTATAAAAGCAACAATGTTGTTTAAAGATCTGACAGCTACTCACCGAAAGCTTTATATCTTTGGCACGATTGGCATATTTAAGTGTATTGTAAGTATCATCATAACTCAGAGATGATGGGCTGATAGCAGCAATCATGACTGTCCTGCAGTTTCCTCCAATGGAATCCTTAAGTAGCCGGGTCAATTTACTGTCTCTGTACGGAATGTGAGCCTTCTTGCTCTAGGTTTAAAAAAAAAAAAGTCAAGAAATTTTTAGTTAACTGGCTTGTTCATGCACTGCCCCTTGAGCTTACAGGATAATTTCACCTTTTTGGACATGTACTGTAACATGTTCCCACTCCCGCAGCCTCTGCCGTTAGTGACAGCTAGTGGATCTTCTCCAGTGCTCAGAGCCAATCTAGAGCTCTGTGTTTTCTTCTGCACTTTCCGTGGATGCTTACAGAGAACAGCAGATAGATCACTTAAAGCGGAGCTCCACCCAAAAGGGGAAGTTCTGCTTTAAGGACTGCTCCCCATTAAGGATTAGCACCTTTGGGGAGCGGGTACCCGAATTTGACAGGTACCCACTCCCACTTCTGGTCCGATCGCCTAGGCAATCGGAAGCAGAAGATGTCCTTCCTCCCTCCCTCCCTGTAGTCTTTTGGGACACGCGACAGGTCCCAGAAGACTACAAGACCATTCATGAAGCGCAGTGCTACTCGCACATACGCAGTGGGGACAGGTAAGTGGCTGTTTTTTTAAAAGTCAGCAGCTGAAGTTTTTGTAGCTGCTGACTTTTATTTTTTGATAGGTCGAGTAGAACTCCGCTGCTGTTTCTTTGCTTTCCAGTCAGGACAGGATATACATGAAGCAAATAACTGGTATCCTATGGTTCTGATTACTTGGAAGTCAGCTCTAAAGTGACACAGACATTTTTAACTTTCAAAACAATGACTGCATTAGTTTTCTTTGTGGTGTAGTTGCATTGTAACGTGTTTTAAATGTGTCTAAATTGGCCCTAGTATGAAATTCTACTGAGTGTGACTAAGATAGCGGCCTCACCTGCTATGTGCCCCAACATCAAGAGAAAAGATTTATAGAAAAGTATTCTAAGAATAATAATTACAGCATTTAATGAAAACTACTTCAATTTGTTGATTTTCTGTACTTGAAGTACAAGTTCAGCCTTTTTTTTTTTTATGAATACATTACTTATGTAGTGAGAAAACCCTGTTTTGTGCACCTCTTTGGACTTCGGCCTGGTTCACTATAGTTCAATTTCCGATGTGACTTGTGCCACATGCCCCATGTTGAAGACATTTGGCTTGGTATGGTTCAAGAGAAGAGGGGACGCAGATCATCCTTCCCCTTTCTTGGATGCTTGAATAAGGGTCTGGTATGAATTTTGGGTGGGACCTCATGCCATTTCTCCTGGTGTGGGATCACCTTAAAGTGGTTATAAAGGCTAAATTTAGACAGGATCCAATTAACCTACCAGCATGTCTTTGGAGATATAGATATATATATATATATATATAGATATATATATATAAAATCCTCTATATAAGGTAAGAACATCCTGGAACTAGATTTTTTACTGTCCAGGTTGAAGGCTGCACCTGTTGAAGAAAGTAATCTCAAACTGGACGGGTTGTGGTTGGAGTCAGGGACACATCTCAGTATATTTAGGGGACCCTTTCTTTTTAAATCTGAACTTGTACTAGTACAGAAAATCAATTTACAGTTTATTTACATTTACTTATGTAAATCATTCATTCAGTTATTGGTCACACATGCTTCTGGACCAGCTATAATTTCCACGAGTGCTCAAACATTTGTGTGGCCATGAAGAAGGAAAAGAATACTTCCCTGGTGCCAGCTAATCTTTGTAAGAGAACTATAGTGACGGTTGAATATAATCCAGGCAGTAAATATTTATTATCTCAGGATCTGAAGGGTTCATAGAGGTCTGCCAACACCAACAAGAATCTCAATATACAGTTAAAAAGAACAGACACTAATCAGTAATATGTGATAAATAATTGTGTATACAATGTTAACAATATGAGGACAATAATTCTCATTACATATCTGACAATAACAGTGCTGCCTTACCTGCAAGTAAAGTGATTCCTTTCAATTAAAAAGAACATACACGTCATACTCACCTGCTCTGCGCAAACGTTTTACAAAGAGCAGCCCTGATCCTTTTTTTTTTTTTTTCCTTCTTCTTCTTTAGAATCCCCTGCCAGCGCTCCAAGCCCCCCCCCCCCCCAACCATGTGCCCCTATAACAAGCTTGTTGCTATGGGGACACTCAGGCAAGCTCGCTCTGGAGCCACGCTCCGTGTGCCTATTCACGCAGACAGCATGGCTCAGCCCCACCCTCGCTTTCTCTATATTGGCTCACTGTCTGACAGCAGCAAGAGAATGAATACAACTGTTCTATTTTTTTTTTTAATTTAAATAAAATTGTCTTCCTGGATTTCAGCTTCAAACTAGGAGCGGTTTTGCTAGCTAATTAATTACTGCAGATGGGGTGATATGCCCCTGTGTAAAACATTTGAGGAGATCCTTGTAGGGAAAAACTGATATTTCATGTTTATAAAAGGGACATTTTTAAGCAGGACATTATCCTTGAAACTGTAAAAACTTTTTTTTTTTTTAAATCTCAAATAGAAACACATGTCTCAGTGGAAGTTATTCTGTCCTTTAAGTCCGCTTATGTGGAACATCCCAAGTTTGTAAACTATTGCGGAACGTAAACACAATTAACTTGTGCCCAGTGTATGAGCAACCTAGGCAAGGAAAACATCGCTGTGTGTTTGCTTTTTGCCCAGGAACCCAGAACACAGAACAGACACTTGAGACTTTTCTTAAAGCCCAAAATAACAAGCTATTAATCAAACATGAAACCCATATGACAGCAATCAGAACAGCCACATGTGTGCGCAGGGGACAAAGGGTACCTTGGCATCAGCTAACGCATTAATGACGTTTATGAGAGCAAGAAGTGAACGATTGATGTTGGCACCTTCCCTGAGGCGCTCTCCTTTGGCATTCGTGGAAGAAGCTCTTTCAGACCCAGCCAGGTCAATAAGGCTCATCTTAGCTACACGGATGTCCTGACTGATGCTTGCTGTGCGGTCTTGCTGTTTTACGTAGATCTGCAAAAGATGACAAAGCGATGTGGTTGGTGTTCATAGAATTTCTAGAACTTTATAAAGAAGAAGAACAGTGATCTTTGTACCAAGACCCTAAAGCATGAGTACAGCTCTCGGGGAAAGTCTGATGTGATTTTTACATACTGTATGCATATTACAAAGGTTTGTAACCACAGCTGTTATATTTTACCAAAGACTGTTGGTGGGGACAGAGACAAAGGTTGATATTGCCATATGTCAAACCCTTACACAGAATGGTATGTTTGCAATGGGGCGTGTTCTGATCTGCAGCAATAAAAGTAGTTGTAAACCTCAGACATGAAATCTGAACAAAGCACATACTTCCTCAGTCATCAGCATGTCATTTCTGACAAGATTACCTGACACCAAGAGCAAAAAAGGTGACGGGGAGGGGGATTCCTTCCCCAACCACATGTCTCAATGAAGCCCAATATTATAATTTCTAAGGGCTCATGTACACGAGCAGCTGCTAAACTCGAGTTTAGGAGCTTTTGGCCTTTTTTTTTTTTTTTTTTACCAAAGCTCCTAAACTCAACTCCATAAAAGGATGTCCATGTACACATAGGCTTTTAGCAGAGTTTAGTAGCTGCCGCGTTTAGGTGAGGTTAAAGCACACTCTCCTGAACGTGAAAGAATCGTGTTCAGGATAGGAACATTTTGACCGCCGACCACGGGAAACCAAAAAAAAGCAGCACCGCGGTCACCGCGTTTTGTGTTTTCCCACAGTCGGTGGTCACGGTAGGCTCATGCACATGGAGCCTAAATACTCATTCAGTTATCAATTGGAGCTGCGAGAAAGCCACGTTTACATTCTTGGTTGGATCTTGTATATTGCTAAGGACCTTCCCTCCCTCAGTATGAAGGTGCTCAGGCCGGCAAAATGGTTGCACTCAGCGCTGTGCTGCTGGAGAAAGTTAAGGTTAAATATCAGTAACAAGGGGTGGGCTATCAAAATACAGGTGAACATTGTTTTAAAGACTAAGTTCTCCTTTTGAAAAAAAAAAAAAAAAATCCCCATTTTTTGGAGAAAAAAAAAGTGCTTTTATTATTTGTTTTTTCTAAAGGAGCCTGCAGAGCATTGCACCTGCAATCAGTAGAACGCAAGTGCAATCTCAGGCTTCTGCAGATTCTCAGGATAGCAGTCTGTCCATGCCTCGTAAGGGCAAACAGCTGACTGAAGAAAGATCAATGAACCACCAAAGCGCTCACTAGCACCCTAGTAGTTCAATAAGAACTACAAGCTGTTAGCCGCAACGGCTGACAACATCTGTAGTATATCTATTCACAGGAAACTGAGGAAAATGACACAGCCGGAGCCCAGCAACACGGTTTTCAACTAGTGACAGCAGGTGCGGAGAGATGATCCTCTGCCCGCAGTCGCAGGGAGTGGGGATAGGGGGGAAGTTGCAGCTACTGAAACATGTTACACCCTAAAAACATGTTCCAAATGGTGAACTTATCCTTTAATTAGAAATATGTGCTTACCGGAATTAAACTACACCTAACCACGTATCAGTTCAATAGGCAACCACTTCAGCTTCCTGTGCTCTAATCTTTCATAAGAAAAAAAAAGGAATGTATTCGATCTACAAAAAAGAACACATGTACAGCCATACAAGCACATTACCTGAAAAACAGCATGTGATCGAGATGAAGAAGCGTTGGCATCTGTTGGATGCTGAGTGCGGTTAAGGTTCCCATTTGCTAACATTTGGAGTAGCTGTTCTGCAGACTTGGGCTTCACGATAATTAGGAGGAGAAAAAAATATATAAATATATAAATCTCTGATTAAGCAACTTTAGCAAATCCTAATTCTGTCCTAATTTGTGAAATCTTTCTATATATGTATTATTTGCCATATCTGTTTAAGTCATGGGCACATACTAAAAATACCAGACCTTGTGCCAAGCATGTACTGTTTTGAATTAGAGATACAGTTAAAGCAGAACTGAACCCATTGATTTAATGCTTTCAAAAAAACAGTGACATTCCCAACATGCTGGGAATGCTGTCACATTTGCTTGTACTTTCATACAAACTGTCAAACCATCAAATGATCACATGTGCAGCACCATGGCAGTTGCAAATCAAATCTAAAATAGCAGCTTCCTTGGCTGGAAAGGACAGGAGAGTTTAGTTCCACTTTAAACCTACTGTATGTCCACAGCAGACACTTTTGCATGCAACTGTTAACATAATTGTTTTGATGAAATTCAAGACCCCAGATCAAAGCCTACTACACACGATGAGAACATCGGACCAATGAGTGTCTTTTTTTTTGCATGCTAGTCTCATATCGAAAAGGAATAGGTTACTAAAGATATAAAAATTCTCAAAAAAAAGAATACAACTTCCCCTGATGATGTAATGTATTGTATTGTAATGTATCCTCTCATTTCCAAGCATGCACGGTCTTGGTCATTCAATTTTGTACGGATGAATACTGTACTGACTAAAAGAAAATCATTAGTTCGGTTATCATACAAGAAAAAATGTTGTGCTTGTCCCTTCAGATAATTTTGCATGAATTGTTGTGATCATCTCTCAAAAGCTGTGTACTAAAGATCAAATTATGGTATGATTGCTCTGCACTATTTCTCATCATATGTACTAACAGCATTCCTATATCATCATGGTAGTACTACATGCAGTACTTAGTGGGAAGTGTCCCCTATTACTGATAGGCGGCGCACATAACGAGAGCCAGTCCAGAGACGGTTATTCAAGATGGCAGACACCAGTGTTAGCGCGTGCATGGAACAGTGTGTAGTGATGAAGTTTCTTGTGAACGAAAGGTGTAAAACCTGCAGATATCTACAGAAGATTTCAAAACACAGTACAGTGATGACACACTCAGCAGCAGTAAAACATCTGAATGGTGTAAACATTTCAAAGATGGCCGTATGTCAGTCAGTGACAATCCCAGCCATGGTAGTTGCCAGCCCACAGCAATCATTTCTGTGAACAATCAGCATGTGGAACGCCTGATCCTGGATAATCAATGCATATCCTGTGGTGAAATCGAAAAGACGAATCTTTCTGTGGGAACTGTGAACACAATGGTGACGAAGTGAAGCCAGCTGTCCTAGGATAGTTTAGGCATACTGACAAATCTTTCTATACTGAAGCTTTCCAGGCATTAGTTAAATGATGGGATAAGTGTATAAATGTAGCAGGGGAGTATGTTGAAAAATAAATGCATTTTCCACTTCTTGAAATTTGTTCTTTTATTACATAAACTAAAAAAGTACTGGTTTGACTTGAACGCCCCTCATAGATATACCAACAATTAAGGAGTGAAAGTCTTCATGATGGGACAGTTTTGATCCATCTATTATTATTTTAACATGCTGATTGTAACATGTGTGGAGAGCTTAAAGCTTATCTAATCCCAAAGAAAAAAAAAAAAAGGTAATATATTGCAGGGTACTAATTCTTAGATGTGGTAGCTGCATTAATTTTCTGTTTTTAGTTTTCCTTCTCTCCCCTGGTGATCCAGCCAGCAACAAAACTCCTCTTTAACCACTTTACAACCGCACTATAGCCGAAAAACGGCTACAGTGCACTTGTTCAGTTCTGGGAGGGCGTTATATATGGCGTTGTGTCCTACAGACACAGCTGATAACATGACTAGGTAAAAGGCCAATAACAGCGGCCTTTTACCATGTGATCAGCTGTGTCCAATGACACAGCAGATCACAAAGTAAATACAGTTGCTGTCACAGTGTGAGGAAAGTAACTGGCAAATGTCACAGAGCAGGTCGGCACTGATAATCAGGGCATTGATCATCAGTGCCCAGCAGTGCCACCCATCAGTTCTGCCCAGCAGTGCCACCCATCAGTGCTGCCTATCAGTGCCGCCTATCAGTGCACATCAGTACTGCCTATCCGTGCCAGCTCATTAGTGCTGCCTATCAGTGCAGCCTCAAAGGCACATCAGTGAAGCAGAAAAATTATCTGTTTGCAAAATTTTTTTAAAAGAAACAAAGAAAAACTTTTTTGAAATGTTTTTGTTCATAGTTAAAAAAAACCCCCAGTGGCGATTAAATACCACCAAGAGAAAGCTCTATTTATGTGAAAAAAATGATAAAAATTTGATATGGGTACAATGTTTCATGACCACGCAATTGTCATTCAAAGTGGAACAGTACTGAAAGCTGAAAATTAGCCTGGGCAGGAAGGGGGTAAAAGTGCCCGGTAAGTAGAGTGGTCAAAGGTGACTCCTCTATCAAAAGAGAACAGAGACACCCTTGGAAAGCAGAATTGTCTGGAGAAAAGAAATTTTAGATGAATTATTAGATTTAGATGGACTTTACATACGTGACTAACAAATTAAAGCTTAACTCCAGCAAACCTGTTAAACTGTTTTTTTTCCTTTTGGGATAAAGGTATTAACGAAATAAATAAAAGCTGACCATTCTAAGCATCACTAGCAGTGGTAAAATGGTTTGTCTCAAACCTCTAGCTGCCACTTTTCTTTACAGCTTAGTCTGTTAAAAGATTAGATGCTTACTGACAGGATGAAGAGGTAATAAAATGAAGTTACAGGAGGACTCAAGTATTGGCTGCAGTGTTAACACAAGTGACGGACTGCCTCATATATGTAATTTTTTATTCTGCCTTTAGTACCACTTTAAAACAAGTCAGCAGTGACAACTCCCACATTTCTAACATGACAAGTAAAATAAGCTGCAGCCAAATGCCATTCTCTATCCCATAGAAAACCTCAGACCAGATAAAGCACTCCTCCAGCTGCCTTGGCCTATAATAGCTCAGGGGGCTTCAGTATTCACTAAGCCAGAAACTTGTGTATTTACCTGCATTTAAAATTTGGTGTTAGCAGTCCTCCCCTGTACAACAGAGATTAGACTTGATAAGGGAGAAGTAGCACACTGAGACAGTCATGCTGGCAGGAGATGAGATCAGAGTGACAGTTAAACTTATCTTGCTGCTTCTCCTTCACTGCCCAAACATAGGATGGGACAGAGACAAGGCCTAGTTGTGTTATTTAACTACACTAGAAAAAAGCAGGTCTCCATGATGGCTGCACTGTATAAGAGGGCGGTTTAAATCTAACGAATGATTGGGCAGAAATACTACACTATAGGCAGGTAGAACAGCTTTCATACATGCATTTTCTCTGGGTATTTAGCTGTTTGCCTGGAGTTTAGCTTTAGAAACTCCCTCAAAGTGATATTCCTGCTGTAGCTAGAGTCTAGTTGTCAATCACATGCTTCTATTATCTCTAGGATATGCAGGAAGTCCTCCCTTTCATAGGCCCTGGTATTTAACATCATACTTTGATTTTTCTTCTAATGTTAAAAAGGAAAATCATTTTGCATTCTCTATAGTTTAAAATACTAAAAACAGGGAGAACGGGACCTCTTTGCAATGAATGCAACAAGTGTGAAAGTCAGAGAACCACAAACTTTGATCTCACCACTAAAGCTTGTGAGAAAATCTAGTAATGACCGACGTAACAGCTCCAGCATCTACCAACAACTGACATATCAAGTTTTAGCTAGCCTGACCGTTAAGAGGATCTGACTGCTAACTAGTTGCAGTGTGGCTACAAGTCAAAGCATAATGATAAGCTGGAACAAGACCAGGGGCAAAACCTCCTGTGTTCCTCAACATGAAGTTACCATGAAGCCTTCATAGATGTATATCTGAGCAGAACAAATCACAACAGGAAGATAACTGCAGTGTATAACTGGCATGGAGGAATAAAAGCAGATGGTGTATAAATCAGTACAGAACAGGACTTGTTTCCAAGAAGATATCTGACTGCATCAATTATATTCCACACTAGATAAGTAAAGACAAGGATATCTTTAAAGTGGATAAATCTTTTGGTAATTGGGCACAGAATAGCTGTAGGGTACTACAAATTATAAAGACACTCATATCCTGGTATTATTTACAAAATAGTCTTTGAGAAGACACAAAAAAAAAAAAAAAAAAAAAAAGTCTTAAAGGAAAAAGTATAATGGCTTTTGGTAGATTTTTTGTTTTTTAAATCTACGGTATCTTTATGTGAATTTTACATGTTTATTGACCAATGTTTTACATTTGTTTTCAATAATATTAAAAAGGGAAACTATAATGGGTTTTGATCTATTTTATAGTTTATAAATGGACAATTTCATATCTGTTCTGCTCAAGGCACAGCCTGTCATAGCCAATGACACTTTGCTACAATGTAAAAGTAGTGAGTGTACAGCTTGTATAACAGTGTAAATTTGCTGTCCCCTTAAAATAACTCAAAAAACACAGCCATTAATGTCTAAACCACTGGCAACAAAAGTGAGTACACCCCTAAGTGAAAATGTCCAAATTGGACCCACAGTGTCAATATTTTGTGTGGCCACCATTATTTTCAAGCACTGCCTTAACCCTCTTGGGCATGGAGTTCACCAGAGCTTCACAGGTTGCCACTGGAGTCCTCTTTCACTCCTCCATGATGACATCATGGAGCTGGTGGATGTTAGAGACCTTGTGCTCCTCCACCTTCCATTTGAGGATGCCCCATAGATACTCAATAGGGTTTAAGTCTGGAGACATGCTTGGCCAGTCCATCACCTTTACCCTCAGCTTCTTTAGCAAGGCAGTGGTCGTCTCTTGGAGGTGTGCTTGGGGTCGTTATGTTCGAATACTGCCCTGCGGCCCAGTCTCCGAAGGGAGGGGGATCATGCTCTGCTTCAGTATGTCACAGTACATGTTGGCATTCATGGTTCCCTCAATGAACTGTAGCTCCCCAGTACCGTCAACACTCATGCAAACCCAGACCATGACACTCCCACCACCATGCTTGACTGTAGGCAAGACACACTTGTTTTTGTACTCCTCACCTGGTTGCCACACACACTTGACACCATCTGAACTAAATACATTTATCTTGGTCTCATCAGACCATAGGACATGGTTCCAGTAATCCATGCCCTTAGTCTGCTTGCCTTCAGCAAACTGTTTGCGGGCATCATCTTCAGAAGAGGCTTCCTTCTGGGACGACAGCCATGCAGACCAATATGATGCAGTGTGCTGCGTATGGTCTGAGCACTGACAGGTGACCCCTCCCCCCCCCCTTCAACCTCTGCAGCAATGCTGGCAGCACTCATACGTCTATTTCCGAAAAACAACCTCTGGATATGACGCTGAGCACGTGCATTCAACTTCTTTGGTCGACCATGACAAGGCCTGTTCTGAGTGGAACCTGTCCTGTTAAACATTTGTATGGTGTTGGCCACCATGCCGCAGCTCAGTTTCAGGGTCTTGGCAATCTTCTTATAGCCTAGGCCATCTTTATGTAGAGCAACAATTTTTTTTTTCAGATCCTCAGAGAGTTCCTTGCCATGATGTACCATGTTGAACTTCCAGTGACCAGTATGAGAGAGTGAGAGCGATAACACCATATTTAAACACACCTGCTCCCCATTCACACCTGAGACCTTGTAACACTAACGAGTCACATGACACCGGGGAGCGAAAATGGCTAATTGGGCCCAATTTGGACATTTTCACTTAGGGGTGTACTCACTTTTGTTGCCAGCAGTTTAGACATTAATGGCTGTGTGTTATTTTGAAGGGACAGCAAATTTACACTGTTATACAAGCTGTACACTCACTACTTTACTTTGTAGCAAAGTGTCGTTTCTTCAGTGTTGTCACATGAAGAGATAGAATAAAATATTTGCAAAAATGTGAGGGGTGTACTCACTTCTGGAAGATACCGTAACCTTTGTTTTAGAAGTAAACATTTGATACACCACAAGGTTTTCCAAAGCGCAGTGAGATTGCTATACTGAGGAAACAATTTAGCTAACGTAGCTTCCTTAGTTCTGTTTATAAAAAAAATAAAATATGTATGGAACCACTAAACACAAGGTTTAAAAAAGGGAGGATCCATGACACTTATTTGGTAAAGCATCATGGCTTTCTAATAAAAAAGACAAAAACAAAAACACAAGCACATTTTCCAACAGCCTGCAGAGATTGACCGAAATGGTGAGATGTTGCCACCTCTGTTGAAAGGGGGGGGGGTGTCTAAGACCCAAAAGTGGTTATAAACCCAAAAACCACACTTTTTTTATATTACAGCTTACTAATTCTTAGATGTGATGGCTGCATTAGTTTTCTTTTTTAGGCTCTCATTTCCTTTAACTTTCACCCAGTGATCTGGCCAGTAAGTCAGTTGTCTTTCAACAGATGTAGCACCTACAAGGTTTAGACCAACTGTTTACTACTTACAATGATCAGCTTTTATTTATATCAAACCTTCATCTCAAAAGGAAAAAAAAAAAAAATGTGTGCTTACAAATTGTTAGCTTGAGGTAAGCTTCATTTTGTTAGGGTATCTAAATCTGCTAGTGCATCTAACACTGCCGTTCCCCAGACTGACAGACAATGCTGCTGTCCAAAGGTGCCCCCTGTGCTCCTTCATCCAGAGTGGGAGCACTCTAATACAGGAGGTCTGATAGATCACCAGGTGAGAAAAGAGGGAAAAAAAAAAATGAAAAACGAAAACCGATTCAGCCACCACATCTAATTATTGGTAAGCAGCAATATAATACATATTTGGTTTTGGATTTGTCACTGCTTTAAACCTGTACTGAGGGGCTTTCATTGTTGACTTCTCCCAGCCCCTGCCCCACTATAACAGTGCCAGATGGTGACTACGAGCAACAAAATAGTGCTCATGAAGGCACCAAGCTACATAAACACTTGAAAGTACAACAGGAACCTTAGCCTCTAATACTGGGTCACTGATCAAAATACACCCCCAGAACTACAGTGCAGCAAGATCTGGGCATTCACACAACCTGCTGACTGGACAATGAAGAGGCAATTAGCACACTGATAATGTTACCCATCTGTTCACTCTTCTCTCTCCTAGTGTCAGAGCATTCCCCATCCACACTTGTGCATGAAACAGAGCCTAATTGTCCACTATTATTGGCCCTCATATACCCTGTCTGAGTATTGCTGTGCAGGTCATTACATGAGGCTGATACAAATTCAACTAGTTCTAATACTCACATTTAAAACACCTAAAACTGAACAAGGTAAAATGGACAGCATTTTGACTTACTTGATGAAAAGAGAGACCCTGAACTACAACTCCCTTTTGTGGATCTTCTCTGATTGCAAGAGAACCTTTAGGTTCCAACAAATCCTGAATCTGTTCATTGTACACCTGATGACAAAAAACAAAAATTATAATATGATGCACAGTATGAACATTGAAATTGTTTGACTGTTACTAACAATATAATTATAAACATGCATTTACAAATGCGGAACAATGTGCATCTTATAAAGAAAAGAAAAAAAAAAAGGAGAAAGAAGAATACACTCAAAACCATGTCTTTATTTTTCCTTTAACTGTAAGTGGACATTTCTGTGTTGAATCATTTATCACCTAGTTAAATGTTCTGCAAACCTCAGCAGGAGACCTCCCCTCCAGTCATTCCGACCACAACTGGAGCAGTGCCAAAAAATAGAAAAACACCACCAAGGGTATTCACTATTCTCAGTGAAGTGATGTAAGAAAAAAAAAAAAAAAAACTACCAGCTAATACTTTTTGAATCTTAAAAACAAACAAGCCAGTGAGTGATTCAAATAGGGAGCAGTTCAGATTTTTGATGGCTATCACACACACACGGCAGCTGCTGCGGGGGAGAAGAACTCCTGCATGCTGTCACTTGGGAGGACACAGCAATGTTACAACCTGAATACAGGAATAACATGTTTCTAAAAGGAGAACTTAGCTTTTAAGTGGTGTCAGAACATGAGCCTTCTGAAATCTGAATTTAAGACTACTACTTCTAGAGCTGTCAGATGGTGGAAATTAACTCTTATCAGATGTCTGGAAATAAACAGCTTTTTCCTTAACAGAATTAAAGCAACAGGTGGATTTGAATGTAAACTCACGAAAGGCAGTCTGCTAGTTGACAGGTTGAAAGCTGCCAATGGACATCCCAACAGCCATGTTATAGTTGACCTTATCTCAAAATGTAGGTCCACTTTAAATCAATCAAGGATGCATTAGCAGGGTGGGTATCAAATGAGCATACTCTCAAAGCATACTGTCAGGTTTAGATAAAAAGGTTCAAATGATCCTGATCCAAAACACCATGGGACTTTCCCATTCTAGCTGCGAGATAAATGAATGTATATTTGAATATCTCCACCCTCCATCTAAAATACCTTACTACTAAATTCAGAGTTTCCTTACATGTGAAGGGACATGGGAAAAAAAATAAAGATAGCTGCTCATGTGAGTTGTGACAAAAAAACATCCTGGTTATAAAGGAAGGATTTAAAAAAAACAAACTATATGGATTTCCAAGAAGTAGAAAGTCTCCTCTACTAGCCCAAGAGATCACAACATTCAGTTCCAATATTATATAATCCAAGTCCCCCTTACCTGATAGGATGTGACACATGAAGTGACCACCACAGCACGGGGATGGACAGAAATGGACAGCAATTTTCCCAAAAAAGGCATCAAAATAAACTAACTTCTCCTGGATTCGTAAAGTGAACTTTTTTTTTTTTGTGAGTCACTACTGTACACCTTATTAAGCTCGATTACCAAATTTGTTTCTGATCATAAGCAATTGCCAAGCAGAACACACCTCTAGATAAGAGATAACAACTTCACATGACTTCTCTTCTTTGATAGCTTCAATACGCTGATAAAGCTCCACCATAGTTAGATACATCACCCCAGGATCAGCCGCACTTCCCAGCATTGTGTGCGTCTTCCCTGCACCTGTAGCTCCATATGCAAACACTTAATATGAGAAGAAAAAAAACAAAATGGTGAAAAAGGATAGCTCTTGCTAGGAACATCAGTGGGTAAAAAGAGAATTGTGTTTTCTAGCTGTAGATTTAATTATAGCAAGATTGTTTTTTTACCCATTCAGCCTGAAAGTTTAGCAAGGTGTAGAACATGGCTCAAGCATGGATATACACAAACATGGTCAAATCTGCTGCAGGCTATAAACTTTTCAGGTAGGACAGAACATTGTGCACCTGCATGATAACACATCTAAAGCCCCATACATACAGGCTGAAATCAACCAGTTCAGCAGACACTGGACAGTATTCAGCCCATGTGTATGGGTCCTTGTTTGACAGAAGCTGATCTCCTGGCCGGCTTCTGTTGAACGAGCTTGCTGGAAAACTGCTGATTGGCAATCGATCGGTGCTGTCAGGCAATGGCTGCAATGCGTTGACCAGGGTGTTCTGGCGGACGAGGAGGGGGGTATGGTGATTTTAGTCCCTGTCAGAACACAATAGCTCAGTGGGGAGATCCTTGTACTAAAATTGCATCGTTAGTACAGCGACCTGCTCCTGAGCTCCTCAGTTTACATGCTTTATTGTGCACATGCGTCTCTAATCTGTGGGTGAGGTTTACTAAAACTGGTGCAATTGTGGATAGTAACCAATCAGCTTCTAACTTAAACTTGTTCAATTAAGCTTTGGACAACATAACCTAGAAACTGATTGGTTACTATGCAAAGCTGCACCACATTCTGTGTGCACCACTTTTAGTAAATCTCCCCCTAAGTGTCCCAAAATAGCAAGCAGCCTAAGTCTAATCTAAAATAGAAACTTAAAAGCTGGAACCTGACTACTTGCTAAGGACTATACAATTATTTCCTCTTCAGACCCTCCAAATACAAGGGGACAGTTGAGGAGCTGTTTTTTCATCTGTACAACACTATGTGAAGTCATAATTCTACCTATGTACAAATGATTTTCTATTCAAATTGTTAAAGTGAAAAGTTCTAAAAAAGTGCTGACAGGTAGGCAGTTTTTTAAGGATAGAAGAGACAGTGTTAGTCACCTATGCCATAGAAGCTTCTACCTGCCTGTCAAAACTTAAAAATGTATGCAGAGCCATACATCTATAGCTCAGTGTACAGTCTTTGCCAAGACAAAATAGCTCACATGTGCCTGTCTGGTAATTAGGTTTTTCCAGCGTTCCCAATTGGGAGGCCAAATACTTCAAAATCTGGAAGGTGGAAGTGCTGGCGATAGAGGAGAGCGATGAAATTTCAGGGCTGGGAATAATTTTTTTTCTATTAGGTAAATCTGCCATAATGTGCAAATATGCTGTGCGTACGTGTACATTATGGCCGCAGTCCCCTAGGGACCCATATCTTGAAAATATTCTGGCAGTTTATTTTCGCTTTAAAAATCAAAGAAAATTTTACAAATATCAAAAACATTCCGACATTATTGTAATCATGTTTTTCTTACTTACCAGAACAATTGAAGCCATTTAATACACCATCAATAATCGGCTTAGTTGTGTGCTCAAAGACTTCTTGTTGCCTGCTATGCTCGCCGAAAACACGGTCAAAAATGAACTTCAGGTCCTTCCCTTTGCGCCTGTTTCCATCGTGACCTCGCAGACCCGAAAAGACCCCGGATGTCTCAGGTTCATCTGGGTCAAAAACCAGAATGCTGTGGTCCACTACTTGAACAACTGGACACTGGTTCCCTTCTTCTTCCCGTGTGTTAGGGGGGCGAACCCGAACCACAACAGACACATTGCCCTCTTCAGGGGATGCAGCAGCGGTCATAGCAACTGAATTTGATAGACGACCAGAGATCTCTGCGGAGGGGAAAAAAAAAAGAAAAAATAAAGAACTTTTTAGAAAACGGATGACATGATTTGGGTTCTATTTGCAGCTTCCCTATTGAATGACATCAGTACTTTTAAAAAAGTATTTTTGGGTCACAGTCAGCATTCAGTAATAAAACATCCATGAAATAAATTATTAAAGGAGAACTCTCCTCTCATGCAAAGAAATCTCCCCTTTCTCTATGCAATTCAGCTGTTTCACACAAATTCTATTGTTTGAACTGCAGATCAGAATGGAGGAAACCACACAGAAAGAGCAGAGACTGCTGTGTGGTGTTCCCAAACAAGGACACCGGGAGGTACAGAAAGTATCATTTACAGATTTCTCTTAGTGATCCAAAAGCTCCAGGGAAAAACTTTGTTGAGGTTTCCTTTAAAGCAGATCTAAAGTTCAGAGCCAATTATAAAGTTCTTTTTCAACCTACTTTCTTAAAATACATTTTTCAGCACACACAAGTCTGTTGTCATTGCAGATTTCTTCAGATGTGGGCGCTCTACAGCTATGAGTACACAGGGATGTAGCAGGCAGGTCAGGACTACACTTCCCATGATGCGGGGTGTTCACATGATTAAACAAAGTTTAGCCCCTTTATGTTCAACAGAAAGTAAAGCAGCCAAATGTAACCCATTCAAGCAAATGGGACCACACTGCAACCACATGCCCAAGCCCACTCTGCAGCACTTATGAAGTGAAAAACACACAGCAAGGAAGCGCATATCATGGTCTCACTGCCTGTCAAAACCCTCTGAAAAGTGATCAAAACACCAATCCCTTTTCAGAGGCTTGGCAATCTTGCTGCACATATAAACATAAGACACGACAGAATGGTTTTCACATAAATAAAATGTATATAATTTTTTGTGTGTTTGGTTACACTTCAGAGACGTTAAAATGATTGCAAAGTCAATTAAAAAAAAATAAAAACAACAAATACGTCATACTTACCTGCTATGTGCAATGGAATTGCACAGAGTGGCCCCAATCCTCCTCTACTGGGGTCCCGCCAGCACTCCTGGATTCTCTTCCTAGTGAGTCCCCATATGAAGCAGCTTCCTGTCGTGGCACAGCTGCGTCCAAAGACACCTGCCCCCTCCTCACAGCATTTGACTGACAGCAGCGGAAACCAGTAGCTCCTGCTGCCTTAGTAAAGCCTATTAGAGCAGATAGAAGACAGAACCACATGCAGACAGGCACAGCGCTGGATCGAGTAAGGGGGATGGGGGGGTGAGGGGGGCGATACCAATAACTAAACATTTTTTTACCCTAATGCAGTGCATGCATAAAGGTAAAAAGTTTTTAGATTTTACAACTTTAAGGTAGAACTAAAGGCATTTCTTTCATATTGGATAGCGCAAGAGAGGGTTATAACCTCTGTCGGGTTTATATTTTCCATCTGTGTCCCATAGCTAAAACAGGTAGTGTGATTAAATCCCTCCAAAGTGAGGGGATCCCTAGTTGTCACCAGAAGTCGTGTGCCCATTGGAAGATTTCCCCTCTATTAGTGTTCTGGTGTCAGCCCAAAATGTGGGATTTATTTCAACTTTCATGGATAATGATAAAAAGGACAAATAGAGAGAGTGAATCTTACCTTGTAAGTGCCAAGAGTACCCCCCCCATAAACGCATGAACAAATCCCCCTAATGAAGCCACGTGACCCGGTGGCGTAACGCGTAGGGGAGGGGCTCTGACGTCACGACGCCATTCAGACACATGGTGAGTACAGACAGGGTGTAAGAGCACAAACTCAAGCAAATTATATATTCAAAAAAGCGTATATTGGTTGTTTATGATGTGAGTGCGCATTTGGATGATAAATAAAGCTATTTTTATAAAGGATAAGGCACTATATATTTATTCTCTTGCATGTTAATCAAGAATATGGAGGATTAAAGAGGAAAGGTGGAGGAAGTGCATAGACCCCTGGAGGACAGAGGGAGAAAACCATATCCACCAATTACACAAACAGGGATCAGCAAGTCCAGGAGATCCCCAGAGGGAGAAGTGTAGTGTTACAGTTTACCCATCAATTTGGAACAGGATTACAGCAATAAAATGAACATCTTATCCACATAAGGACATAACAGTGATTTTAGCCTTACTTAACGGTTTGGCTAAAAGTGAGGTGAGCGCATAATATATTCAGATTATAATCAGGGAGTGGACTACAATTGGAATTGTTTGATTTGCAGATTTGGACATTATATTGTATATATATATTATTTATCACATTGGTTTATATATAGGATATTCATTTTGAGCACAGTAATGAATTTGAGCACAGGCTGAAATAATATTCATTTTTATAGATTGGCACAGGCATTTCATCTAATTTGTAAATTGACACAGGCATATTATTAATTACATAATGGTGTTAGAAATACATATTTTTAAGTTTAGTTAATTATTAATGGTGGAGTGTGACACTTACAAAATTATATATTTATTTATCACTCTTGCACAGTTATATGAGTATGTGCAAAAAGTGTTAGTGAACCACAAAAATAATTTATTTTATTTAATACCACATAGTAGCTCACAAGTACATACACTTATTATTGAACATAAACACACATCGGGGCACTTACGCGTGAAAACGTCGACGGCTATGCACGTTACATATTGCCACGCACGGCGGAGTAAGAGCAATAATTCTAGCACCAGACTTCCTCCGCAACGCTAAGCTGATGACCTATAGGGGTTTTTAAGCATCACCTATAGAAAACATAGGGTACTGAAGTTTGATGCAATTTCATAGGCGCACACAAATTTAAGGTTTGGCATGTTGGGTATATATTTACTCGGCACAACCTCTTCTCTTACATTGTACCAAAAATGTGTGCCATTTATTGAATTTGTTTGCCCTAAAATTCACTTTAGTGTGATTTTTACTGAAATTTTGCATTTCCGAAGACCTTTGCAATAATATGTGACATAAAAAATTTAAACGACCACGGTTTCATCCTCTAGGGCAGGGGTAGGCAACCTGCGGCTCTCTAGCTATTGTGGAACTACATTTCCCATGAGTCATTGCAAAGATTACAAAACTGACAGTTACAGCTATGACTTGCAGACGCATGATGGAACTTGTAGTCCTGCGGCTCTCAGGTTACCTACCCCTGCTCTAGGGTGTCTGCTTTCAGAAAATACATAATGTTTGGGGGTTTTGTGTAATCTTCGGGCCTAAAATGATTTTTTAAAAGTGTGCATAAAATGGAAAGATGGCTCTGGCAGCAAAAGGGTTAAAGGGCCAGGAGGTGCCAGTGTTAAGGGGTTAAATGGGAAGTTTTGCTTTATGTCCTCCTCCTAAAACTTTTTGATCAGCTTTTATTTTTTTGTGAGGGGGGGGGGCTGGTACCTAGTAGAACTGAATGTTTTACTCCCCCCCCGGTCTCTTTGCCCACAGCCTTCTGGGACATGTCACAGGTCCTAGGAGGCTGCAGGAACATTTACACAGTGCAGGGTGGATCGTGCGTGCGTGGTGTGAAGCCACAAGGAGTCACAGCAGGCTTCCCACAGTAAACATGCCAGTGCTAAGGACCCGAAGACTGGTGAAGAATTGGCTTGAGTGAAGACGGTGCTTGACCCCCTTACAGGTAAGTGTTCTTTAATGAAAAGTCGGCAGCTACAACTAGGGTGAAGATCCTCTTTAACCGCCTCTCGCCCACCATATAAGGAAATGACGGGAGCGTGGTGGTTCACACGTTCTGCGAGGACGTCATATGATGTCTTCCCACTCTAACCGCACATGCACGCCCCTGGGGGCCTGCTGTGTGGCGATCAGTGGTGCGCTGTGTTCCTGGGACACAGTGGATCAGCGGAAACAGCCAATGACTTCGTCTCTGTCATGTGATCAGCTGTGTCCAATCACAGCTGATCGCATGTAAACAAGGAAATGCCGGTTACCCGCATTCCTCTCCTCACGAGCTGTCACGCTGACAGCTTGTGAGGAGAGCCGGTAATCGGCATTCCTCAGAGGGGACATCTACACTGATAATCAGTGTAGCCCAATCAGTGCCACCTGTCAGTGCCCATCAATGCCACATATTAGTGCCTACCAGTGCACATTAATGCCACATATCAGTGCCCATCTGAGCTGCCTTTCAGTGCCGCCTATCAGTGCCATATATGAGTACTGCCTTTTAGTGCCCACCAGTGATGCCTGTCAAGGCCCACCAGTGCCACCTACCAGTGCCTCATCAGTGCCCATCACTGCAGCCTCATTAGCGCACATCAGTGAAGGCGAAAAATTACTCATTTACAAAATAACAGAAACTAAGAAACAAATTTTTTTATTACAAATTTCAGTTGTTTTTGGTTTGTTTGGCAAAAAAAAAACCCAGTGGTGATTAAATACCACCAGAAGAAAGCTCGGTCTCAAAAAAATGATAAAAATTTCATATGAGTACAGTGTTGCATGACCGCGCAATTGTCAAAGTGTGACAGCGCTGAAACTGAAAATTGGCCTGGGCAGGAAGGGGGTATAAGTGCCTGGTGGACAAGTGGTTAAAGTGGAACTAAATGGTAGAAAATGAAAGGGTGAACAGGCAGGATTTTTAATGCAGAAGAGGCATACTTTGTCTCTTCTACATTAAAGGATCAGTTCACCTTTCCTAATATGTTACACCCATATTCCAGATGTAACATGTTACACCCCCCCCCCCCCCCCGATCCCCTGTTGTGACAGCTAGTTGGGGGGGGGGGTCTCCCTTCTCTCTTAGTTGTAACAATTAAAAAAAACAAACAAAACATGGTTCCAGGGTGCAGGGTTCTACCTGCCCAGCGGCATCACTCATTCACAGAGTTGGCTGTTGGCTTGTAGTCCTCAACGAACTTCCACGGCACTGTGGAGGGTTGCAGTAGTTCAATGAGTCTTCGTGTCAGTGTGACACTGCTTGTCCATACAAGGTATGAGCACACAGATACACTGACAGTCTACAGGAGTCCTGCATGACACCAGCGATCTGTGCATTTATTATTTTCTGGTAAAGTGTGAAGTTATCCCTTAGTCCTGGCTCACATCAGTGCAGCTTTGAAATCATGCTACTTTAGAGCAATTTCAAAGCTGCCAGTGTGATTTTGATGTGCAATTTAATGGAGGCTTGTGACTTCATTTAACAGAAGTCCATGCAAGTCATGATGAAATCGCAGGAAAGTAGTGCAGAAACCCTTTCCTGAGTCACAACGATTGAACAATTCCATTGACGCAAATAGGGTGCAACTTCAAATCAAGATTTGTCATGTGGTTTCAGTTCAAAATCCAATGAGAAATCTGGATTGTGTGAACCAGGGCCTAAAGCTACTTACCTGCCTGTTCATCCCTGCCCAGTGACTTGTACACACACATAGATAACTGTACAAATCCAGCAATGCCAATGCTGACAAAACTCCCTCATAGGATGTCAGCAGCGGGCAGGGAGTCCTGGGATGGAAGGGGAGGAGAGTTCCACTTAGGACGGTATTGGATGCAGTCCTGGTAAGGAAGAGTCTGTGTGGCTCCATGAAGAGTACAGATCCCCCCGCCCAGTCCCGAGTCTTCGGTGGATGGATGTAGTGAATACAAGTGTCAGCTGGCGGTAGGTAGCGGGATAGGTGTACGGTACAATGGCCGGCCACATCTCCTGTCCTCAGCCCTGAACACTGCGCCCTGTCTACACTCCTCACACTGCACCGGGGCACGTGACCACTCACCTGCGGGGACGATGACAATCAGGAACTATAAGACGGCCCAATATTCCTCCGTGTTATTATTATTATTGCCCTCGGATCCCGGCCATCCCCGCCCACTACTTCCACACTTCCGCCAGGCTAAGTTCAAATCACGCGGGCACGTCCGAACGTGCCTACTGATTGGTCAGAGGGTCTCCGCTCTCATTGGTGGCTGTACAGCAAGGCGGGGTTGAGAGAGCTATGCTGTGTGTACAGTGCGGGCTGTCATAGTACGGCTCTTGTGCCGGAGAGGTGTTCTGTGCACGGTGTAGTTTCCTCACGTCACTGTGTTTGACTTGTCTTCTTTCTGGCAGTAAATCAATGTATACAGGACGAGGCCCCGCCTCTGCTATGACGTGATTCCGAGATAAATTCAAGGCACATTAACCATTTCAATACCGAGCAATTTTACACCTTCCTGCCCAGGCCATTTTTCACGTTTCAGCGCTCTCACACTTTGAATGACAATTGCGCGGTCATACAACACTGTACCCAAACTAAAATTTTATCATTTTCTTCACACAACTAGAGCTTTCTTTTAGTGGTATTTAATCACCGCTGGGGTTTTTATTTTTTGGTAAATTAACAAAAAAAGACCAAAAATTTTGAAACAAAACACGTTTTTCTTTGTTTCTGTTATAAAAGTTTACAAATAAATAATTGTTCTTCATAAATTTAGGCCGAGATGTATTCTGCTACATGTCTTTGGTGAAAATAACCCAAATTAGGATGTATTTTTTAGTTTGTAGGAAAGTTATAGAGTTCACAAACTATGGTATAGATCTGAATATTGATCAATCCTGAAGTACTGACAGCCAATCTAATTTCTTGAGGTCCAAGAATGTCAGAACAGTACAGATATCCCTAAATGACCCCTTTTTGCAGAGTAGACAGTCCGACGTACTTCATAAGAGGAATGGCGAGTTTTTTGAAGTTGTATTTTTTTTGTCATAATTTTTCGGAAAATTAAAAAATGTAAAAAATTATTTTCACTATTTTTTTTTTTACATACTGTCACCAGTGCAGTACAACGTCATCATATAACTGGCATGGCGGTGATCAGGGACACTGACTGGTGACAGTATGAAAAAAAAAATATATATATATATATATATTTTTTTTATTATTTTTAATTTTTTATTACTTTATTTTTTTTTAAGATTTTTTTTTCATATTTTACTATGATCAAAGTAGTACAATGTTACCATAGTAACATTGTACTACTTTGGGGAAGTGATCAGTATTTTTTTTTTTTACACAATTTGCTTATAGCAAAGAATTACTTTGCTATAAGCAAGCATTTACCTTAACGAAATCGATTCATTCAGCTTTTTTTTTTTTTTTTTTGTGCTTAGCTGTGATTTGGTCACAGCTAATCACATGACATGTGCATGTGACCTGCTGTGACCATTCACAGCTAGGCAGTAGTATACAATGGATGGCATGAATGAAGCCATCCATTGTATACAACTGTCATGTGACCTGCTGTGATTGGTCACAGCAGGTCACATGGTACCAGCAAGGGGGGCCGGTACTCAGATCTGTCATCGGCCGTGTCCGAGGTACACGGCCGGTGACAGATCGCGCCAGTGCGCGGCTCTGCATTAGCGTAAACTGCGCATGTGCGGGTGCACGCCAAATGGCGTGCACCCGGAATGCCGAAGCACTTTTGAAGCCGCCAAACGGCCATTGGCCGGGCGGCTAATGGTTAAAAGGAACACTATTAACCACTTACCCTCCAGAGGATTTTCCTGCGTGGTCATTCAACGCTGTATATAGATGACATTTATGCGCTTTTTCCCCACAAATAGAGCTTTCTTTCGTTGGTATTTGATCACCTCCACGTTTTGTTTTTTTTTGCTCTATAAAGAAAGTGACAGTTTTTAAAAAAAATGTCCAGTAAAAAAATGTAGAAATCAAATTTCATCATAAATTTACGCCAGAATGTATTCTGCTACACATCTTTGCTTAAAAAAAAAATCCAAATACATGTAACTTAATTGGTTTATGTGAAAGTTACTGTACATCGTTTACAAATGGCGGTATACATTCTGGAATTAAATTTTTTTTATACTAGTAATGTTGGCGATCAGCAACATATAGCGGGACTACGGCGGGCATTCTGACACTGAGGGGAACTGACTAACTGTCACTGACATCCCAGTGACACTAATACAGTGATCAGTGCTAATAAAAAGCACTGGCACTGTACTAATGACACTGGGCAGGAAAGAGTTAACATCTGGGGCAATTAAAGAGTTAACTGTGTGCTGTTTTACTAGGGAAACATGCTACTTTGTATTTCACTGCCATGCAGAGAAATACAAAGCAGCACGTCCTTGCTGGCAGGAGAGAGACCTGTGTTGTTTACACACAGGTCTCACCCGTCAGTTTATTCCGACGATCGCTGGGTGCCGGCAGGGAATCTCCGGCCGGGACTTGGAGACTAACATCCTAAGCCTCCAATGGCAGCGCGAGTAGGGTGGTGCGTGTGCGTCCCCTACCCGGAAATGCAAATTGTGTATATATACGTGGTTTTGTGCAGCCCTGCCTCCCTGTAGCAGTAGTTCTATTATAGGGCGGCAGGGAAGTGGTTAATCTAGTAATGCAACCACTTGCCCTCCAGAGGAGTTACCTTATGACCAGGCCAATTTTTGCTATGCGGCTCTGCGCTAGTTTAACTGACAATTGCACAATCATGCAGCTTTGTACCCAAACAAAATGTATATCTTATTTTTTCACACAGATAGAACTTTCTTTTGGTGGTATTTTATCATCTCTGTTTTTTTATCACATAAAAGAAAAAAGGCCAACATTTAAAAAAAAAAAAAAAAATTTTTTAATATGAAACAAAATGTGAATCAAATCTCTCAAAGTTTGGACAAAATGTATTCTGCTACGTCTTTGCTAAAAAAAAAAAAAAAAAAAAATCAGTAAGTGTAAATTGATCAGTTTGAGTCAAAGTTATAGCGTTTACAAACTCTGGGATGTATAGGGGATTTTTCTTTTTTATACTAGTAACGACGGTGATTAGCAACTTATAACGGGACTGCGATAGTGCGGCGGCCAGTCTGACACTAACTCAAATTTCCACTCGCCAGCTCGCATTAGACGAGTGGAAATAAAGTGAGGGCGAGCAGCCCTGGGGGTGTGTGAGAGGGGCTGCGGTGGGCGCAAGTGACAAGCGATCTCCTGTATGGCTTTCAATGAAGCAACTGAAAGCAGTGGGAGGGAGAGGAGGAGAAGCGAATTCCAGGTGCTTCATTGAAAGACATACAGGAGATCGCTGCTTGTCACTGTCCCGACTGCTGCATTGATCATCCCTGATGGTTCCATTTCTTTCCTGCCTCCCGCTGTGTGGTCCTCAGTGCCCAACTTCTCCCCCCATCCTCTGCACCAATAGGAGAAAAGGGGAGAGAGGCTGTATCTGATCTGCCTCCCCCTGTGCCCGCTAACACTCCAGTCCGTGTATCTTCTCAGAAGAGGATGTGTGAGTGGAAAATTGTAAACAGAGCAGACAACAGCTCTGATGCTTTTGACTGAGAATGTGAGTCCGACCTCCCTTTCTTCCACCCACCCCTCCCTTCCTTCCACCCCTTGCTCCCTTTCACCCAACCCTCCCTTCCTTCCACCCTTCCCTTCCGTCTATCCCTCCCTTCCACCCCTCCCTTACTCCTTCTCTTCCTTCTACCCCTCTCTAACTCCCTCCCTTCTTTCCACTCCACCCTTCCTTCCCACCTCTCCTTCCCTCCCTCCCTTCCACCCCTCCCTTCCTTCTTTTCACTGCTCCCTCCCTTCTTTCCACCCCTCCCCCCCCCCTTCCTTCCACCTTTCCCTCTCTCCATTTACAACTCTCTCCCCTTTTCCTTCCCACCTCTCCTTCCCTCCCTCCCTTCCACCCCTCCCTTCCTTCTTTTCACTGCTCCCTCCCTTCTTTCCACCCCTCCCCCCCCCTTCCTTCCACCTTTCCCTCTCTCCATTTACAACTCTCTCCCCTTCTTTCTACCCCTCCCTCCCCTTCATCTCTCCCTTCCTTCCACTCCTCCCTCCCTTTCTCCCTTCCTTCCATTTGCTTCCTTCCTTCCTTCTGCATAAAATATTTAACAGTGCAATCTCATGAGATAATTTATAAAGACACATTTAGGGGCAGAATTAAGGAATTTAGAAGGACACATTTAAGGGCGGAATTAAGGGCGGGGCAAGGGTTGGGTGGGGCAACTGGAGGTGAGTAACTCTAGTAGCTCAGGACTTGAAATTTTGAGCCCTGCACGAACTGACACTTTGTGGGAACTAACTAACTGCCACTGACATCATCAGTGCCATTATTACAGTGATCAGTGCTAATAATATGCACTGTCACTGTACTAATGACACTGGGCAGGAAGGGGTTAACATCTAGGGTGATCAAGGGGTTAAATATGTGCCTAACAAGTGTTTGTTTGTGTGTAATGTGTACTTGTACTGGGTATCTAGTTGTTTTAATTACCTGCTTAGCAGGGAATGAAAAAACAACTCAATTCCCTTTCAGTGAACACATTTCTGTGCTGTTTACACTCACAGGACTGTGTTCCTTGAGAATCAGGGTCGATCGCCAGCAGTCAGATGAAACACAGCACAGCGGGCGTGCGCCTCCTACCCAGAAATGCATAATCACATATGTATATATGTATATGTATACACTATATTGCCAAAAGTAGTATTGGGACGCCTACCTTTACATGCAGATGAACTTTAATGGCATCCCAGTCTTAGTCCATAAGGTTCAATATTGAGTTGGCCCACCCTTTGCAGCTATAACAGCTTCAACTCTTCTGGGAAGGCTGTCCACAAGGTTTAGGAGTGTGTCTATGGGAATGTTTGACCATTCTTCCAGAAGCGCATTTGTGAGGTCAGCAACTGATGTTGGAGGAGAAGGCCTGGCTCACAGTCTCCGCTCTAATTCATCCCAAAGGTGTTCTATCTGTTTGAGGTCAGGACTCTGTGCAGGCCAATCAAGTTCCTCCACCCCAAACTGTTCCCACAAACTTGGGAGCATGAAATTGTCCAAAATGTTTTGGTATGCTGACACCTTAAGAGTTCCCTTCACTGGAACTAAGGGGCCAATCCCAACCCATGAAAAACTACCCCACACCATAATCCCCCCTCCACCAAAGTTTACACTTGGTAAAATGCAGTCAGGAAAGTCTCCTGGCAAATGCCATACCCAGACATGTCCATTGGATTGCCAGAAAGAGAAACGTGATTTGCCACTCCAGAGAACACGACTTCACTGCTCTAGAGTCCAGTGGTGGTGTGCTTTACACCTCTACATCTGACGCTTTGCATTGCACTTGGTGATGTAAGGGTTGAATGCAGCTGCTCCGCCATGGAAATCTATTCCATGAAGCTCTCTACACACTGTTGTGCTAATCTAAAGGCCACACAAAGTTTGGAGGTCTTTAGCTATTGACTCTGCAGACAGTTGGCGACTTCTGCGCACTGTGCGCTTCAGCATGCGCCTACCACTTTGTGGCTGAGTTGCTGCTGTTGTTCCCAGTTGCTTCTACTTTGCTATAATACCACTAACAGTTGACCATTGAAGATTTAGTAGCAAGGAAATTTCACGGATGGACTTATTGCACAGGTGACAACCTATCACGGTACCACGCTTAAATTCACTGAGCTCCTGAGAGTGACCCATTCTTTCACAAATGTTTGTAGAAGCAGTGTGCATGCCTCGTTGCTTGATTTTATACACCTGTGGCCATGGAGGTGATTGGAGCACCTGAATCCATGGATTTGGAGGGCTGGCCCAATGTTTTTGGCAATATAGTGTGTATATTTATTTATATATATGTGATTCTGCGCAGAGTGGCTGCCCTAAAGCTACAAGAGCTGGGCGACATATGATTAAAACAGAACTAATGGCAGAACTTTTGAACATATTTAAATAGTAAGGGATAAATATAACCTCTTTAAGAATTTTTTTTTGCCATCTACAGTATGTCCCATTGGGGAGAATTCTCTTCACTTCCTATCCCATAGCTAAAACAGGAAATGAGAGGAAATCCCTCCATAGTGATAGAATCACTACTAACTAGTATTCCAATGGGATGTTTCATCTCTTTTTCTATTCTGATGATGACCAACAACATGGGATTTGTTTTCACTCTACCACCTGGTGATAATGGTAAATAGAACAAATAGAGTGGGTATCTCCCTAACGTTCCTACATCCCTACAGTAGAGCTGATAGGAATAGATATTTTTACATTATTACAGTGGGACAATATAAGTATTTATGTGTCATACATATAGGATTCCTCTAGAAGCTGGAAATCACTATAAGCCCTGGTTAACACCGAATACAATTTGGTTCCATTTAAAGCGTGACTTCAAAGTAGCGCTGATATAGACACAGGTGCAGTTTCAGTGCCATTTACCTTATAGTCTATGAGAGTTAAATCAAATTGTGCTACTCAAAATCGCACTTATTAAGACAGTGCCATAGAAATACATTAGATGTGACTTCAGGTACGATTTATAAATCGCATGTCACACCTAAAGTTGCAGCAGTGTGAACCAGGGCTAATACACACCAGCTAATGGGCTACAATCGGTGCCTGCAGCCTGAATGCGCTTGTTACTGGGTCGAGTTAATTACGCAACTAACCCTCTACTGCCACCACCACTTTTGTCGGAGACTGGGAAACTCCCGTTATCAAATATACACTATAATGATTGAAATATTGATCTATACAACACAGTCTGCAGGCCTGTTATACAGAGATTATAACAAACAATAGAGTCTCTTCAAAGGCAGGAATTCGTGAATTGCAAGTAAGCGCTTAGAAACAGTTCAACACTTTCAGAAAGAGAGGTTTATTACTAAAAGAGTCAAACAGGTGCAACAAAATATTTACAAAAAGATGTAACTAAGATATATATTTATATATAGATAAAGACCCACAACACAGCAAAGAGATAATAGGAAGGAAGTTAAAGGGTTAAGTTACTTGCCAATACGCCTTGGTTTGTAAGCAGATCCAAGTTGCAGAGCGGAGAGGGTCTTTGATCTCCTGCTGTTACGATGTTAAGATCAGGAGATGTCTTTTGCTTAGCTTTTAGGCTTGCCAGCCTGTCTTTTGAAAAATCCCCCTGCAAGGGGGGTGGCTGTGAATACTGGCCACTATGCTGTTTTGGGAGGGGTCAGTCGGGGAACTCTGAATTAGAACCAACATCTGACATGAAACATAGGGGAAAAAACCTGACTTGAGGAATGTTCATTTCATTCTGTCATCTTTAACTGTTAGATTTTGTGAGGTTACAATCTTTTTTTTTAATTCCGGGGAGAAGCTGCCTTATCTGTTTTATGATGGGTGAGCCTACACAGTTCTGGGGTCAGTGCTTCCCAATGCTCTGATGAGCTGGCCTTATCATGACTTAGGTGAGGAAGGCTACACTTTCGCAGACTGCTCGGCACCGGACTAAGGATGCCTTAACCTGTGGTTGACCCACACCATCTGTCACTGTGCCTCTCAGGAAGGGAGGGGGTAGGGAATGAAGGATTGAGGAATACTCTAATAATAAAGAAAAAAAAGGGGAACTCCGCGTCCAACTCTGATGAGCAAGTTTGCTACACAGGTATTCGCTCCAAGTGTGATTATATGTGCGCAGCATTCACCTGTCATTGATTTATACAGGGTTCCTATCCACAACTGATCACAAACACCTGCCACAGCAGAAATACACTGAATACACTGACCCCCCTGTGCATGAACCGAAAGGGTGATAGGATAGCAGAGGGCTGTTTTGGGTGGCAAAGTTTGTATACCTACAGAGTCCAGTGATGCAGACAAGGATTTTTGACTGAACGCCAACTTTACTGTATTGTTCACTTGTTCCAGTCAATGACTTGTAGCGCGCCATCGAAAGAGCCACTGATGAACTTTGTCCTATTCTCCCTATTAGAGCACTCACAGTCAGGCATGCAGCATTCATTCATGTTTGTCTCCACCTAAAATTAGGTGCAGTCTTGACAGGTCCTGCATGGCTTTAAACTTCCCAAATGACATTTTATTTTTGTTATCACTTATCTAGAACAGATCAGTAAGCCTTGACATTATTTCAATGTTGTGTTCACAACGCCCAGACAAAAACAGCATCCAGTGTACACTGTTCAGTAAGTCTGAGGATTAATCTTTTAGAAGAAACATTGCACAGAATCAAAGTGATCCATAGCAAAGCTTTAGTAAGCAGGGCACTTAGTTCTTGTTACCTGTAATAATTTGTGTCACTTCACACTTATTGTGCTCCAGTAATAACAAAGCGACAACAATACTAACAGAAATGGGGTTGAACAATAGTGGATTATCCAAATATTTTCCCCACTACCTCCCTTCCCACTTGTTATTTTTACCTGTGCATTAATGGCTAAATATGCTTACTGTTTATCTAACATTAAAATAACTTTCATTTGCTTTTATGAACAAATGAAGGAAAATAGTAGTGACACCATCTAGTTCAGTCTTTCTCAACCTTTTCAACACAGAGGAACCCTTGATATAATCATTTCCAGTCTCAGCGAACCCCACTAAAAATTACTATATCTACATCTCATGATACATTAGTGTGATGGTCAGTGGGAAGAATGTTCCTTACACTTGTAGTCATTGGGAAGAATTGCCCCCTTATAGATAGCTAAAAAGATCAATGGTGTTAATGGGAACTTATGTGAGAGGCACTGTTAGGAATGGACTGGCCAGCAATGGTGGGACTCACCTGCCTTTTGATCTGCAGTACCAGGGCTGGCCAGCGGGTGCTCCCAGCAATCAGAGACTCAACCTTTCAGCCAGCTAACACCTGGAACTGATGATGCTGGGGTATTTAAGGGATGGCCAGACCCACAGACTCTGCCTTGGTGTTGTGTTTGTCCTGGGCCCTGTATCTGTCCTGCATCCTGTTTCTGTCCTGCATCCTGTTTCTGTTCCTCTGCCTGACCCTCTGTACTACGCTGCTTGTTACCTGTTTTGATCCCTGGCTTGTGACCCTGACCATCCCTCTGCCTGACCCTCTGTACTACGCTGCTTGCTACCTGCTGAACCTGGCCTGTGACCCTGACCATTCTCTGCTTGCTCCCCCTGTACCTACCTGCCCAATTGATATTGACCCGGCCTGCCTGACGACGCTTGCTTGTATGTACTGTTATCTGTGGGTGGTTTGGTTTGGTTTGTTTGCACTGTATTATGTTTAGTATTGCACTGCGTTTATGTTTGTATGGTTAGTGTTAATAAATTGTATTGTTTATCACATATCTGAAGTCTGCGTTTCCCTGCATCAGTCACACACCTCTGGTCATACCTGGGAGCCCTGACATTACACCAAGGCCAATCCTGACCAGAAGTGGCTGCACAGGGAAGCCATCTTGGCTTGTTGATGGGAAGGATGGATCTTGATGAGGTTGAATATTTATATCTGCTAGTGTTTGATGACAGGGAGTATGCTTATCAGACTCTGAAGGAGTATACCCGGGATGAACTGCTAGAATGTATACGGCTCGCTCATGTTCTAGTAGATCAGGGCACAGAGTTCTCTGAGGTGCAGCCTTTGATTGAGGTTTGTGCTGAGTTGGTTTCATCTGGTTCCCCCGAATGCAGGGATGAATTTTTGCCACCATTTAGTGCAGACCAGGTAGAGTCCCTGGTGTGGTTATTAGAGGATGATGTGGGTTACTTTCTGGAGCGTTATTCCACATGTTCACCACAGACACTAAGAGATTGTATAAACGCAGTGCAGTCATTGACCAGACAGGCTTTGTGTAAGCTCAGCTTTGTTCAACCCATACTGCAGACATGGACAGATTTGTTGCACCCAGCCTCAGTCAGCTTACAAAGACCCAGTCCTGCTTCTAATCTATTTCCTCAAAACTCTATTCCTGCATTCCCAACAGCTCCTCCTGCCCTGCTATCTACCGCATGTCAGTACCCTGTTCCCACTCGCTGCACCTATCCTGCCTTTAACCCTGTAAAAGAGCCCTCTGTAGCAACCGCTCCCTCTCCTGTTCCATCCTCCAGTTCTTCTCTGTCTCCAGCTGCTCCATTCGTTTGCAGACCTGCGTTTACTTGCAGTGCTCCAGTAGTTAAAACCAGAAAAAAGCGAAAATTCTTTCCAACCAATACCATCCTGCCAGTATCCAAACCGGTGAGCCTGCCTTCCGTGGTTCAGCCTGAAGCCTCTACTCATCCTGAAGCCTCTACTCAGCCTGAAGCCTCTACTCAGCCTGAAGCCTCTACTCAGCCTGAAGCCTCTACTCAGCCTGATGCCTCTCTTCAGCCTGATGCCGGTACGCAGCCTGATGCCTCTCTTCAGCATGATGCCTGTATGCAGCCTGATGCCTCTCTTCAGCCTGATGCCTCTACTCGGCCTGATGCCTCTACTCGGCCTGAAGCCTCTACTCGGCCTGATGCCTCTACTCGGCCTGAAGCCTCTACTCGGCCTGATGCCTCTACTCGGCCTGAAGCCTCTACTCGGCCTGATGCCTCTACTCGGCCTGAAGCCTCTACTCGGCCTGATGCCTCTACTCGGCCTGAAGCCTCTACTCGGCCTGAAGCCTCTACTCGGCCTGAAGCCTCTACTCGGCCTGATGCCTCTACTCGGCCTGAAGCCTCTACTCGGCCTGAAGCCTCTACTCGGCCTGAAGCCTCTACTCGGCCTGATGCCTCTACTCGGCCTGATGCCTCTACTCGGCATGATGAACTGATCCAGCCTGACGATCCTATTAGGCCAGTTGACTCGATGCCCGCTGTTGATCCAGATGATCCGGTACCTGATCCGGTGCCCGCTGTTGAGCCAAATGACCTGATACCTGGTGACCCGATGCCCGCTGTCGAGCCAGACAATCCGGTACCTGATGACCCGGTGCTCACTGTCGTGCCTGTTGACTCGGAGCCCACTGCCTTGCCAGATGACGCGGTGCCCGCTGTCAAGCCAAATGACCTGATGCCTGGTGACCCAGTGCCCGCTGTCCAGCCAGACGATCCAATGTCTGACCCAGTGCCCGCGGTCATACCAGTTGACTCGGCGCCCACTGCCTTGCCAGATGACGCGGTGCCCGCTGTCAAGCCAAATGACCTGATGCCTGGTGACCCAGTGCCCGCTGTCCAGCCAGACGATCCAATGTCTGACCCAGTGCCAGCGGTCATCCCAGTTGACTCGGAGCCCACGGTTGTGCCTGGTGACTCGGTGCCCGCCGCCCCGCCTGGGGGCCTGAGACCTGTCGTTCCGCCTGGGGGTCCGGCGCCCGCCACTCCGCCTGAGGGTCCGAGACCTGTCGCTCCACCTGGGGGTCCGGCGCCCGCCGCTCCGCCTGAGGGCCCGAGACCTGTCGCTCCATCTGGGGGTCCGGCGCCCGCCGCTCCGCCTGAGGGCCCGAGACCTGTCGCTCCTCCTGGGGGTCCGGCGCCCGCCGCTCCGCCTGAGGGCCCGAGACCTGTCGCTCGGCCTGGGGGTCCGGCGCCCGCCGCTCCGCCTGAGGGCCCGAGACCTGTCGCTCCATCTGGGGGTCCGGCGCCCGCCGCTCCGCCTGAGGGCCCGAGACCTGTCGCTCCGCCTGGGGGTCCGGCGCCCGCCGCTCCGCCTGGGGGCCCGATGCCCGTCGCCCCGCCTGGGGGCCCGATGCCTGTCGCCCCGCCTGGGGGCCCGATGCCTGTCGCCCCGCCTGGGGGCCCGATGCCTGTCGCCCCGCCTGGGGGCCCGATGCCTGTCGCCCCGCCTGGGGGCCCGATGCCTGTCGCCCCGCCTGGGGGCCCGATGCCTGTCGCCCCGCCTGGGGGCCCGACGCCTGCCGCTCCGCCCGGGGGCCCGGTGCCTGCCGCTCCGCCCGGGGGCCCGGTGCCTGCCGCTCCGCCCGGGGGCCCGGTGCCTGCCGCTCCGCCCGGGGGCCCGGTGCCTGCCGCTCCGCCCGGGGGCCCGGTGCCTGCTGCTCCGCCCGGGGGCCCGGGGCCCGGCGCTCCGCCTGAGGGCCCGAGACCTGTCGCTCCGCCTGGGGGTCCGGCGCCCGCCGCTCCGCCTGAGGGCCCGGTGCACGTCGCCCCGCCTGGGGGCCCGGTGCCTGCCGCTCCGCCCGGGGGCCCGGTGCCTGCCGCCCCGCCCGGGGGCCCGGTGCCTGCCGCCCCGCCCGGGGGCCCGGTGCCTGCCGCCCCGCCCGGGGGCCCGGTCACCCCGCCCGGGGGCCCGGTGCCTGCTGCTCCGCCCGGGGGCCCGGTCGCGCCGCCCGGGGGCCCGGTCGCGCCGCCCGGGGGCCCGGTGCCTGCTGCTCCGCCCGGGGGCCCGATGCATGTCGCCCCGCCCGGGGGCCCGGTGCCTGCTGCTCCGCCCGGGGGCCCGGTGCCTGCTGCTTCGCCTGGTAAACCGATGTGCCTCTGCCCGGAGTCCTGCCCGATGTGCCTCTGCCCGGTGTGCCTCTGCCCGATGTGCCTCTGCCCGGTGTGCCTCTGCCCGGTGTGCCTCTGCCCGGTGTGCCTCTGCCCGGTGTGCCTCTGCTCGGAGTCCTGCCCGATGTGCCTCTGCCCGGAGTCCTGCCCGATGTGCCTCTGCCTGATGTGCCTCTGCCCGGTGTGCCTCTGCTCGATGTGCCGCTGCCCGGAGTCCAGCCCGGTGTGCCGCTGCCCGGAGTCCTGCCCGGTGTGCCAGTCTTTGATATCCCGCCAGTTACCAGACCCGGGCGGTGGAACATTTTGCCCAGCTAGGACTGTTTGGAGCGTCCTGAGGCCGCTCCTTGGGGGGGGGTACTGTTAGGAATGGACTGGCCAGCAATGGTGGGACTCACCTGCCTTTTGATCTGCAGTACCAGGGCTGGCCAGCGGGTGCTCCCAGCAATCAGAGACTCAACCTTTCAGCCAGCTAACACCTGGAACTGATGATGCTGGGGTATTTAAGGGATGGCCAGACCCACAGACTCTGCCTTGGTGTTGTGTTTGTCCTGGGCCCTGTATCTGTCCTGCATCCTGTTTCTGTCCCTCTGCCTGACCCTCTGTACTACGCTGCTTGTTACCTGTTTTGATCCCTGGCTTGTGACCCTGACCATCCCTCTGCCTGACCCTCTGTACTACGCTGCTTGCTACCTGCTGAACCTGGCCTGTGACCCTGACCATTCTCTGCTTGCTCCCCCTGTACCTACCTGCCCAATTGATATTGACCCGGCCTGCCTGACGACGCTTGCTTGTATGTACTGTTATCTGTGGGTGGTTTGGTTTGGTTTGTTTGCACTGTATTATGTTTAGTATTGCACTGCGTTTATGTTTGTATGGTTAGTGTTAATAAATTGTATTGTTTATCACATATCTGAAGTCTGCGTTTCCCTGCATCAGTCACACACCTCTGGTCATACCTGGGAGCCCTGACAGGCAGAAAGTTCTTATTACTCAAGGAACCCCTTAGCACCCTCTGAAGGAACCCTAGGGTTCCATGCAGGGCTGCTGTTAGAAACCATGGGGCCCCATGCACCCAACCCGATAGCCCCCCCCAAAAAAAGTTTACTATGCTTCAGTTATGAGTTAACACAGCAAGTGATTGGTACCAATCACTCATTGCATTCATTCAGGAATGAAAAAGGCTGGTAAGTGTGACCCTTCTCCCACTCTCCACCCTGAAGGATCCTATTGTGTGCTTACAGCTGTTGGTGGGAAGGAGAGAAGGGAAGCTGGAAGCAGTACTGGTGTTGAGGCACACAGGGGGGCCCTGGGCAGCAGGGGGAAATGTATGGTGCACAGGGAGGGTGATGGGTGCAGCGGAGGGGGGCGGGCAATTAATGGAACAGATCCTATGTATGGCTTTCTCTGCAGCAGCTGAAAGCCAGTGGAAGGGAGAGATGAAGAAGCCAGCCCACATTTAGTTCACCCAGCTGCCTGGCCCCCCCTGCTGGCTTGAGCCCCGTACAGGAGGACTGGTGGTACCTGCTTATCCACTGCCCTGGTTCCATGGAACCTTGGTTGAGAAACCCTGATCTAGTTTAAAGCGGCTCTTCACCCTAGAAACAAAAATTTAAAAGTTAGCAGCTAGAAATACTGTAGCTGCTGACTTTTAATGATAGGACACTTCTCTGTCCAGGGATCCAGCACAATCCTCACCCGAGCCAACTCTTCACACGGTATTCGGGTCCCCGGTGCCGGTGTGTTTATTTTGGAAAGCCCGGGTGTGACAGCTTGCAGCTTCACATCATACTTCTCACTGTGCATGCGTGAGCTATGCTACTCTTTGTTAATAGTTCCGCAGCCTTCTGCAACATGTCACAGAGGGATGGGGGAGGCTGAACTTCTGCTCAGAAATTCTGAAGGGCCCTCTGCAAACTGGAATATACCTTCTCAAGCAGACTTTGCAATAAATAGGGATATTTGGTTCACACTTATTGCAATACATGTTTAAGCTGGCCAACTGCGTCAAAGTATTCCCTCTATGGCCAGTCCTACTCTGCTCTGCCTACGCAAATGCTACTGTGGACAGCCCCAAAGAGTGGGAAGACAGAGTCTGGCTGCGTTGACCATATGCATGGCTAAAGATTTGAAGTATTGTCCCCTGGGAAGGGAGGAATGATGGAGAAGAAACTGAGCTAGAGACAGAGCTAGGGGCAAGGTGGTCACAGACACTACAAGCCTGTGGACCTCCTGCCAGAATGGTTGGATGCATGGACAGGACCACCAAATGTGGAGAAAGGACCCATCTGATGCCCCACATCTCCAACAGTTGCTGGGGAAGGATGGGTTGAAATTAGAGATTCTCGATGGGGTTCGGGAACCATCTCAAAGCCAATTTATAGCCGTTTTCCTGAGTCGAGACATTGAGGGATCATTTATGGGTATACATGAATATTAGGTCCCAGTCGGAATCCGACAGACTGTCTTCCAGGTCTCTGTTCCATGCACGGCAGGAGGGTAAAGAGTTGTAAGCCCTGCTCTCAACGAGGAGGGGGTCAATCTCTGAGATCAAATGGCTAAACTCCATTTACCTATTTCTTTAAACTTACATTGGGCCAGCTTGGTTACAGATAATTATCATTGTGTCATATCTGGAGGGTTGCTGGGGATGCTGAAATTTCCTGTAGCAGTCTGTGTTACAAACTTTAAGCTCTGTCCCATTCCAGGTGCTGCTGGAGTGACTTTCTGGTACCACTGCCATTCAGTAAACATTTTTTATTAATGAATACATGGTGTTCTCTGATTTGAAGCAGTAGAGAGAAGAGGCAGATGATGTCAGATCACCACCTCATCCAATCAGAGAATGCCTTGTATTTAAAGGGGAATTTTAGTCAGGAAAGTTAAGAGCCGATAGATCACATCTGCCTGGCCCCCTTTGCAGACATCGCTATATAAAATATTAAAAATAAGAACCCATACTGTTTAAAATACAGTAATACACTGTCTCACCCTGCTCTGCACATGCTCAGTTGCTCTCTATTTTTCCGCACTGTGCCAAAAATGAGAGTCAGTAGAGGGTTATCTTCTGATAGCCTAAAGATGTCCTGGATGTCCTGGATACCATTGTCACCAAGACAGAAAGTAAAGGAAGGTTCAAAATTTCAGAGTTGTCATGGGAGCAAGTAGTGAGGGGAAGTTTTCCAATGGGGACAAATGTTCTGGTGACAACTGTCTAACATGAGAATTACCCCCAAGGAGATTTCATTTCCTGTTACATCTCGGTGAGAAAACAAATGGAAATCTTCTGGGCAGGACACAGCAAAGGGTAACCTGATAGGGGTTTTAATGATATCTAAACAAAAATGTAATCAAAATGTTAAAAATTCAACTTTGGCAATTTGATTGTTCTACACTTATCACATGATTGCCACAAAGTATCTAATGAAAGGACATCATTGTGCGAATATAGTTTCCTGATGTTACTTTTTGGCTTGTTAACACACATACCATGGACACTCTACACAATTCAAATACACTTTGATATGCTCCAAATCTCTCCCTTAGAACAAGTGTCCATACACATATAAATCACATTATACTGAATAAAAAATAACTAGTTAAAGCTGTCCAGTCTTATACAGCACAGCTTGTAATATGATGCAGAGCACTATGGCATGGTAATGTTAATCAGAATTCCTCCATGATAGAATCTCTCCTGTGGTTTTGTATTGCCCCGAGAGCTTATATGCATGAAATATAATTTACTCCATCAAAAGATTTCTTTTGTTCCGTCGTGTCATCTCTCTTGCTACAAAAAATGTATCTTTAGAAGTCTATATCTGCCTACACTCATATCGTTTATGCCACCAAGTCCATGTATCTTTATGAACATGGACTTCAAACAACTGACCTGCTGCCCAGAGAATTGAAACTTTGCATCTAGAGTCTCTCTGTCTGATGTCACTGAATATGTAGGGAGCCAACATGAGTCTAAGGCTCCTTTCACACAGGTGTTCCGTTCAGGTCTGTCTGCTAGTTTTTCAGGCAGACCTGATCATAAAACTCCATTCAGCTCTATGGCCATGTGTCTGTTTACATCCACCTACCTCCAAGTCTGGAAAAAATGGAAAAAGACTGCATCCTTTTCTGGACCTAAATGTGATGGATCATAGGTAGCCTGATGGACAAAAGTCCTTTTAAATCTTGCCACCCATTGAGTCGTCACTGGTCCGCCACACTCCACTGTCAAAATGCAGTCACAATCTGAACAGGCTCAAATGTCACAAAACTGATGTCAATCCTGTTCAGCTCTGATTCAGAATGGGATCAGTTCACAGATCACCTGTTGAACAGAGTACAGCTCCCTGTGTGAAAGGATCCTTATTGGCTGGTTGTTAGGCACCAAGGTACTGTAGAGCCTGCTCCAGTCTTCTGGATCAGTGAACATCACTCATTTTGCCTTATGTACATGGGCAAGTGGGCATGGGCAGGTACAAAAAATGTCCTGGCACAAATTATGCATGGACCCTTGTTGTTAAAGGATGCCAAATTTGCATCACCGTTTGCCAGATGAGCTTCAACATTTTTTCAAACATATTTCAAAGAGAGGTGGTAGGAAATAAGCACACCTCTAGCATGTTATTATTACTATACATTATTAAATTAAATAAATAAAAAAAAATAGTAAAATATACAGCTCACAAGCAGGTGCCTAGATGCATAGGTGACTGCTCCAATTCCAACAACTCACAAACACCAACTAGTATTAATAATAAACATGCAGTTAACCACTTAAGGTGTTATTAAACCCAGGACCCTGCAATCACTATATCTGGTCTTCCACAGTACACAGAAGATGGAAATGCAAATATTATAGTAAATACAAACTGCTAAATATCTTTTCTCATCAGCAGTATATAGCAGTCTTGTGACTTCTATCAGTGTCCGGCCGAGCACTGATTAATCTTGTAGGAGGATTCTAATCTGACTGTCCTATGAGGCTGCGCGACCCCTGACCCTCTATCTGGACAGCATTGTGCTGATCACATGAACCCTCCCCCCAAAAAAAAACTGTAGCAATACACACCAAACAGAGCATGTGCAGATTTGCCACTGCTGCTCTGTACTATGGCAGATGGATTAGGGACAGTAAAAGAAGGGCAGGATCAGAGAAGACAGTATCAAACAGCCTTTTTACACAATGCGGAGAACCCCTTAGGTTCCACAGTGAGTATAACAAGTATGATTTACTGCATGCACAGACTGATTTTACTGTTGTGCGTTTAGTAACTTTAAAGAGGCATTCCGGCCCCCCTCCTAAAAATTAAAAGTCAGCAGCTACAAATACTGTAGCTGTTGACTTTTAATATTAGTGCACTTACCTGTCCAGAGATCCAGCGGTGTCCCCATCCCAAGCTGATTCTTCAATCGGCTGTCGGCTGATTCCACCATCTTGACTAAAGGAAATCGGCAGTGAAACCTTGCGGCTTCACAGCCGGTTTCCTATTGCACATGTATGAATCACACTGCGCTTTGTGAATGGGCCGCAGTTCTCTGGAACCTGTGAAATGTCCCAGAGGGCTGCGGGGGGAAGGAGGAGGGGGCGAAATTCCAACTCAGTTTGCTGCTGAGTTGCTCCTGGTGCACGACAATGCCCGGCCTCATGAGGAGAGAGTATGCAGGCAGTTCCTGGAGGATGAAGGAATTGATACCATTGAATGGCCCCCACGCTCAACTGACCTAAATCCAATAGAACACCTCTGGGATATCATATTTTGGTCCATCCGAAGCCGTCAGGTTGAACCTCAGACTGTCCAGGAGCTCAGTGATGCCCTGGTCCAGATCGGAGAGGAAATACCCCAGGACACCATCCGTCGTCTCATTAGGAGCCTCCCCTGACGTTGTCAGGCATGCATACAAGCACACAGTGGCCATACAAACTGCTGAGTACCATTTTGAGTGGCTGATATGAAATGTCAGCAAAATGGACTAGCCTGCTCCATCATTTTTTCACTTTGATTTTTGGGGTGTCTTTGAATTCAGTCCTCTGTAGGTTTACGTTTCTAACACATTACCCAATCCATATCAGTAGAGATATCCAGCATGATATTTTTCCCCATTGAGATCTGATGTGTTTTCAAAATGTTCCTTAATTTTTTTGGAGCAGTATATTTGAAAATTGATCAATTCTGATGTACTGATGGCCGATCTCATTTCTTGAGGCCCCTAAAATGCCAGGACAGTACAAATTCCCTCCAAATGACCCCTTTTTGGAAATAGACAGTCTGAGGTATTTAGTAAGAGGTATGGCGAGCTTTTTGAAGTTGTAATTTTTTGTCACAATTTTTTGGAAAATGTAGAGATTAAATAAAAGGTTTTTTTTCACAATTTCTCTCTTTTACATACTGTCACCACTGCAGCACAGCATCATCATATGACTGATGTGGCATTGATCAGGGACACTGACTGGTGGCAGTATGCAAAAAAAACAAACATTTTAAATATTTTTTATTAGATTTTGTTACTTTTTTTCTTTGTTTCGCATCTTTTTTTTTCACATTTTTGCATACTTTCATTAGAGCAATTCAGAGTCACCATAATAACACTGTACTATGCTGGAGGGGTGATCAGGGATTTTTTTACAGTGAAAATTAATGTAACAGCAATGTTTTGAACTGTCATGAATGAGTTATATTCATAACAGCTGTGATTACTAGTGATCTGTGATGGTCATGTTACAGGTTGCTGTGATTTGCCCAGGACCCATGTGATAGCTGTGAGCCAATCACAGCATCACTGTAGAAAAGAAAGCACAGCTTTATAAATGATTCATTCATAACAGCTTTGTTGACATTGTGATCATATATTTTTACTTTAGACAAGCTTTCATGTAATTGTCCCTTTTTTTCTTTGTTTTATCCTGTGTATGTCTTGTGTTTTCCTTGTAAAGTGCTTTGAGAAGCTACCTTTAAATGTGCTATATAAAATAAAGTTTATTATTACTATTATTATCGTTAATAAAAATCTTGGACTGTTGCACACTCCTGTTGTCCTGTGTGCATGTGGATTTTCAACTCTTGTTTTTTTCCGTGTTTCCAAGAGGTATCTCCTTTTTGAGGAGCTGCTGAGGTAGAGCCCTTGTGCCCAGTAACCATTTTAGTGTCCTTAGAAAATCTAAAATTCAGCATCCTGTTTATTGCTGTATTTAGAAGTAAAAACTTGCCAGACATTTTATCACTTCCCTGCTGTATCTAAAACTAAAAAAAGAAAATGGGTGAAGTAATTTTTTTTAAATCTGATTGTCAATACACCCATTCTTGCCTCGAGTGTGGAAGCACTGACTAGGCTAGATACTGAGGAGCAGAAAAGAACTGTCAAAAGTCCTGCATAACAAGACTCTGCCAACATTTCATCCCCAGAGCCCATTCTCCATGGCATAGGAAGCATTTCCATACTGCTGACATCAACCTACTACTACCAGAGGAATACATCAGGTCCTGTACGATTCAGCTAAGCTGTGTATCTGAGAGGTTTCCACGGTGGTATTCGGGGCTATCCCAGGAGTGACGTCCACTAACCAGACCAGACCAATACCAAGAGGGGGAGAGTCCGTTATAAGCGGTGCAGCTCATCCATCCCATCCCATGAGGGGGACCTCTGGTTATTGATTATATGCGTACATAAAGATACACATCTGGTCAGTGCGTATTTTAACTATTCTATCACCTCGCCACCTGGAATGTACAGTCACCAATATCTCCTGTATCCATCACTTATCACAGACTGCCACCATTTTATACATTGGCTTCACTGGGATTATTCATTCAGCTTATCCTATGGATTGAAATCATTCATTTTATTTTATCTTTAGCGCTGCACTTTCTTTTACAGTATTTTATGAGGTTTTTCACTGAGTATTTTGTTTTATTCATTCTTGCATCATACACTGCTAAATGAAGTCTGCTGTCCCTTTAGGGGCTATCCCAGGAGTGACGTCCACTAACCAGACCAGACCAATACCAAGAGGGGGAGAGTCCATTATAAGCGGTGCAGCTCATCCATCCCATCCCATGAGGGGGACCTCTGGTTATTGATTATATGTGTACATAAAGATACACATCTGGTGAGTGCGTATTTTAACTATTCTATCACCTCGCCACCTGGAATGTACAGTCACCAATATCTCCTGTATCCATCACTTATCACAGACTGTCACCATTTTATACATTGGCTTCACTGGGATTATTCATTCAGTTTATCCTATGGATTGAAATCATTCATTTATTTTATTTTATCTTTAGCGCTGCACTTTCTTTTACAGTATTTTATGAGGTTTTTCACTGAGTATTTTGTTTTATTCATTCTTGCGTCATACACTGCTAAATGAAGTCCGCTATCCCTTTAGGAGTATCTTCCATGCAGCTTCAAGCACAGCTCCACACAGATCCAGAAGCAGTCTGCTACTGATATCGATGAGCGTTGAAGGATGTCTAATTTCATTCTTGGCTACAATATTTGATTTCAATCTTGGTCTGGACGTTTGTAGAGAGCAGCAGATAAGATCCTGGCTCTGTTACCTGGGTATCTGCACATTAATGTTAATGGGCGCTTTGCAGATGACAATTTGTAGCTCTGGCGGCTGGATCTAGTTTACTCTTAAGTAGCTGTGATGAGAGCTATGATGATCTTGATAAGGATTCTCCTCCTCGCAGACATTAATACAGAAAGAGACAAGAATGAAAGGGGATAGATGAATGAGGCTGAAAGAAAGGGCAGCTATTTACACTGAAAAGGACACACAAAGGATTTATCAGAGCCTGCCTGTGAAAATCTGGGTCACAAGTTGGAATGAAATGTAAAGCAGCTGGGTCAGGACATTTTAACCTCCTTCTAGTTTTGCTTTTTTAACTACTTTTGTTTGTATTTTTTCTTTCAGCATTAGGTGGACTTAGCGGACCATTGGCCTTGGATTGTACTTGGGGGGGGCTGGGGGGGACAAGTTAAGCAGATGGAGGAAGCCTGTCTGAAAGAGAAGTAAGGTGAGTATTACACCTTAATCAAGGATTTGACGCTTGCTGTGTAAGGGAAGAGTTTAGGGTGGTGCGGAGTTGGGCTTTAACGTCCAACTGTAGATAATTATCAAACAATTTACACAAACTGAAGGTGCACAAAAACATACGTTTTTTAACATCTGATTTTTTGTTTTTCATTTAAAGTATAACCCAGTGGTGTACCTAGCATATCTGGCTACTGGGAACATCATTTTTTTGAGTTGCTACCAGATCAATAACAAAGAGGAAATCTTCTGATTTGGACACATAGGACATGGCACCTGATTAAGGCCGGCCATACATGGGTCAATTTCCAAATGATTTTTCGTTCGAAAATCGGACCTAAGAATAATCGGCTGATTTTCGCTCTGTTAGTGGGGCAATGGCACCGGCCGATTTTCGTGGTTCCTCCCCATTTCGTTTATTGGGCATGTTGGAAAATTTGTGGAAAACAAAATCATTGGTGGCTCCATCAGATTACAGAACAAACAATGTTTTCGATTTTCGAGCAGAAAATCGTTCGGAATTCGAACCATGTATGGCCTGCATAAGAGGGGTTTTCCCTCATATTGGAAATATATCCTCTAATTTCCTGTTGAGTCTACAGGACAGGACAGGAAGTGACTCCCCTAATAGGGTACAGATCTAAAGACTGACAGCAGATTTAACCATCCCCTACTCTCTTAAAAGTAAAAAAAAAAGTTCTGGCTTTAGATATACTTTGAAAGAGCAGTATAGCCAAAGCTCTTTTAGCTATACTTCTCCTGTAGATCACAAAAGTACAGTTCATTCTGCACTTCTGTGACCCAGTTTCAGTGGGTCCAGGCTCAGGAAAGATCCCGAGTTTACTCCATGCCCTTGCTCATCATGCACTTTTCCAACATGACAATGATCCAAAACACATCTAAGGTACCTGGAAGAAAGATGTTGGTGCTAGCACAGGAAATTTGTGGGTCACAAATGTGTATTTCAAATGTATACTTAGCTGTCTGCCTGTAATATAGCTTGAAGAGAAAATAAATATAAATTTATATAGCCTCAACTACTACGAGCAGTCATTATAATGAAATAAACACATGTGTATAGTTAACTGCCATCTCTGGGGTCTTCTGTCCAGTGTTACAGGGTTAAAGGTCCTCCAACCCAAATATTTCTTCCACTATGTCATCGGCCCCTCAATATGAGTTGTAATTGTTCCGGAAGAAAACAGCACTACTGCTGATCAATTCAACTGCATCTGGATGAACCCAAATCAAAGCCAAGTGAGAAAACAAATTGCTAAATTATTTCCAGAAGAGGGGAACTTTATCTGAGTGAGGACATTAGCTAGGAAGATATATTATGGATAGATGAGAATTCGTGGCCTTGTTACTGACCCTAAGATGACATTTGCATTAAAGGATAACGTAACTCAAGACCAAAATGTAGTACATTGCAGTTTAGCATACGTTAGATATGGTGGCTGCACTATTTTTTTTTTTTTCAGGCTAAGAACATTTTTAGAATGTACAGAAAATACCTGTTCACAGCTGAAATGCAGTGCCCTTGTCACTTACTATGAGCTGAACTGGAAGCACAAAGAATGTCATCTAATGAAGATAAACAAAAGCAGATATGTTTGAAGCCCAGCCAGGTTGGCAGCCATGGCTTCCTCTGTAGATACAATGGAGGAATGGAAGTGTGTAAATTACAATATCACCAGGTGAAAAGCCTGGAAAAGAAAAGCAATGCAGCCATCACATCTAAGGACTGGTAAACTGTAATATTACATTTTTGTTTTTAGATTTAGATACATTTTAAAATAAATTGAATTAAAATAAATTAATATGCAGTTTGTTATAGAATGTATATGTAAGAGAAAAAGATAAAGAATGCCTGTCCATCAGTTGCAATTTGGAGGTTAATGATTGTGTTTACGGTCAGATCAGTATGTAATCACACTATATATCTGTTGGCATAGCTTAAGGATGAGTGAATTGGCCTGGGTTTGGTTTGCAGGGCATTTGTGGAACTCATTGTTTTGTTTTCCAAAAACTAGTAGTAAAAGGAAAAGGTTATGTCTACACATTGCCGACTTAAACTAAAATCTCCATTTAAGTCTATGGGGGGGGGGGGGGTTGGTATTGATTATAATTCTGGCCATTTTAAAAGCTATTAGGCCAGAAATTGTTAAACATGGGGCATTGAGTGCTGAGGACCGGCATGAAAGACCTGCTCCAATGCAAAATTATTATTAAGTTATTAAAAATACTGTATAGCAGGAAGAGGGTGCTCCTTTTAACCACTTACCAGCCACTTTTACCCCCTTCCTGCCCAGGCCAATTGTCAGCTTTCAGCTATCTTGCACTTTAAAGGACAATTGCATGGTCATGCAACACTGTACCCAAACAAAATTTTATCATTTTGTTCACACAACTAGATCTTTCTTTTGGTGATATTTAATCACCACAGGGTTTTTGTTATTTTTTGCTAAATTACCGTATTTTTCGCTCCATAAGACACACTTTTTTCCCCCAAAAAAAGGGGGGAAAATGTGAGTGCGTCTTATGGAGCGAATATAAAGCGGCCGGTCCGGTATTTCTGCCGCCACCATGTCAGAATATTGGGCCGGCCGCTCAGCTCTTCTCTCCTGCAGGACCTTACCTGTTCCTCGCTCCAGCGCTGTACAGTTTTCCCGCTCCGGCTTCTGTGACAGCCAGGTGCCTACTGCGCATGCGCGAGAAGCGCTGCACTTTGTGAATGGTCCGGTGTCTTCTGGGACACATGACAGGTCCCAGAATGCGCCGGGTCATTCACAAAGCGCAGCGCTTCTCGTGCATGCGCAGTAGGCACCTGGCTGTCACAGAAGCCGGCGCGGGAAGAAGAGGGAAGGATAACTCCTGTCAAATTCAGGTACCCGCTCCCCCTCCCTCCCCAAAGGTCCGCAGTCTCTGGTCATCTCCTTTACTGCCTGCAGTCTCTGGTCATCCCCTGCACTGTCTGCAGTCTCTGGTCATCTGTACTATGTCCCTTGTATTTTCCCTGTACTATGTCCGCAGTCTCTGGTCATCTCCTGTACTGTGTCCGCAGTCTCTGGTCATTTCCTGTACTATGTCTGCAGTCCATTGGTTCAGAATATTTTTTTCAAGTTTTCCGCCTCTAAAACCTAGGTGAGTCTTATGGTCAGGTGCGTCTTATGGAGCGCGAAATACGGTAATGAAAAAAGACCGAAAATTTTGGGAAAAAAAACCCCACGCTTTTCTGTTATAAGGTTTTGCAAATAAATAATCGTTCTTCATAAATTTAGGCCAAAATGTATTCTGCTACATTTCTTTGGTGAAAATAACCCAAATCAGTGTTTATTATTTAGTCTATAGGAAAGTTATAGAGTCCACAAACTATGGTATATATCTGAAAATCGAACAATCCTGAAGTACAGATGGCCAGTCTAATTTCTTGATGCCCAAAAATGTCAGGACAGCACAGATATCCCGCAAATGACCCCTTTTTGCAGAGCAGACAGTCTGAGGTATTTAGTAAGAGGCATGGCAAGTTTTTTTACGTTGTAATTTTTTTGTCATCATTTTTTGGAAAGTGAAGAAATAAAAAAAGAGACAATTGTATGCAATGGATGGTATGAAAGGAAGCCATCCATTGTTTACAATTGTCATGTGATCCGCTGTGATTGGTTACAGCAGTCACATGGTACTGGCAATGGGCCGGTATACAGATCTGTCATCGGCTGTCCAAGGTACACAGCCGGTGACAGATCTTGCCACAGTGTGGCCCTGTGAGCGCACGCGAGGTGTGATCTGGAAGGACATCATATGACACCCACCCAGATCGATGAGAGTCCCGCTCAACCGTTATTTTGCTATTGGCCAGGCGGAGACAGGTTAATTTGCTGTTGTATATGAATGGTTGGACAGCTGACTCTTGAGAACAGGAGACTGTTTTGAAATGGCCTCCCTATTGCTCCACTCAATGAGTGGTAGCAAAATATGGATGACAGCAGAGAAGGCAAGGAGCAAGATACTGGCTGGAGTTCACAATAATCTCGCAAACAGGAAGTGCAGAGACATGGCTTATATCAGGAAGTTGATGGGAGGAGCAAAGGGTCCAAGGTTCATAACAAACAAGCTCAAGGCAGGATCATTAAAATAATTGGCAAGGGAGCTGTCCAACATTCCAGGTGGCTCAGCAAGAAGAAACATTGCCACTCACTACAGAAGGCCCAGGTTCGGAACCAGGCTCTGACAGGCTGAGTGCATCTGAGAAGCCCATGGTCAGGCAGACCAAAGACAGCAGCGGTGCTTCTGCCTGAAGAACCAGGTGGCTTGGTATTTTCGCTTACTTGGTCTTCAGTGAGAAACTGAAACCCCTGCATGGGCAACCCATTTTTGGTGAACTGGAACTTTGTTTTTGCTGCTTAAACAAAGTTGGCTACCAGGCCCTTAAAAATAGTTTGGACTGACGTGAACCCACTTCGAAAAATGCATCTACTATGTGAGCTAAAATTCCCACAGATCACAATGCAAAAATACCCCTTCATCCATGGTGTCATTGGATGGAAAAATTGCCCTGCATCAATGATGTCATTAAAAAGAATTGAAAGGAAAACAACCCCTGTGCTCACAGAGTCATGGGAAGGAACAAATTGTGCTGGAGGCATCACTAAACAGAAAACAAATCCTGTGTTGGTAGTGTCACTGGAGGAAAAAAAAATACTCCTGCATCAACAGGGTCACTGGATGGAAAATGTCCCTACATCAGTGGTGTCAGTCTGAGAAGGAATAATTTGGCAGTAATTAAAAGGGGGAAGGGGATCTGGGAGCGTGTGGACTTCGATGAGTGATCTGTGGGGCATCCCTTTTCAGAGGGCATTTGATAGCCAGAGAAGTGGCATTCTGTTGCCTCCTCAGCTCCTGCATTAACCCTAAAATGCCTGCATCACCATGCTGGAACCATGCGCATTTTATGCAGTTGCAGCACAGCCACATTCAGTGAATGCGTTGCATTCTGTGGTCGATACTGCCTCTGAAACACAAGAGGTTCATTGTTTGCTGCAACTGTGAAACACATGCATGAAAATGAAGCTTTTTCCCCTCTCCTGGTCATGTGATTTGTCACATGACAAGGGGATGTAGGTAAAAGGACAGTCTGCCTTTACTCTCCGGCAGGCACCAGTGCTGAGAAGGAGGTGTCTGTCTCAACACTGACCTGCCTGCTCTCCCATCCTGTTTACAATGCTGTTGGAGGAAGGAGAGAGCAAAATCTTCCCTCCAGCAGCTCTTGCAGTGCTGCACTGTGCTCTGTTCTAAATAACAGGAGTGATGGCAGTGTCCAGGGGCGAACTGACCATTTGGAAACTCGGGCACTGCCGAGGGCCTGGGGTCAGGAGGGGGCCCCATGAGATGCCCCTGGTACCTTTTTCATAGGCTTTTTTGAGTTTGGACAAGGACACAGGGGCCCCATGATCCCCTATTGCCCGGAGGGCTCCATGAGTTGTCAGTCCGCCCCTGGCAGTGTCACTCCTGTCATTCAGGCAGCTGAAGAACATGGCACTGACAAGTTCTCAGCACCCCCTTCTCTACATTTCAACACTGTGTCCAGGGCAGGTGCCCCTTCTGCCCCCAGCCCATGGGTTCCACCCCTACATGAACAGGTCCAGAGAGTAGTGATGAACGACACCTTCTTTGAATGGTCTAAAGTTGTGATTGGTGTGTCCTAAGGTCCTGTCTTGGAGCCAATGCTGTTCAATGTGTTAATTAATGATACAGAGATTGGAATTAAGAGCACAATTTCAGTGCTGTTGTTGATGATCCCAAATTGTGCAGGGAAATAATTTTGACACAGGATATAGCATCATTATATGAAGACCTTGATAAAATAGGGGAGTGGGCAGCTACATGGCAGATGAGGCTGAATATTTAGAAATGTGTGAAAAGATATTGGGTGCCAAAAATACACATGCAAATTACACATTAGTAGGGGCACCCTTACAATTGTGTAACTTGGTGATGGAAGGATCTAGGGGTGCTTCTTGATCACAGACTAAGGCAACCCAGAATTTTGTCATTTTTTCTCATTCAACCAGAACCGATTTCTCCATCCACCTTGAATTTGTGGAATCACTCTCACATAGCTATTGTATTCTGACAGCTGGGAGACTTCCCCTCCATCAGAATATACTGACTGCATGGAAATGTTTCAACAGGCTAATTGTACATGTTAATTGGTAAATTGACTTTTGTACAACCAGCCTGCCCATGCATGGATCGAAATTCATCTGGTCCCTGCTGAACCTGCTGAATTTCAATCCATGTATGACCAGCTTTAGCAATAGCATGAAATGCCAAGCCGCAGTTTCCAAAATAGCCAAATAATCGCATGTTAAAAAGAGCATACATGTCAGAGATAAATAATTCTACCCCTTTATAAAGCACTGATTTGGCCTCATCTTGAATACACAGCTCAGTTTTGGTCACCAATTCTCAGGAAAGATGTTGAATTAGAAAGAGGTCAACAAAGGGCAACAAAATTAACAAGGTGGTTTGAGGACCTCACCTGGGGCCCTGAAAGGACACAAGGCCAAGGTTTGAGGTTAGAAGAAAGGATATTTGTTAGAGATTCTGTATATAACCCTACAGAACAGACACTGCACAGTCCACATGTGTTTATCTGCTGCTTCTCTGCAACACAGGAAACTGGAACCTTATTATAGAGAAAAGGCATAAAGTTTATCATAGATGCAGCTACAAACTTTTAAACACTGCCATCTACTGGTTGAAGAATGTATCTCTACTGAACACTGACACTGATGTAGTTGTACAAAACTACATGAACATTGTGTTCCAACACACTACTCAACAATTACTCCTTACATTCGTCCCATTTCAGATCTCAGTTCCTCCAGATCTGTTTTCTGTAAGCGGTTTTGTCAAATGCTCTGATCCACTTTTGTTTCTTGTGGGTTGGAAGTCTCTGCATCTTGTACCATGAATTTAGTTCTAGCTTTAATGATAAGCGAGCAACATAGGACCGATGTTTGGCTGGGATGCCTTTATTGCTTCTGGTGGATTTCCTGATTGAAGCCTCTTGTGGCCTGGTTTCTTCTTTTGCACTATTTGGATTGTCTACATTCATTTCTGTGTCACTTTATTGCTTATCTTTATGTGGCACTGATGTAGAAGTTCCCTCTGTTTGAAGCATTTGTGTTAATTCATTAAATTTTGAATATGCTGAAGTTTCATCCACAATGACACTTCTACTGATGGTTACCCTATTTGTGTCTTGGTGTCGAATTTTGTATCTCTTTTGGGATTCACTGTACCCCACAAGTACACCGTCAAGCATCACATTTTGTACGTTTTTCTTTTGGGATGTGCACATAGACTTTGCTTCCACACATTTTTAAATGGTTGAAATATGGGGGTCTTTTCATTCCACAGTTCATATGGAGTTTCTCAGTTGATTTTCATGGTAGTGAATTTTGGAGATAGAATGCGGTCATAATTGCCTCCCCCCAGTATGTGGGTGGCATATCTGCATCAAACAGCATGGTTCTTTCACTCTTACATAGAGTACGGTTCATTCTTTCTGCAACTCCGTTTTGTTCTGGGTTGTATAGTAGAGTGGTTTGAAATATTTTGCCATAATTTCTGAGAATCACCCATGTGTTATTACCTGTATATTCAGTTTCATTGTCTGTGCACAATACTCTCAGCATTTGCAAAATATGTTGCATACGTGAGACAAATACTGTTCAAGTTTGTTGTGTAACAGAGCATAGTATCCTTGGAGTAATCATCTATAAATATGAGAAAATTCCTCTTCTTTCCTGGAATCAATTTTAAAATTGGACAGCAAAGAGCTAAATGAATTAAGTCCAGAGGGTTTTTAGCTCTGCTGTTGCTCTGCATTGGAAAGGCATTTCTTGTCATTTTTCCTTTTATACAGCCGGTGCATTTCATTTTTGATCACATGGACTAGTTTTTATTCCACTTGCATAGTCACTCACAGTTAATTTCTTTATTATGTCATGACTTCTGTGCCCAAGTCATCTGTGCCATGTCTGAATGCAGTTTGAATGTTTTTCCTCCTTGACAGTAATAAAGCAGTAGTAAACCACGTCAAAAAAAAAAAAACTGTAAGGCAAAGGCAAAATGTGCTGTGGTGTACTGCCTATCATATCCTTTCAGTAAGCTATATGTGGGTCGCATAATACGTACCCTGAGGTAGAGATTAGGAGAATATCGGAGATTTATTGAAGAGGGTTCTGATAAACATAGTGTCCCTAGACACTTTACAGAATATCATAACAAATCCTCTGAGGGCTTGTCAGTATGGATCTTGAAAGCCATACCACACACCCTTCCCACTGCAGAACGCTTTAAATGCCATAGCAAGAAGGAAACCTACTGGATTTATACATTAGACACCCTAGCCCCTGGTGGACTGAATGAGAAACTCGATGTGCACACTGTCTTAAAAATTCTGAGACATAGTGCCCCTACCCCACAGCCTAACTTCATACGTAGGCTATTCCTGTTAGAAGGATCTTTTTACCTTAGTTTAATGTTATTATTATTTTTTCTAGTTCCATGACATACTAGTTACCTTGTTCCTTATCAGATAATCTTCCACTTATCTGATGGGTGTTTTGGCCTTACTTCATTTATACATTTCCATATACTTTCTCTTATTGGCAGCATTTTCATCTTAAATTTCCAAAATGGTAGTTCTGGTTTGACAGGTTTGCAAATGAAAACTTTGTTGCAGCTGTGTTACTGGCCATTTTTCTTTTTTTCTATTGCAGGCTTCTTTCATATCTTGCACTTCTTTGTTGTAGTCGGCTATGACTGGGTGTCTGGGCCCATAACCTGTGCCTGTATATAGACCTACAGAACAGACAGTGCACAGTCCACATGTGTTTGTCTGCTGCTTCTCTGAAAAACTGGAAACAGGAATGTTATTATAGAGAAAAGACATAAGAGTTTATCATAGATGCAGATACAAACTTAGAAACTGCCATCTACTGGCTGAAAAATGTATCTCTACTGAACACTGACACTGATGTAGTTGTCATACAAAAATACATGAACATTGTAATGCAACACAGTTCAACAGTAGATTGCGGAAAGGGTTCTTTATTGTTAGAGCAGTAAAAAATGTGAAACTCCCTCCCCCAGTAAGGAGTACTAGCTAAGAGTGTGGACAACCTAAAAAAACTTAATTAAATATTTTCTGTGATTATCTTTTGCATGTGCAAGTGTTAGACAAAAACATACAGATTACATATAGTAATCTCCCTCAGTGAAACTGAGTCAGAATGTACTGTATATATTCAATCAGATACAGATTTTGTAACATATATATGCTGTGTATGTACTGTGAGATGGTGCAAAAACAAAAAAGTCCAAAAGTTCAAATAATGAATAATGTCCAAAATAATTCATCACCAAGTAAATCCACCACCAAAATGGTTAAATAGAACTCACCAGAGTAATATGCTGATTGTTGAAAAACCAGCATATAGTACTTGTTATTTTGGGAGAAATGAATAATATGGTGACAACACTGATTCGCCTGTATTCATTAAACATGCTGTCTATACTGGTGTGAGTCTGGACACCTTGCTTGTAAGTGCATTTCTTCATTAAAGTTTGATGCTTTTTAAAACATACTGCACCATGATTGTTCGCTTTTTTCTTTTGAGTGACGGTCTGATCATCTCTCAGTTTGGATACTAAATCACCTTTGGAGTGGATTTTCAACTTTGCAGCACATCATCTGTTGGAGTTCATCTCTCATTTCTTCAGTGTTGTTGTCACCATATTATTCATTTCTCCCAGAATAACAAGTACTATATGCTGGTTTTTCAACAATCAGCATATTACTCTGGTGAGTTCTATTTAACCATTTTTGGTGGTGGATTTACTTGGTGATGAATTATTTTGGACATTATTCATTATTTGAACTTTTGGACTTTTTCGTTTTTGCTGGATTTTATTTTGATTTAAAATATTGTTTGTTATTGTTTTATTTATTTTTTTGTTACACTTTTGTATGTATTTAAGCGCAACTTATTTTTTTGAAGTTTTGTATATCCTATAAGTTTATAGGCTAGGTTTTGCAGCTTACTGTTTTATATAATTTCTGTGGCGCTGGTTCTTTTTTTATATATAATGATGCAAAACACACATCTAAGGCCACTGTTGCATTTCTGAAGAACAGGGAAAGTGATTCAGTTTCCAAGTACGTCTCCTGATCTGAACCCAATCGAACACCTATGTAGGATTCTGAAGAGACAAGTTGAGCATCACTCTCCATCCAGCATCCAGGCTCTAAAAGATGTCCTTCTTGAAGAATGGAAAAAGATGTTGCAATATGTCGCCAACTTGTTCATTCCATGCCTAGAAGACTTGCTGCTGTCCTTACAAATCATGGAAGTCATACAAAATACTAGATGTAGTAGTTTTGTTGTGAGGTGTATTCATTTTTGCATCAACTAATTTTAGTAAAACTGAAAATTTTGTAATCTAAGTTAAATTATTAACCTCACTTTCATGTTATGAGCTAAACAAATGTTCTATAAAACTCAGTTTTGTCAAAACTTTGGAAATTGTTCTTGTGTTCAATAAAATTTTGACTAAAATCTTACTTTTCAAAAGGGTGTACTAATTTATGCTGTGCACTGTAGGTTTATGGTGGGTGGTGAGCAAGATGCCAAAAAAATAATTAGACTGCGGTGTTGATCTCTACTAAAAAACACTCATATGGACCTGTTCAGTAAGGCAGTGATGATGTTAAAAATACAGTACACATCCAGAAAAATACATAAGTATAACTGCACTGAAATGTGCTTTTTTTCATGCTGAATGCACATTTTAGCTGGTTCTGTTGCGAGAGAACATTTTCCCCTTGGCTACTAAGTGGACTCATGGACAACTGTTCCAGTAGTTCTACTGCTACTTATGTCTGCGCTCAGTAATTAGAGAGAACATTGCTATCACAGTAGGAAATTGTGTTGTACATTAAATTCATATTGTAAAGTTACAACCGATTACAAATTACATTTCACCACATGTTGAGAGATGAGGGAAAAAGGTGCTGGGAGAGGGAAGAGGAGGAGGTCATATGCTAAGGGGATAATACTTTTACACCACCTTGTCTACTCTGATGTATCACAGATCCTTCAATAATTCCACTATTCCCACCTCTGTCTCCAGCAACATTATGCAGTCCAGAGAACAAAAGAATGTACACATAGAGAGCTAAAGAACCAGAGCTAAAGCCAACATTAGATGTTCAGAAAAATCACAATTCTTCCCACCCGGTGGCTTTTTCTTTAAAGCCCAACTCCAGGGCAAAAAAAACCTTTTCCTTGCTGTGGGGCTGTGCCTGCACTGCAAGGGTTAAAAGAGGTGCGGAGTTTAAAAAAAATATATATATATATATATATACTTACCTAGGTGAATGCAGCATTGATCGAATTCTGCATCTGTCCCCCGTCACCTCTAAGACGAAGTACTGAGAGGTCAAAGACCACTAATCACTCAGCTTTTGGTCCACTCTCAGCAGAGAGCTGTTACTGTCAGTCACCGCTTTCTACTCTGCCCCTCCAGTGTTCACTAGAGTGCTGGACTGTGGGAGGGGTGGGAGTGGCTGGTTCAGGCTCTTAGTGGCATGCTGAGAGGCTGAGCCAGCTGCCGGTAAGACATGTGGGCAGACCGTGACATTATTGTTGGGACTGCAGAGCCTGGACCAGCTCTGTGACATCATCTGACAGTGGACTTTAGCTTGCTGTCAGCTGACTCTGGGTCACAAAAGTGCAGAACTAAGTGCACTCCTGTGATCCATAGGATAAGCATGGCAACAAGAGTTTTGGCACTATTTCTCCTTTAAGTGCTCATTTTGTCTAGGGGAAGGGAGAAAGCCTCACACTCACCTGATCCTCCGCTCCACTGGCAAACAGCTCTCTCCCACAATCCAGCAGTGGACTGTTCCTAGCGTCCTCAGGTCTAGAGCAGGTCTATAGAGCCTGCTCTGGGCTTGATAATGTCAAGACTCAAGACCTCTAGAGCGGAGAGAAGGAGTGGAGGAGGGGTTTGCAAGACCTGCAGGGGCTGATCTTGTGCAGAGAGGATCAAAGGATCAAGAAAATATATCTTCAGTCATCTCTCCCCTAGACAAAAACAAGCAATTAACCTTTGCAGCATGGGCACAGCTCTACTGCAAGGGTTAATTGCTTTTTTTGTGGGCACAGCCCCACTGCAAGGCAAAACTTATTTTGTTTGCCTGGAGTTCAGCTTTAAGGACTTTCAGTGGCACAACCACAGGAAATGAAAGTGAAATTGGGCCCTCTAGGTTAATTTGCCACTGTCAGTGTGCAATGGAAATTAAATACAAGTCCTTTCAAGATAGATTGCCAGGGGCGGACTGGGATGAGGTGCAGGGGGGCAGTTGCCCCCATGGGCCTCTCAGATACCCTGTAAAAGGGCCGCACCAAGCACTGGATTGACGTAAGGGCTATTGGAGCTGCAGCTCCAGGCTGCTACGTTAATATAGGCCCAGCACACTGAACCTGTATACAGCCCCCGGCCGCCCCTACTCTGTACTATACTTGCAGAGCTACAGCAGAGCAGTGTGAATGTGCCAAGTGTATTCCTGCACCCAGCCGGCACAAGTCTAATACCAACAGGCACTTCCTTGTCAGGCAGAGTGATCTCTGCCCAACAGGAGCTTCCTAGTCCTGGCCAGAAGCCAGGAGGCGGGATGGAAGAGGAGAAGAGAGTGCTGCTGCTGCAACCCATGAGGAGCCAGTGAACATGTGCAAGTGAGTGAGCAGAGGCTAATAACATAACATAAAGCACTGTTGTGTCACAGTGTCTTAGTTGTGTGAACTGGCTAGAGTGGTTACATTTTTTTTTTTTTTGTGGGGGTTAATTAATTTACAATGCTATTTGTAATATGCAGCATAGAGTGAGTTAATGACTGTCAACATGGGTAAAAGGCTCCATATGTAGCTAATATCAACATTGTTCTAGTTGCGACTTGATGCTGTCACCTCTCTTTGCCCGTAATTTGGCCATGTTGAATTTGGCCCCTGTGTCCCTGCCCAAACTCAAAAAAGCCTATGAAAAAAGTACCAGGGGCATCTCACGGGGCCCCCTACTGACCCAGGGCCCTCGGGCAGTGCTCGAGTTTCCAAATGGTCAGTCCGCCCCTGCTGCTGAACAATATTTATCGCAGGTGAGAGATTCTGTTGAATACTATACAGAACTCACAATACATTGCTAACTTTGGAGATTCTGCAAGCCATGCCACAAACTTCAGCTAAAACTAACTGCTGATCTATCTTTGAGCTTAGGCTCCATGCACACTAGCATATTTTAAGTTCTTAGAAGCTGTTATTAGCATTTTTTCTGCTCCTAGATGCTAAATAGTGTTATCCTATGTCTCCAAGCATACTACTTTAGGCTATTAGCATTTTTTGAGCTTTAGCGTTTAGAAGTTTTTTGGAGTATTTGTCCAGCAGAAGAAACCGCTAAACGCTCATAAACACTGCTAAACGCTATTAAAATGCTCCTAACAGCTTTTTTTCTAGCATTTTAATTTTTTTCCTCTACATGTACTGTAAAAACGCTAATAAAATGCTAATACTTCTAAAGGCTCCTAAACGCTACTAAAATGCTACTAAAAACGCTATTACCAGCCTTTTTGTCCAGCGTTTTTTGAGCTTAAAAAAAAAAAAGCTAGTGTGCATGGAGCTTAAAACTTGCACTGTTCCTCTCCCCCACCAAGTAATTTAATACACACAAGTGCTTAGAATTTAATTTATGTAAAATACTGAGCTTTTTAAAACAGGGGCAAGGGGAGTTAAAATAATAGTTTTGTTTTTTATCAATAACTTGACCTTTTTAGTTCTTGAAACCTTGTGAAGGATGGAAATGATCTACCATTGGCGTCATAAGCTGTACAAGGTTAAACAAGGATAACACAAGTATGGCATTTTCCATCCATTAATGTACACAGATTTGTAGACAGGTGTGCACTGTTAAAGTCTCCGCAGATAAACAGATCAAGAGAATTTGTGATTAACACTCAATAGCCTCAATTACACAGAATATAATCACATTAAAGCATGCTAGGCCTACAGTACAAGGCTGACCTCTCGCTAAAGACAGCAGACCTGCACCACCTGGACTCTTTTTGTTGTACCCCAAGCAATGCTCGATACGGTGCAAGAGCTGTGAAGGGACTATACCCTGTTCTATGGAAATGATCACTGCTTGAGAGATAGACAGATTTGTGAACATTCTGGAGTAGCCATCCTCATGTGCAAATGTGAATTTTCTAAATATGCACTATTATCACTTTGTCCTTTGTTTATTAGCCCTTATAGGGTAAGTCCACTTTAGTGGGAAAAACATGCTACATAAGTCATACTGTAATTGATTATTAAAAATTAACTTTTCTTTTCAATCAGCAGCTCTGTAATTTCCTGTAAAATGCAATATAGCAACCTGCAGGCATTCTGTACACAGATGGTGTACAGAACACCCCCCAGAAAAGTCATTTCCTGCTTGTGTGATTGGCCTACTGATTTTTCCAGAACTTTTCACTAAGATACAAGTCTGATTTTTGGCATCCCCTGCAATAAAAATGTACTTTTTTGGTGAGATACTCCCAAATGAGATCACATCTAAAGGGATGCAGACCCTGCCACAAAGTGAATGAAATCACTCCCCTATAGACTCACTCTGCTCATAGACACAGACAAACTAACAGCTATTTCTGCAGAATAACAAAAGGTGGGACCAGGGGCGGACTGACCATTTGGGAACTCCATGAGATGCCCCTGGTACCTTTCATAGGCTTTTTTGGGTGTGGTTTTGGGTGTGGGCGAGGACACAAAGGCCCCATGATCCCTTATTGCCTGGGGGACCCATGAGTTGTCAGTCCACCCCTGGGTGGGACTCTGCAAAAAAAAAGTTTGGTAAAACCTTGCAATGTACATAGTTCACTTAGAGGGGAATGTTTGTTCCTCAACAAAAATGGAGTTACTCTATAAACTTTGGATCTGTACATTCTGTTTTTCATTAAAAGTGTGCCAAGTAATAAATGGTTTATCTGTCTGTACCTGTTATGCTCTAATCATTTCTTTTGACAACTGATACATAAATATTGGTTTATTTAACTATTTCTGTAAACATGGTAGCATATTATTGTCAAGGTGGAATTATTAAATGGCATGTATAAATAACATAGGTGTGTCTGAATACGTTTATTAGGGGGCCAGTGTGGGGTGTTTTCTTTGGCACTAGTACAAATTGTCCTGGCGCCGCTGAAAACAATCTGTGTAACGTTGCATAGGAACCAAGTTCTGAATACTACATTTCCTTCTCATGTTCACAGATTCATATTAGAGGCTTGATTTGAAATACTGTGTTTAGGAAAACTTTTTTTTAATGTTAACATACAGAGGTTTTGTATATATTTCCTGTATTTAATTCTTACGGTCAAGACTAGTAATAAGCAAATCTGCCTATATTTGATTTGGTTCATCGAATCCTGCTTGAAATCCATGAAATTTGGCACAAACCCCACTGTGGTTCATGGGGAGTAAATCTTCATACTAAATTCTGGCAATTTTCAAGACTAAAAAGCAAGCCATCATCAAAAAAGGTAAACTGGGGAATCAAAGCAAGAGTAAAAAAACAAAACAAAAAAAAAGAATTACTGTACCATGGGGAGGGTCCTTCTAAAGTGACTTCAAGTATGACCTAGAAAAAAACACCAATCCTTTAATTTACATTCTTGCAAGGTATCTTTATGCTACATTTAGTGCTATGGAAGAGTACAATTTTCACAGACCATGTCACTGACACCATCTGCTGGCATAACATATTTTTGAAGTGTAATTCATTTTTTAACATTTACATTTAGCTTGGCTTAAATACAGCAGCAGTATCGATAAAGCGTTTCATTTCAACTTGGAAATCTGCTCCCCAGTTTATTCCAGGTTCAAGTTCTTTGGCCATCATGATTGGCTGGGCCCAGATGACACAGCTCCCATGCATGCAAATTCATTTGTGTAGAAGATGATTGGGCATGCAGGCTTGGGCCTTGTATGACCTTATCTCCAAATATTCCCAAAATATAGACTTCAGGTATGTGTTTGGTAGAAATTGGTTAGCGTCAATCACTAATCAGTTTTTACCAATCACCTAAATAGGCAGCAAATGGAAAGAGGCAAAGCAGGTGTTATCTTGCAATAAAATTAGAAGAGAGAGACAATAGCCAAAAATATTAAGTGGCTGGATAGTATGTAGGCAGATTGGTTGGGCTGCAGTATAAGAGGAAGAGAGGAGGCAGGTTTTATCTTGGAAAAAACAGGGTGTAGTATGTGAGAAACAATAGTTACAAATATTGTACAGTTACTGGAAAAGTATGTAAGCAGCTTGGTTAGCCTGCAGTATAGGAGGGAGAGACAAAAAGACAAAACCAGTTATATGTCAAAATAGAAATAACAGTGTATTATTTGAGAGACAATAGCCACAATTATTGTATGGTGGCTGGATAGTATTTAAGTAGATTGAAAAGGTCGCAATGTAAGAGGGAGAGATGATACAGATTTTATCTTGAAAAAATCAGTGACTGGACAGTATGTAAGCAGCTCTGTTTGACCATAATATAGGAGGAAGAGTTGATGCAGGTTTTATATTGCAATAAACAGAGTGTATTATCTGAGAGACAATAGCCAAAAACGTTTTTGAGTTATGGAGCGCCCAAATAGGCCACAAACCCTTTTTTACCCTGTAGTAAACATTAGAAATTTGGCACATGAGGTACAGCTGTAGAAACATTGGGGTAGATTTACTAAAACTGGTGCACTCAGGATCTGGTGCAGTTGTGCATTGGAGCCAATCAGCTTCTAACTTCAGTTTGTCCAATTAAACGTTGACAATAAAACCTGGAAGCTGATTGGTTTCTATGCAGAGCTGCACCAGATTTTCCACTCTCCAGTAAATAATCCCCATTGCATGGCATCTTAAGGGCTCAGTCACATTAGTGGTTGGGGACAGTAAAACCTTGTGGTTGATCCGTGCTTTTACCGCCTCCAACTGTTACCCCCTTTAGCTGCAGATGCTACATGCCATAACTACAATGCTTTGCTGGATCTAATAGCTCACTGACAATGATCTGGCTCCAATAACTAAGATCTGGCTGGCTGTTTAGTGAATGTAAATGTCTGATTAGTTGGTTGTTATAGATTGCATGATTTTTCAAAACACGATACATTGTTCTTGGTGCTGTTACAGGGACCATTTGCTGTACCGCTTTATAGTATTACATGGTAAACCGTGTTATTTACTGCAGTGTGCATAATTTGATACACAGAGTATGGTGCCATTTATTTTGAATGGATCCCTAAGGCACCTAGGCAGCACAGCACAGTGCACTTACATTTTAGTCCACCTCAATTTAAAGATGTAAACCATATGTGCGTTGTGATGCGCCGAGTTAAAAAATAGTGCATGTCTGTTTTTCTGTGCCTTTAGGTGTGCTGCCAGACCATTCAAAATAAATGGTTGCTTTAACATAGCAGGCTTTTAAGGCATCGCATTAATACAATAGTGGCTGCTGGTGCGTGTGTGTTGGGTGGTGGTGGTACAGTCATGCTCTCTTAGCTCATCTTGCAGAGGATTCGCTCGATTTGCAGTAACTTGGAGGGCACTGACCTTACAAGAGATCCTCTGAAGCTGAAACACATTTAGAAATGGAAGATTTGATGGACTCCATATGATCTCATTACATGAGGAAGTTATTAAGATGTCTTGTTTTAGGATTTCTCTATTCCTTTCTTCTGTTATTTCCTCCCTTTACAAAATGCAAAACTTATTCCAAAAGTCTTGCATAGCAAAGAAAAAGAAAGAAAAAAGTCTTTGTTTTTATGATTTTGATCTACATTAAACCAAAAACAACTCAACACAAACAAAATAGAATTTTTTTTTTAATGTATACCCAATCACTATAATCTCAAATAAGCCTTACATGATAATGTACGCTCAAAGTCATTTTTAATATTTTAAATCAGCAGCTTTAAAGAATACTTCCAATTAAATGTAAAAGGTATATAACCATGTTATGAAGGTCCTTACTCAGACTCTTCTTTTACAGAATGACACTGCAAGGTGAGATGCAACAAAAGATGAAAAAAAGGGTGAAAACAAGCACTTATCTATGATAAACAGTGCTTTAACTAATTCACCTCTTTGGACATACTACAACCCCTGGCAAAAAGTATGGAATGACCACTCTTGGAAAATGTTCATTCAATTGTTTAATTGTGTAGAAAAAAAACTAATCACAGACATGCCTCAAAATTATTTTCATTTAACATTCCAACCTTCTGGCTTTAAGAAACACTTAAAAAAAGAAAAAAAGAAAGAAAACTGTAGTCAGTTGCAACTGATTCTGCAGATCAAGCAGAAGAAAAAAATATGGAATTTCTCAATTCTGAGGAAAATATTATGGAATCACCATGTACTTTGCAGTTCTAAAACAAATATCTGCATCAGATGGTGGAACACAACCCCACAGGGGGAAAAGAAATCCCTGACACAAAGGCCGCAATAGAAGGGCCGCGCCCACCAGTAAGTGGTGATGCTGCCTGTGTGTTCAGGGCGCCCCCCGCTCCCATGGGTACACACGGAAACCGGGCAGCTGCCCACCATGGACTAAGCCCAGAGAGCCAAATGGACCAGGCCACACACCAATGTGCAACACAAAATATAGCAAGTTAATTAAAAATTGCATACATCCCAGTACTGTATATAGGCAAAATAGAAAATAAAGAGCACCCAAAGGGTGAAAATCATAAATGGCATATAGTGGACAAAATTGATGACGTCACCACAACACAGACATACGGCCCAACTAGCACAATTAGATTTCAAGAAAACTACCAAAATGGGTTCTACATGTCATATTATTTAAAGGAACATTAGTATGTAAATACATTAGTTCACAAAATATATAATGTTCTGGGGGGTTTAGGTAATTTTATCGCAAAAATGAAAAAATTGTTGTAGTGCAAAGTGGCAAAGCCCCGCTCCGGGCTGCTGTTGATTTTATTGGGGAACCCTACTTTATGGGTTGAATGCTTGTTTGCCAAGGTGGGGAAAGAATAAATATAAATACTTTCCTTGTTCCTCACTCCTGCAGGCTTTCTCCTCTCCATCAGGCTGGTCCTCTGAAGCTGCTTTACTTTGTTGCTTGGTTCGTCATAGCTCTGTGATGTCTTCACAAAAAATGCAGCACAAGTATTGGAGGATGATGAGGGCCTGGCCACATCTCAAGAGCATTATGCAGTGTAGGAGAGCAACAGTTGCCACCTGGGCAGTGAGGAATAAGGTAACTCATTTATTTTCCCCCTAGCCTCACATGTATTTAACCAATGCAGTGTGGATGAAGTTACCTCACAGCATGGGTGAATTCCACACAACCCAGAGTGGTACTTTAAGCCAAGTCAAGAGCCCCTGTCGAGTGTTTATTGCTGTGTCCCTGCTGGAGAAATTTACCTTCACTTCTTGCTTCTCCTGTTACTGGGACGAATATAAAGTGGAAAGAAATCTCCCTAATGAAGACACAAACAAACAAACAACCTGACAAAGGATCTAACCATTTTCTGCTCTATCCAAAGCTAGGATAGATGATAGCCTGGTTGGTGTTGGCATTTAAAAACCACTTCAACACTGGGCACTTTTACTCCCTTCCCTCCCAGGTCAATTTTCAGCTTTCCTCGCTCACACACTTTGAATGACAATTGCGTGGTCGCAACACCGTACACAAACAAAATTTTTATAATTTTGTTCACACAACTAGAGCTTACGTTTGGTGGTATTTAATCATCACTGGGGTTTTCATTTTTTGCTAAATTAGCGAAAGTTATTTTTTTTAAGTTTTTCTTTGTCTCTGTTATAAAATTTTACAAATACTGTAAATAGATGTTTTTCATAAATTTAGGCAAAGATCTATTCTGCTACATTTCTTTGGTAAAAATAACACAAATCAATATTTATTATTTAGTCTGTAGGAAAGTTATAGAGTTCACAAACTATGGTATATATCTGAAAATTGATCAGTCCTGAAGTACTGACAGCCAATCTAATTTCTTGAGGCCCAAAAATGTTAGTAACCTCCAAATGACCCCTTTTTGCAAAGTGGACAGTCTGAGGTATTTAGTAAGAGGCATGGCTAGTTTTTTGAAGTTGTAATTTTTTTGTCATAATGTTTTGGAAAATTAAGAAATTAAAAAAAAAAATTTCACAAAGTTTTTTTTTTTAACATACTGCCACAGTGCAGTACAGCGTCATCATATAACTTGTGTGGTGGAGATCAGGAACACTGACTAGTGACAGTATGAAAAAAAAAAGTTTTTTTACATTTTTTTATTTTTTTTTTCTTTCTTTTAAGTTTTTTTTGTCATAATACACCGTGACCAGAGTAGTATAATGTTACCATAGTAACATTGTACTACTTTGTGGAAGTGATCAGCATTTTTTTTGCATATACATTATGATTGCTTACTGTATAGCAAAGAATTTATTTGCTATAATTAAGCATTTAACTGATTTTTTTGTGGTGATTAGCTATGATTACCTGTGATTAGACTATTTATATTCACTATTTATGTTCAGATTTTTAGAGTTTTTTTTATGATTCTATAATTTATATAACTTGATCTAAGACGTTTTTATTATACAAACACTTCTATTTACATAAGCACTCTATGATTGCATTTGTCACTTATGCTTTACTGCTGCACTTACATTTGAAAAGCTTTGCACCTGATTGTCACTTTTTTTCCCATTGAACTTTTTTCATTGCTTTGCTATTTCAAAATACAGACAGGGTAACAACTGCAATTTCTAGAACAGCAATTAGGAACATAGAAGCCCAGAGAAAAAAACAATAGATGTTGCTGTAAAAGGATAAGTTCACTTTTAAAAAAAATAATAACAAAATGCCCATTTTTTTTTAAGCTAAAAAAATGTGCATTTGCTATTATTATTTTTTTTTAGTGATCAGCAGATTCTGGTGCAAAGCAGGACTCCTGCAGACCTGTCAGTGTCTGTGTGCTCGTACCATTGATACACTGTGACAGGAAGAATCAATGAACTACCACGGCTCTTAAGAGCGCCATAGTAGATCATTGAAAACCACAAGCAGACAGCCGCAAAGGCTGTCGGGAACTTGTAGTTCATTCATTCAGAGAACTCTGTGAATGAATGGCATGGCTGTGTGGAAGGAGCCCTGCATGGCCGTGCTTTTTCCAAAAGTGACAGTTAGTATGGGGAACTTCTCCCTGTACTGCTGTCACAGGGAAAGAGGACAGCAGGCAGTGGCTGCCACGGTGGGAGCATGTTATATGTTCCACCCTAAAAACAGGTGTAACAGGGAACATGTTCCTAAAGGTAAACCTATCCTTTAAGTATAATAGATAATAATCAGACTAGGAGAGGAGAGAAGACCCCAGCCCCAAAAGACAAGGGGATGACATACTTGTTAACACAGTAGTTGGTCCAGCAGTCCACTTAGGATTTACATTCTAAATTAAGCAGTACGTAAGGGGTGCGCAGAATATCTGTGGTATGTTCATTACCCAAAGATCGTATGTTGAGGCAAAGTCTTAACAAAGGTTGTAGAAATGAAAATGAAAAAAGAGAAATTATATAGGAGAAAGAAAGATAAAGAAGGTTGGGAAAAGAAGGGATACTGCAGTAGAGTTTCCAGAACACACTTCTCCATTTAAAGTGCTAATAAACTCAAAACAAAAAATGTAATATATTGCTGGTTACCAATCATTATATCAGGTGGCTGCATTAGTTTTCTTTTTTTAGGCTTTTTTCCCTTTGTTTTCTCCTGGTGATCAGGTTAGTAACACACCTCCTGTATTAGAGTGCCCCTCTCTGGATGAATGAGCAGAGGGGGGTAGATTTAGACAGTAGCATTGTCAGTCTGGGGGAGGGGAGTGTTGTATGTACTAGCAGATTAAAATACACTAACAAATTGAAGCCATACTCCAGCTAATACTTTATAAGCAGTTACAGCAAACAGTTGTTTTCCTTTTGAGATAAAGGTTTTACATACTGTAAATAAAAGCTGATCATTGTAAGCATCCCTACAAGTGTTAAATGGTTTGTGTCTGCTGGAGAGCTTGTTCTTTTGAAAAACTACAGACTTACTGGCTGGATCAACAAGTGAAAATAGAAGAAAGCCTAAAAAAGAAAATTAATGCAGCCATCGCATCTAAGAAATCGTAAACTGCAATATAATAAATGTTTGCTTTGGGGTTTAATACAACTTTAAATGGTAAGAACTCCTATTAAGGAGAATGTCAGGTCAATGATGAACATCTAAAAATGTCCCATTGGTTAGACTGGGATTAGGAAGAGGGTGGTACTAGTAAGTGAAGGCAAGGGGTCCAGATTTTATTGCATTTTGGAATAGTATTCTGCAGTTGAGCAGTAATGCTTTCTACCCTGTAGAATATCAATCTATTCAAAATACCCTGATGGGCATGAAGGTGAGGCTGCTTCCAATAATGTGAGATTTAATATCTAGCTACAGTACGGCTGTGGTTTAATAGGTTTTGGGTGGGTGGCCTGATAATGCAGAAAAGTTTACCCAGTGCATATATGTATGGATCTAGGGGGATGTAAAGGCCTGACAGTTCCTTTACCAATAGCTGTACAATAGTCCAATATTTTTGAACAGCAGGGCAAGACCAAACAATGTGACTCAAAGATCCATCTGCTGGGAGCCTGGGTATGGGTAGATATAATGAAGCCTGTTTGGTGTCAAATACCATTTCATCATAGTTTATTAAAATCTCATAGTCACTTCACAAAGGAGGATGGCTGGTGGGACAGGCCATACCAGTGCAGACAATTTAAGTAGAGTGGCATCTCAGGCCTCATTATTGTCAATCAATGGAACAGGGTAGGCTTGTACCTTGCCTAGAGCCTCATTCTCCCTTAACCTTTTTCTGATAGGATCTCATATCTTCAGGAACTACTCCTGGCCATGTTTCTTCTTCATATTTTGGCACTGTTTAAAGCTGGCCATACACTATGTGAAATTTACTCCGTGGGTGGCCCTTTCACCACCCTCCCACCCAACCTTCAATTGCAAAATCGAAGAGCTAGAATGAAAAATTGTTGGCCAAACAGAAGCTGCATCTAATCACATGAAGCAACTCATTGGGTACTCTGATGTCTGATGAGATTTGTATTCTGATACACAGATCCTGCATTGGGAAATTCACCCATGCACGCTGTCTAACGTGTATGGAGGATTCTGCAGGCTGAGCGGAACAAATTTAGTAGTGTATGGCTAGCATTAGTCTATCTGATTTGACTCCTGATAGTTTAGCAACTTAACTCTCTCTGTAGGTAGGTGTAGTCTGTTTTCCCTACTGTAGGTGGCACTTGACTGGAATGGTACTGCAGCTGGAGGGGAAGTCAAGAGAAACTTGGTTTTTCTATGGTTCCCTTGGTCCCCTGGAGCAGCATTCCAGTTGGCTATTCTGCATCCAGGTGACCCTAGCGGCCACCTTGGGCCAAGCAGAGTTTTTCTAAGTCACTGCCCCAAGGTTGTGGTGCGCATTTGCAAAGTGGCTAGTGTAGGGAGAGTTTACATGCCTGTCAGGGACAATGCTAGTGGTAGAAAAAGGTTCCAGAGGAGTAGGAAAAAGAGTAGGGTTTACGTCTACTCTTTCTCAAGTGTCCTCTTGGGCTGGACAAACCACACTGCACTTCAACTTGCTTGGCAAGCGCTCTCTTCTGCTTGGGCCTACCACCGCTGACTCTCTGCTGCATTGGCTGTGAGTTCCTAGTTAGACGTTTTACCCTGCCAGGCAGTTGTATTGATCTGCAAGTTCTTTAATACATCATTTCCTGCACTTCAGGCCACAGTGGGATTGCTGCCGCTGCACCATGCTGCACCTGCCCCACATGTTAACGCTCTTCCTAAAGCATTGTTACAGACTTTGGTTTACTGGTCCACTCAAAGGCTAGGGCTTGCCCTGCCAGGTCTATGCCTACCCCCTCCCCCTAAAGTTCAGTAACCCACTTCAAACGTTCCTGGGAACACCTCAAGATAGCTGTATACAGTGAAGAGTTGTGCAGCACTGATTACAGAGCCTGATCTAGTTCCTCTACCTTATTACTACTTTTGTTTATAAGAAATATGTAATCAGGCTAAAATAAAAAAATTGCCTTAGCAGATACTTTTGTTCGTAACCTCTGTGTCTTCTTCCCTTCTCTTGGTAGATGATGTCTGTTAAGCACTTCCCCTCACTTTAGTCAACCTTCAGAGGTCAACTCTTTACTCTGTACCAGGCTTCGCCTCACTGGCATCCACCCAGCCATTAAATTAAGCTCATCAATGTGAAGTGTGACCCTCAGGGTCTTTGCAATTTTTTTTTCTGGAATGGGAAAGAAAAACTGAAAGAATGTGAGACATGTGAAAGGGAAAAAAGCATGCTGGATGTTTCAGCTTGTAAGGAATGCAGTAAAAGTAAATATGAGCTCTAAAAAAGACCATCAATGGTAAAGACCCTTTTTTTAAAATCAAAGAGAAAAGGATAACAAATCAGCACAAAAGTAATACAAAAAAAAACACAAACTGGTTAAACACACTAGTGTGTGTTGCTCATAATAACCAGATTCTATCATATGTCTTGAGAAAATGGGCCAGTTGCTAACACAGCTTCAGTACTTTTTTCTGGGTCAGAACATAACTTATACAATCACTTATGGGGTTAACTCCAATTAAAAGTAAAGTGTAAGACACATACTTTTGATATTAATTAGAATACAGTATATTTATCAATATATTAAAACTAAAAGTGGGACATTCGTAAAGGAAAGTAGGAGAGAGGGACTTGATCCAAAACAGGGGCTCTACTTCTAAACAATGGGCAGTTGAGAGTTTTGGATGACCATTTTCATCTTAATGCATGGGCACACCTGCCCTCCTGATCTGCCCCTGTACTATGACCTCCTATGCCCCTGTACTGTGCCCTTCTGCCCCCCCCCCCCATTCCCCCATACTGTGCCCTTTGTCTGGATTAGTCTTTGATGTATAGCATTTTTCATATTGCTTATAATCGATTTTCTATATACATACATAGAAATATATGTTTAATTCTATCAAATATTTTTACTTTAATTCTTGAGAGTAGGTGCATAAATTGGGGAAGGCTGGTAGGGGCCACAATGCATTATTTTGCCCAGGGGCCCATGATGCTATTAAGACACCTTGGATTTGACACATTTGTGTCATTGTTCATGTGCCAAGGGGCCATGGAATGTTGTTTGTGTGGATGCTGAGGCCATTTATGTGATGCACCAACCTCCACCTGCATGTCAGAAATTTATGGAGCTCCTCAGAATGCCTCAATATCAGGTTACTGGGGTGGTAGTTCAGGTAATGTTCATCCTCAGGCTTTAGCAATGCTGAACTAGTGGGACCTCTTTATTTCTGCCATTAGATGAGTTTTTCTAGGGACCAATATAATATGTTTGTCACCCCATCCAAAAACTGTTGTATTTTTTTTCTATTTACTAATTTTTAAAATTCAAAGCAAACTCACCCATCCATCCATGTCTCCATGCTTTATTTTGCTGAGAAATCACTTTGAAAAACACCCTTTGGCATTTCTGGTTATGGCCATCTTGAGTAAGGGCAGATGATTCATGTAGTACTTACTTCCTGGAATCCATCTGCCCTTAAGGCGTGCACGCAGGAGGGTGTGCTAAGCTGAGAAAACCCCTCCTCCCCTCCTAAAAACTAAATTTTTTCATTTGCTTAGGCCTGGAAACCAGGAAGAAATAAAAACAAAAACAAAAAACAACAACTTTAAAACAAATTACTATAATGCACATTCCTATCTATATACTAATGCTAGCATCATAAGGATTAAACTAGTCAATACTGATTGAGAGGGTGAATATATATATATATAATTATTATTATTATTATTATACAATATTTATATAGCGCCAAAGGGTTTGCTCAGCGCTGTACATTAGCGAGGGGGACAGAACATGAGCCAATACAGTACAATACAATACACGAGGGGTTCGAGGGCCCTGCTCTTTCAAATATATATATATATATATATATATATATATATATATATATATATATATATATATGTTACAGGACAACCAATGATACTATGAAACTACATGATCAATGCACATCTTATGCAGTTCAACATCACAAGGTTTATAATGCCTTCATGTCGTCTCTGGAGCAGTGACTTTACAGTATGTAAAGTACCAAATGCAGTAGTAAACCATCAAAATTCATCTTTGCTTTTCTGTAAATTGTACTTTGCACATTTTGATTGTGCTTACCAAAACTGTATTGGTTAAGCCCATGCATATAATAGATTGTTTTTTATTGTTTTGCTACATTAGCAAATAGTATGTGGGCTAGACTTTCTTAAAATTTCTGTGAGCTGTTGAGCACCTAATTGCCTACTGCAGTGAATGTCACAGGAAGACCAAAACTGCTCTGGCAGTCTTTGCTGCCATCATGTGGTTTGCCCAGATACTGTTGCATTCTACTGTAGAAGAATAGATATTAAACAAATTTGGAGCCCATATAAATATTACAATCTGAGCACCTACTTATTCATGCAATTATCTTGTCAGCCAGTCATGTGGCAGCATCACAATGCAGAAGACATCATGCAGGTCTAGATCAGAGACTTTAGTTAATGTTCAAATCAAACACCAGAATGTGGGAAAATGTGATCTTTGTGATTTTAAGCATGGTATGTGGGGTCAAGATTGGCTGGTTTGAGTATTTCTGTAGCTGCTGATCTCTTGGGATTTTCACTTATAATAGTCTCAATACTCAGAATGATGTGAAAAACAAATATCATCCAGTGTGTAGCGGTTCTGTGGATGGAAACATTAGTTGCTTGGCTTTAATATTTTCTGAGCAACTGATGCAAGCATGTATGCAGTTAAACAGTTCTGACTTTCTGCTGACTTCACTAGATGCATGCTTGTTCCATATAAGTGACTTAGAAAATATAAAGAACATGACATTTAATAAATAAACAGTTTAAATAGTAATTTAAAAAAAATAATTCTGAAATCCTTCAACACAGTCACAAGATACATGTCAGCAGTATGGAACATAAAAAAATGTCATGCATGTAGCGCTACCCCTGTAGGAACCACTTGGTTTGATGGGTTCTCTGTTGTGCCATAACTCCTTAACCTTCTCAGTCTCCACAACACACCTGCATGTAGGTTCCTCACACCTGTGTAACTTAAGCATTAATACTCTATGACAGTACACAGAAAAAAAGACCACGAGCAATTTGAGAATGAATAAGAGGAATATATTATTGCAGGGTAAGCAAATGCATAGAATAAATAAAAAGGACAACAGACTATGTTAGATTAAATGACGGACAGGTTAGCCCCACTGGCTGCTATTAACTTATGTTGCAATAAGGCTAAGCCCCATTACATTAGTCCACACAGTATTAGTAAGATAAGCGAAGCATGAATGGCATAAAATAAACCTCACTGTAATTTGTGGTAACAATTACAACAATAAAGTGTCCCTGTGTGCACTCATCCCTGAAGGAGTTTGGGTGTATGCACTACTGACAAAGGTGAAGGCGACTGCAAGTACCTGGCACTTAATATTCAGTGTTGGTCAGCTTTCATTGGGCCCTTCTGTAGTTGGTGCACATGTAGCTGTTTCTTTAAGCCTGTACACAAGGGATGGCGGATGGGCTGCTAAGTAAGGGCAGTCTCAGATGGCATTACCTGTGGGCAGCAAGGTGCTAAACTCAGTAGTTTTGCTCACCACTCCCAGTATGCAAAGGATCAGATCCACTCAAATTGGTGATCAGCTGCCCCAGAAGCCTTAGTCATCATAATCAGGTCCTCATTAGGTTCGGTATCTCATTGGTGTAGCAACAGGATTCCCCAGTTCAACTAAAGACCTTTCTGTAGTTCAGTCCCCAGGATCTCTCGCTCTCATGCACATTCTCTCAGTTCCTGTTCTAGCTCAGCATATGATCTCTCTGCAACTTAGTCCTCAGGCTTCCATGGGCACAACCGAGGCACCAGATTTCTGAGCAAGCTTTGTCCTCTCCCAAACAGTGCACAGACCCCAGCAGCAGGTCTGCACTGTCCTGTTCTGTGCACTGGTCTGCTTTGATCTCTCTCAATTTGCCTGGGAAAATGCTGTATCTCTTCCTTCTTGACACAGGGAATCTAAAGTATTGTAGTTCTGCAACTATTCATTTATACAGTGCCCCTTTAGACAATGTTGCCTATTATCCTCAGTGTCTGCATAGCAAATCCTTTCACCCCTCTGATTGATTCAGGTCCTCTACAATCAAAAAGGGGGGGGGGGGGGCAGGAGTGAGTGGAGAATCACACAGTGCAACTCCAATGCTCAAATGGCAGGAGCACAGGGTGAGAGGCAGCTGCGGCAGCACTGTGCTGATGGGCGAGAGGGAAGTGAAGGGAGAGAGGCACATGCAGCTGGCAGCACACCCAGATGCACATAACTTCATATAGAAAAAAAATGCATACTCAAAGGCATGCCTCACACAATATAAAATCAGTAATCTGCAATTACAACGTACCATCCCCAAATAAAACATGTTAAACATGAGGTCCTTGAGTCATGTACTTATGAAGGATAAAAGTTTTCAAAATATAAAACAATAGCAAATAAGTTAGCATCAAGAAGTTGGGGCGACTAAGTACCCCAGAGTAGATATCAGAAAATCACAAGTAGGAAACAAGAAACTAAAGAAACTCGTGTTTCCTCCCCAACCCTCTCGCCTACCAATATCACCATGTGGCAGGCCAACCCTATGGGAATGAGGGTCAGAAACACTATTGGGACACATAGAAAAGGAGGTCCTGGGAGAATCTGAAAGTGTTCCAATAAAACCATATTTTCTGGTGCTACTACTCCTTCCTTTTTAGAGAAACAGTAAGAAACTTCATCTTCCACTTTTGTGGTATACAGACCCTGGCTGTGTTCACTAAATGAAGTAAAAGTGATTTTATGTTTCGGCTCTTAGGAAGTGAGGTAAGATGCAACAAAAATGCTTTAGGTTGGTTCTCCATTTGAACATCTGGTAATTTGAATTCTGTTTTCTGGACGCCTTCCCAAAACAGACATATTAGCAGGCAATCCCAAAAAATGTGAAGCAGGCAGGAACCATTTTGTGTAATAAGGTGGGCACCCTATACCACTGGGTCAGAAATTTGTATTACTACCACAGCTAAATGTGACAGCTTCTCCTCAGGCTGGTTGTTAGGAACCCAGCCCAAAAAACCCCAAAAAACCCAAATAAAACAAAACCAAAATATGCAGAGGCACAAGCATAGTCAGATTACAGGCTGGAGACAGTATCTTTCAGTAGTACAGAGATAAGGCAGTGGGCAAAAGCGGAAGTCAGGAAAAAAGCTGGGGTCGAGGCAGGTGGAATTTAGGAATGGTCAAGGTGAACCTAGTCGATAACTGGGATCGCAGAGCACTGGCTCAGTTTAAATATGAGGAGACATTGTATCACCTCCTCACTACCTGCTTTACCCTTGGTGTCTTGTACCTAATTGGAGACTGAAATGATGAGGTCGGCCTTACTTGTGTCACTAGCTCTGATCCCACTGGAAGTGGAACAGAAGGTGTCTAAGGACCAGGGGGACAAGAGTGCCAGTAGATGTTGTTTGCAGCACTTGCAGCTGGAGTCCTTAAAAGACTGATGGACCACCGATTCAGGAACAGTAGCGATATGCAGAGCTGGTATGGTAGATCACCAGGCGTGCACCAGAGCAAGGCAGGAAGCTGGGATAGGAGACAGGAGCAATGTCATAAGAATAGCCGGGGTCATCAATGGGCGGACAGCGAGGTACCAAATCATAAGCAAGCCAAAGCCAGGAGCAGAGCGAAGGTCAGGAACAAGTATCAAGCAGGAGAGTAATCAGAGTCAGGTCAGGAACAAGCCGGGTCAGAAACAAGGGAATCACACAGGAACGACAGGAAACAGGGAACAGCTGAAGACCAGTCAGCACTCAGCACAGGCAGAGGCACCTTTTAAATAGTCCGTCTGGCGCCAATCTGCGCCGTGCGTGTGCACGTCTATTCGCCAGCCGTCTCACGGGAATTCCATTACACTTGGACCTCACACAAGCAACCCCATTCCCTTGAATGGGTCACAATTAGCAGGTGTACAGGGGGGTATAATTCCTTCCACAGTTGCGAAGCAATGCATTGCAGCCTTGGCAGGTGTAGGGGTGCCACTGCAGCTAAAGAGGGTAGCAGTTAAGGGGTGGTAAAACAACGGCTCAACCACAGTATTACCATCAAGTTTTACAGCCAGTCACAGTTCTCTGATCACCACCACACCAGCCTGTTTGCCTGTTTATTGATCACATTTCTGTCTGTTGAACCTTGCTTGATACACAAGATACAATGTTTGATACATAATCAGTCCAGGCATGAAAAAAGTCTCACACATGCATGTGGTATTGACATACTCAGAAGGAGTAGCAGAATGTGTTTTGGGTTGTAATTCTAAGTATGCCCATGCTGTATGTGAGAAATATCTTATTAAATTGACATTTTTGTGTAAAAAAAATTTCTAAATCATTCCACATTTTTGAAAATCATTTCATGGGTATTCCCACTGGCCTGGTGCTCCATGGCCTACAAAAATGTGAATGTGTTTTGGGGTGTAATTCTAAGTATGCCTATTATGTGGGTTACAAATATTTTTTTAATCAACAACTTTGTGTAAAAAATACATTTTTATTTTCATCTTGCATTTTTCAAAAACTTGTGGCAAAAAAATTACATTTTCAAAAGACTCATTATGCCTCGAAAAACCTTGGCGAGTTTTCTTTCCAAAATGGGGTCATTTTGTGGGTGTTTCCACTGTCTTGGTGCTCCAGGGCCTCCAAAAATGTGATAGGTAGTCAGGACTAGATGCCAAATGTATGCCTCCTGAAAGGTTAAAGGTGCTCCTTGGATTTATGTGGCTAGGCTGCACAAAGGTCTCACACGTGTAGTATCTAGAGGTGCTCCTTGGATTTTTGGCCCCTCTATGCATCTAGGCTGTGAAAAAGTCTCACACAAGTGCTATCCACACTTATGTGTATATATATATATATATATATATATATATATACTGCATGTTGAAATGCATTTTTTTTTACAAAATATATGAAAAATATTTTTAAAAATATATATTTTTTAAAATATATTCAGATTTTTTTTAACATATCAAAAAGTCATTTTAACATATATTTTGACATATATTTGTAAATGCATTCCAAAAATGTAGATTTGTATTTTTAAAGACATACAGTATATTTGAAATGTATTTTTAAAAGTATTTTTCATGTATTTTGCAATAAAAATGCATTTTAACATGCAGTATATATATATATATATATATATATATATATATATATATTGAAATATATTGAATATGGCCAAAATTGTAGCATTTCAAATATATGTCAATATATTTGGAAAGAGTATTTTTTAAATATATTTCAAATATATGTTTCTTCCATATGGGAAGCAGAGAGTCACATCCAGCCCGCAGGCCACAGTTTGGAGACCCTTGCTCTACCATACCAGAAACACAGAAAAACTTCAAATGTTTCTGTATTTTTTCACTTATATAGCAAAAAATGTAAAAAACAAAAAACTGCTGATTAAATACCACAAAAAGAAATCTCTACCTGTCTCAAAAAAATTATAAGAAATTTCATTTTGGTACAGTGTTGCATGACTAAGCAATTTTACCCTTCACTCAGACTGACAAGGCCACTGTTTACAGGTGTCTCTCTTGCTCCTCCATCCAGAGTGGAGACACTGTTGGACAGAAATTGTGTTACTTGCCGCATCAACAGGAATAATAAATGAAGAAAAACCTAAATATAGAAAAATATCGAAGTTTTCCAATCCTAAAATGTGGTGTCTACTACAAATTTCTTTACAAGTTTATATATTCCTATTGTTTGGTAAGGAAAATACACATGATATGGATAAACAGTTTTCAATTTCCATGATAGGTTCCCGGTAATTGCATTTGGGGCATAGACTTCTAACACAAAGCAGAGCAGCTTAGTGTATACACTGTGTGCTATTAATAACTTTCATATGTATGCATTAAAGCATGATTTCATTTTTGTACATGTCTTTGCAGCTATGTTGGTGTGATGCACAGTCATAATGTAGTTAGGTATCACTACTATAGTATAACGTCTGAACTCTTAAAGATCTGTTACATTTTTATAGAGTACCTACACTCAGATCAAAGAATGCAGCTAATTGCATATTTTATTTTATAATATATACAGTTGTGCTCAAAAGTTTGCATATCCTGGCAGAAATCATGAAATTTTGGCATTGATATTGAAAATATGATTGATCATGCAAAAAAACCTGCCTTTTATATAACCCCTAGACGCCGAGCGCACGCAAATATGTGGCCTCTCGGCATCTGGACCTTGACGCCGAGCCATTTGAAAATACATATGTGCTGGGAGGACGCGCCCTGTGCGCTCCCAGCACTTATGGCCATGTCTTGCGGAAAGGTCCTGATCTCCCCTTGCGATTGGGACCTTTTCTGATCATGTGACCGCCGTTACAGCAAATCACGGCGGTCACATGACCTTAAAACCCCGCCCCACCTCCCGTCTTCTGAAACTCTTAAAGGGCCGGGAGGCGCCGGCGCAAAGGGGTTAATGATAGTGATCATATGAAGCCATGGCAAACACACAGAGCAGTGGTTTCTCTCTCTGGGCTCTTTTGTGAGCTGTTCCCTTCAAAGTGTGGCTAATTTTTATGCCAAGGATTGAGCGTTCTGTTGGAGGCATCTCCCATTTCTGGTGCACGACAGCTTCTTATTTCATCTACCTGTGCCCGATGGTGAAATAGGCTGACCTGAGTTTGTAACCATTGCTTTCTATGCGCATTTTATATGCGCTTCTGGTGAATGCATTATAAAGAAGAATTTGTCACAGATTCACTTATCACTGGATGTCACGATCTTCTTTTGGACTTTTTTTTACGTATTATTGGTCTTTGATTTTGTTTGGATTTGCCATATCTGTTGATTTGTTTCACTACAGTCATGATATTTGTCACCATAACGGTGCAATCTCAGCGTTACACTATACTCATGCATAACATTTTGCTTATTTTTACATCACCTTAGCGCCGATATAGAGCGCTTCACTTATATTGTATTATTTGTTGCTGTTTGTTCACTCAAGTCACCAATTATTTATTTCATTCAGTATAACGCTAAAGCATAGAGAGTCATTTTCTACTATTTTATTGCTCCACGTTATTTTCACTAGTGCTGCACTTTTTTCTTATCTATTACCACATAATCGTTTGGCTTCTTTTTAAACCCTAACGATAACAGAAGTCTTCAAAATAGCCCTGATCAAAAGTTTACATACCCTGGAATGTTTGGCCTTGGTACAGACACACAAGGTGACACACACAAGATAAAATGTCAATTAAAGGTTAATTTCCCACATTTGTAGTTTTTTAATTGCAATTAGTGTCTGTGTATAAACAGTCAATGAGTTTGTTAGCCCTCACATGGATGCATTGAGCAGGCTAGATACTGAGCCATGGGGAGCAGAAAAGAACTGCCAAAAGACCTGCATAACAAGGTAATGGAACCTTTAAAAGATGGAAAGGGATATCAAAAGATATCCAAACCCTTGAATATGCCTGTTAGTACTGTTCAATCAAGTATTAATTGGAAAAATCTGGAATGTCTTGATACCAAGCCAAGGTCAGGTAGACCAAGAAAGATTAACAATTTCTGCCAGGGTATGCAAACTTTTAAGCACAACTGTGTATATACAGTGTATATATACACTCACCGGCCACTTTATCAGGTATAGCTATTCAATTGCTTGGTAACACAAATTGCTAGTCAGCCAATCACATGGCAACAACTCAAGGCATTTAGGCATATAGCTGTGGAGAAGACGACTTGCTGACGTTCAAACCGAGCATCAGAATGGGGATTTAAGTGATTTTTGACCGTGGCACGATTGTTGGTGCCAGACGGGCTGGTCTGAGCATTTCAAAAACTGCTGATCTACTGGGATTTTCACGCACAACCATCTCTATGGAAATCCAGACTCACCAGGCCAGGCAACGTTTTTCAACTCTCATATTGTCCAATTTTGGTGAGCCTCTGTGAATTGTAGCCTCTGTTTCCTGTTCTTAGTTGACAGGAGTGGTGCCTTGTGTGGTCTTTTGCTGCTGTAGCTCATCTGCTTCAAGGTTCGATATGTGCACTCAGAAATGATATTCTGCATACCTTGGCTGTAGCGAGTTGTTATTTGAGTTACTGTTGCCTTTCTATCATCTCGAACCAGTCTGCCCATTCTTCTCTGACATCAACAAAGCATTTTTGTCTACACAACTGCCGCTCACTGGATATTTTCTCTTTTTTGGACCATTCTCTGTAAACCCCAGAGACGGGTATGCATGAAAATCCCAGTAGATCAGCAGTTTTTGAAATACTCAGTTTGAGCTTCAGCAAGTCGTCTTCATGCATTGAGTTGCAATGCATTGAGTTGCTGCCATGCGATTGGCTGAGTAGCAAATTGTTTTACCAAGCAATTGAACAGGTGTACCTGATAAAATGGCTGGGGAGTGTACATATAGTATATGTTTATACAGTATATCTTATTAGAGCATAAAAAAGATGATTCATTTGTGCAAAGACTTCCTGCAAATCTAAAATAAATGTTGGCATTGGACAAAGATAAAATTGAATCCCTGCCTCATTCATTTCAGCCACTCTATAGATAATTCAGCCACTCATTCTCTGCAGCCCAGGCTCTGTCTGTGATCTGTATTGTAGAAATCCCACTGACCAACTATTCCATCACCACTAGGCTGGCTCGAGAGGGAGATAGAAGAGCCTATAACACTTTTTTCCTTGTTATTTATTTCTGTAGCAGCAAATCCAAAGACAATTGCATGGTACTTATTAGTTGACAAAGGTAAAGTATAAACCATTAGGAGCTAAAAGTGCATGTCAGGTCAAAAAACATAGTTAGTACGTCTATTGAGAACATGTACATTTCCTTATGGTTTATTCATTTAAAATGCTGCAAGTAAAGAAAAAAACAGGTAATCTGCCAAAAATCCAGTTTGTAGATTTACAGATTAAGTTGGCAACACAGTGCATCTCCTGCAATCTCTCAAAATTGTGAATATTGTTCTTATCTACCAGAATCAGGAGTCTATACAACTTCCTGGTAATAAAGTTCACTTCCGATCCACAACACTTGACAGCACCACCTCCTGTAGTTTGCACAAGTGGCATGCCCAGTTTGAGCCTGTGGACTACATTGCTTCTACGTTGGGCGCCCTCTAAAGGTGAGTGTCACATTCTCTGAGGCTGTACAGAACTACCCACATGTAACTAATCTGCCAGGCAGCCCCATCATACCTGGGGTGCATTGGTGGGGCAGAGTTCAAAAACTCTCCTAGGCTCCTTGTCAACTCTGATGTGCCATATAGCACAGGCGAGGGAAAGTTTGAAGGACTTCCTATCAGTATTCCTGGCAACTCCTGATATTGCGGCCGAAGTGATGAGCAGGGCATAAACTCCCAAATAGGGGCCACGAGTTGGCATCCGAGCAGCTGCAAAGTCAACAGTTTTCCAAGCTGGCGTTAAAGTGGACCTTTATCCCTTTCACTAAAAATCACATCAGCATGAGCCTCTGCATGCTGATATAAAATCATATTGAATTTCTTAGTTAAATAAACACCATTCATTAGTTACATAAACATTTTTGCTTTTAGTTACAATTACTGCTTTTCCATTTTTTGTTGAGTGAGGTACTGGTCATGTAAACCTGGCTCCACAGCTGCATTCTAGGAAGGCTACATTACTATTGCTTTCCTCTCTGACAGTGTGCACTGTCATATATTCCAGGTGGCAGACTTCCACAAAGTAAAAAGAGGTGGATTAATCTGTCCTTAGTAAATATGACCATTGTGAGAAGAATTGATAGGAAAAAAATAAGGCCTGCAAATAATAAATAATGCCTGTAGATATCTATAAGAGACTTCTACATTGGGAATGATGCTCCTGGAGACAGTAGTGTGGGCATAGGTGGATACTGCAGAGGTTCATGTCATTGTTTGACCCTCCTCAGTGTAGCCCAGGACACTCTTCCCCCTTGATTTAGCATACCCTAGTGACTATCCTAGTTTCCTTGCAAGACTTCCCTCCCTGTCACAAAAAGCTGCAGATTTTGCAGTGGATTCAGCAAAGGAATATTGTAGAAGGAGGGAGATGTCAAGTCATGTGTTACTTAACGCATGTGGTATGAAATGGCTTGTACTATAGTACAGATGATACATGTCACGGACTTGTGGCTGCAAGAGAACCATTGCCCAGAAAACTCTGTTTTATTGTGCTTTCAAGTTATCCAGAGAGAACTATTATTGTAACATATGACTTTCTATGTATAATGTATTCCTATGTGGGTGCCAGACTGGCTGGAGTGGACATTGTCTATGATAATGTGAATAGCTATTATCTGATGGTTTTCTGCATAAATTTTTTGTGTTTCTCTAATAAAGCAGTTCTTCTTGTTTACTCCAAAAACAGTTGTTGTCTAGTTCTTTGGTGTAGCTACAGCTATAGTCACTTGCCTTGTGTTCCAGAGCTTGGGAAACAGCTTCTTGGCAGAGATATCCAGTCAGGGTGTCAGGAGTTCATCACATTTGGTGGCAGCTTTGAGATGCTTCCTTGTGCCTGGAACATTCAATCCACCACCTCATCAACCTTAAGCGAAGCACACTCAAGGATCTGCTGGAATCAAGGGGACAGAGTGCCAGCAACACATCAAAGGTCACCCTAATTGCTGAGTTGATGGAGAGTGAATGGGGCTAGCGACCAAGTCAGTGAGCTAGCTACGGAAGGGTCAGGGATGTTCAAGGTCTAGTGAGAGATCCCGTGGCGTCTTGCTCTCTATAGCACCAATCCCCCTCAAGAGGGGGACAATTGCAGGCAAGACCCATCTGAAAATGCCTGAAGTCCAAAAGATGATTGGGGCACTGCAGCCGCAGACTGGAGTAGCCACAAGAGACTTGGCTATGCTGCATTCTGACCCTTCCAGGAAGGAGTGGAGGAAATCAACCGGTAGCTACAAATCTTCCAGATCCAGTGTGACCTCCAGTGAATAACAAAGCTGACTGGATCACCATCCTTATCAGCAAGCTGTCCGGTTGGGCCCTGGGTGCTTTGGAAGCCATACCTGCGGAAGGCAAGAAAGACTACGAGCAAGTCAAAGACCTGCTGCTGGCGAGATACGCGATCATCCTCAAAACTCATCAGGTCAAATTTCGCAGCCTATGATGGAAAGAGGGCCAGCCTTATATGGAATGGGCCCATCAGTGGATGCATGGTTCTCTGGGTGTCAGGTGACTACTTTAGCGGATGCTATTCAACTGGTTCTCCTGGAACAGTACTACAAACAATCCACTACTGAGATGCGCAAATGGGTTTGGGACCGAAAGCCCTTGACTGTAGACAAAGCAGCGGAACTAGCTGACCAGTATACGGATGCCTGGAGATCCCACTGACCACAGCCTTGCAGCTCCTCTAGACCACTGCCAGCATCTGCCCATATCCAGCCATCCACCTGGCAGTATGTTGCCATCCCTGCAATGGCCCAACCTGCTATACCCATCAAAAAGACCGGGCCTTGCTGCTATGGGTGTGATCAAGTGGGACACCTGGGAGCTAACTGTCCTCAGAATGTCACTGTCACTTCATAGAACCATTCTGCACCCGGCCCAGTCCAAGCAGCTGCTCACTGCTTGGAGGCCAACTCACCATCTTCGTCAACTGGCTGTGATGAACAGGAATTTGGGCTACTCCCTCAGGTGAACCTGATCCGACAACAACCACAAGCATCACTGACAGGCCCTATGGGTGAATGGGTGACCAAGAGCACCAGGAGGTCAGTAGTTGTGTAAGTGACCAGAGGCAAAGTTTTGCACATCTCTACCGCCAAGTATATATGGATTGGGGTGCGAGGTCAGAGACATAGAAGTTGGAGTTATGAGCGATTTACTTGTGGATGTTTTTCTTGGAAATGATTTGGGACATCTCTCTAAATCTTTCCATGTGGATTTATTCCCGGAAGCCTGCCCTGTGACTACCTTGCAGCAAGCAATGCGAGCGGAGGAGGCACTCTATGACAGGACCCAGGTAAGACATAACTCCCCTAACCCCGACCAGACTGTACCATCCCTTACCTGGGCTACCCTGACTAACTATACCCAGGAACAACCTACCTTAGGTAGTTACCGGGAGAGGGCAGGGACGGACCCTTCACCATTTGACTCAGCTATTCTTTTGGCCTTGGATAATTGGAGAAATTAGACAGTATTGTCGTACATGTGATACTTTTCAGCGGGTGGGAAAGAAGGGTGACCAATCTAAGGCTTCTCTGTACCCCCTTCAGCCCTTTAACTGGATAGCCATAGACCTGGAAGGACAGTTACTGTACCCTGACCTAGTCCTTCCGGGAAGTGATATATCTTAACGGTGGTAGATTATGCTATTCCTTACCCAGAGGCAATTCCCTTGACCAACATCTATGCAGAGACACTGGTGGAGGCCCTGCTCCGGATCTTTGCCAGGGTGGGTTTACCTCGGGAGATTATGTAGGACCAAGGGACTCAGTTTACTGCAGACCTGACCCAACAGTTGTGGAAGCTCTGTGGCATTAAGCCTCTACAGAGCTCTCTCTATCACTCCCAGACTAATGGACTAATGTGAACAGTTCATGGGATGAAGCAATTGCTTTTGACATTCGCAACTTCTCACTGGGATTGGGAGAAATTTCTGCTGCACCTCCTGTTCGCTTATCGGGAAGTGCCGCAGGAAACTACTAGGTTCTCTCTGATTGAGTTATTGTACAGGCGAGGGGTGAGTGGGTCACTAGATCTACTTGGAGCCCTTTGGGAAGGGGAGGTGAGGAGACCTCTGTGGCAGGGTACGTATTAGCGCTCAGGGCCTAGCTGAAGGAACTCATGTACACTGCGCGGGAGAACCTTCAGACTGCGCAGGGGTGGCAGAAGTGGTGGTATGATCGTACCGACTGGAACTGCAGCTTGGCTTTAGGGCAGAAAGTTCTTACCCTCAAGCTTACCAAGTTAGACAAATTACAAGCTACTTGGCAGGGACCCTACAAGGTAGTGCAGCAAATATGCAACACAACTTACCTTGTAGCTCAGATGAAAGAGTCCGGCAGACCTTCCATGTGAATATGCTCAACCTGTATCAAGACAGGCCTGAGAGGATAGCCGCAATATGTGCTCTAGCCAGGGAAGATTCCGAGAACCTTTCCCTGCCAGAGTTATTGGCGAGAGTTAGGGACAGAGCAGGTGTAGAGGCACTGAGGTTAGATAGGCAGCTAGGGCCGGAGCAGCAGGACCGGACCAGGCTGGTCGTTAGGCAGCATCAGGACATGTTTTCCACTGACCCTGGGTACACTATTATGACAGCGCACCGAGTGGAGACCCCCAAGACCCCTCTCCAGCAAGCAGATTACTGGGTACTCAAGTCAGTGTTTAGGGAGATGCTCAATTTAGGAGTCATTGAGACGTCCAACAGTCCCTTGGCATCCTCAGTAGTGTTAGTGCTGACTGCTGAAGCAGGATGGTACACTTCTGCGTAGATTACCGCCGACTAAACGACTTCACGACGACCGGCTCATACCCCATGCCTCGGGTCAATGAGCTGTTAGACTGCATTGCCCTAGGTAATTTCCTAAATACCCTTGACTTAAGCAACACCAAAAGACCCGGAAGACCACGGAAAACAACTGTGGTGGATGACCAAAGAATTCTTTCCCTGGTGAAGAAAACACCTTTCACAACAGTTGGCCAGATCAAGAACACTCTCCAGGAGGTAGGTGTATGTGTGTCAAAGTCAACAATCAAGAGAAGACTTCACCAGAGTGAATAGAGAGGGTTCACCACAAGATGTAAACCATTGGTGAGCCTCAAAAACAGGAAGGCCAAATTAGAGTTTGCCAAACGACATCTAAAAAAGCCTTCACAGTTCTGGAACAACATCCTATGGACAGATGAGACCAAGATCAACTTGTACCAGAGTGATGGGAGAAGAGTATGGAGAAGGAAAGAAACTGCTCATGATCCTAAGCATACCACCTCATCAGTGAAGCATGGTGGTGGTAGTGTCATGGGGTGGGCATGTATGGCTGCCAATGGAACTGGTTCTCTTGTATTTATTGATGATGTGACTGCTGACAAAAGCAGCAGGATGAATTCTGAAGTGTTTCGGGCAATATTATCTGCTCATATTCAGCCAAATGCTTCAGAACTCATTGGACGCCGCTTCACAGTGCAGATGGACAATGACCCAAAGCATACTGCAAAAGCAACCAAAGAGTTTTTTAAGGGAAAGAAGTAGAATGTTATGCAATGACCAAGTCAATCACCTGACCTGAATCCGATTGAGCATGCATTTCACTTGCTGAAGACAAAACTGAAGGGAAAATGCCCCAAGAACAAGCAGGAACTGAAGACAGTTGCAGTAGAGGCCTGGAAAAGCATCACCAGGGATGAAACCCAGCGTCTGGTGATGTCTATGTGTTCCAGAATTCAGGCTGTAATTGACTGCAAAGGATTTGCAACCAAGTATTAAAAAGTGAAAGTTTGATTTATGATTATTATTCTGTCCCATTACTTTTGGTCCCTTAACAAGTGGGAGGCACATATGCAAACTGTTGTAATTCCTACACCGTTCACCTGATTTGGATGTAAATACCCTCAAATTAAAGCTGACAGTCTGCAGTTAAAGCAAATCTTGTTCGTTTAATTTCAAATTAATTGTGGTGGTGTATAGAGCCAAAAATGTTAGAATTGTGTTGATGTCCCAATATTTATGGACCTGACTGTATGTGAACACAGGCTTAATGATATCGGTGCTTCCAGGTTTGTTGCTTTCCACATACAGTATCCTATGATTTGTAAACTACCTACCCTCAGTGACCTTTGCTGAAAATAGTGATAGTTAGGGTTGCCATTGTTGCTGCAGCTGCAGCTACTGATGCCTGGTAAACTTCCATATCGCAGTGGCCATGCAATTTCATACACCTGTTGTAAAATAGACACATGCAGTCTCTGTGTAATAAAAGTTTTTTCCCTGCAGATTTACAAACACATTTTGGAGATTTTGACACAGACATGTGAAGTCTTCACACTATTCCTAGGCAGTACAATTTTTTGAAGACCTTTTCATATGCAAGAAAGTATCCACCAAGTACTTCTCAAAACCAACACATTACAAATCACTCTGTATAGTATAGCTAAAATTAGATGTGTGAATCATGTTAGGACCATGCACTTTATTACTACACATCAATCAGTGGTGATAGCTGTAATGAACCTTGTTCGTGATCAAGTTTAACTTGTGATCACTCAACACCATTCTCAAAAATAATATATTCATTCCTTCACAATTATGCTAAATGAAATGTCAGCTGGATTTAGGTTTATTTAGATGTGTTTTATTTTAGGGAACCTGACCTAAAATGATTCTAAGGTGACAACAACGTTGAGGTGCAGGTACCACAATTTACATTTGTATATGGAATACAATGTCCCTGTTAAAGCAGATCTCCAAGAAATACTCACCTCCTCATTCCAGTGATGTGGTGGTTAAATCCCTCATCAGCCTCTTTCATCTTCTCCCCAGCAACTTTGGGTGACAGGTTTTTAGCCTCTTAATTGGTTGTTCAGGGAATGACATCATCCCACACATGCACATGGAATCTGTCAATTCCAGCACAGCCAGAGTATGCTGGAAATGCACATTGAGCTGCACATGCACAGCTCGGTGTGCATTCATTTGAGGACTGTGGGCAGGCAGGTAAGTGTTGGCTATGCTATGTCTCTTCAGCAATTCTCTTCTGCAATGCAGAGCTGCCTGCTTATATTTTTTTGTTAGTTAGATTTAGTTCCAATTTAGGCTCCTTCCTAGGCCTAAACTGGACATGTTGGCTTGATGTCTGAGCAAGCTGTGTTTATGCCCCACAATTGACCCAGGCTGTGGAGGACTGACATAGGTCCCAAACCTTCTCCACTACATACAAAAAAGTGTGTTGATTTAATTTGAGCTTTAGCGTTACATTGAAAGCATACCTTCACTAACCTTTTGTCCATTTAATAATCTTAGCCCTCTCCCTTCCCTTTTACAAGTTTTTTTTGGGGGGTGGGGGTGGGTAGAAAGTATCTTTTCCAGAAGGTACGTGCTCTACCTTTATCATACCTCGCCTAGGCAAGGCTGCCAGTGCACAGGGTTCCCCTTTCCTCCACACAGGCTTCTGTGATACATGTGACACATCCCAGGAGGCTTTGGAAAAGTCTCCTCCAGTTGGTGCATCTCTCACATGTCTAGTAGAGGGCTGGCTGTGGTTGATTAGAAAGTCACAACCAGTTCCAAAATCCAAGATGGAGACACAGGACCAAAGACAGTGCTGCAAACTTGTAGTTCTGGGAAGACATCACTGGATTTCTTGGTCTGGTAAGTATGTGTGTTTTTTTAATTCAGCATTTGTAGAACCCGGGTGACATTCTGGTTTACACCCCACCCAAAAATGAATGTGAAGTTTATGTTCAAAAATGATCATTTATTTTAAAACGTAGTAATATTGTCTATAATGGCTAGTTAACTGTTGTTTTATTAATCTCAAATCTGCTACAGAAACACTTGGTTTTGAATTTGACAATACCAGAATTGTGAAGAGATTAAAGTTAACATCTTTTTAAATTAAAGTGACACTTTACAGTAGAACTGAATTCAAAACCTTATTTTCATTTTAGATATAGTGTGGGAGGGTCATAAACCCATCAGTTTTTTGTTTTTTTTTAGTATCTGAGTTTCATAGAGGAGATTTTCCTTCACCTTCTGCCCCATAGTCATTGTTTGACCATTCATACATTATAGCATGCTTTTTTTGGTTTGCAAGATTAAATGTGAACACAGGTTCCCTTAACATATAACTGAGGAAATGAAAAACGCAAGTTGACAGTAGAAAAAAAGATGCATTTGAGCAGTAAGACTACACCAAGGAAGTGGTTAGCTGTCTGTTTACCCTTAACACACTTGTAATATACTTTAAATTTCACCCTCTTTTATTATTGGGAGGGAAGTCAGCTTGCTTATTCCCTTTCTCCCCTTTCATGCTCATTCTCCCTGCCTCTTTTGGGCCTGTACCAAGGGTGAGAATTTACCATGCTGTTATATTTAGAAGGGGATGAGCCTGGAGACGGGACTTGTTTACGGCAAGACTGGTAACCTAGCCCATGGTTACACTTCTTACACCTGTCACCTCTTTCCACTGGAGCCCAGGGAGGGAGACAGGAGCCAAGCAGAGCTCAGTGTCTCCGGACAAGTAAAGAGTAATAGATCTCTTGTGCACTGTGTTCTCATATATGCTATAGGACAGAGTTGCCCAACTGTACTGAAGTAGGTATACCTTTATAAAAACAGTACTTAGTTTGTAGTCTTTTAGTGTTTTGGCTACTTTGCCTTATATCTTATACCCTATGTTTCAAAAGCTAAATGCTGACCACATACTATTAGATGTTTTCTTAGATCTGATCTGTTATATAAGCAAGATTTACTATTAACTATGTAATGTTGGGACCTACCTAAACAGACAATTGAATTTATTATAACCTCTCAGGACACAGCCTTGATGTAGTAATGATCTGGTGCTGGACTGGAGAGAGAGGCTACCCAAACTCTTTCTCCCTTCCCTTCCTTATCTCCTCCTCCTAAAAAGCGCCCCCTTGACTTAAATTTTCCTTTTCTTTTCCTTCTCTAAGGTTCAGGGGCAGACTGACAACTCCTGGGGCCCCCGAGCAATAGGGGATCATGGGGCCCCTGTGTCGTTGCCCAAGCTCAAAAAAACCTATGAAAAAGGTACCAGGGGCATCTCATGGGGTCCCCTACTGACCCCAGGCCTTCGGGCAGTGCCCGAGTTTCCAAATGATCAGTCTGCCCCTGCCAAGGTTTTACCCTTCCTTTTTCTTCATTTATCAAGACCACAGGGAAGTACCAGTAAAAAAAACTCTACTGCACACTGGCTTTGCCATCCACACTTGGGAGAAAAGACAAACAATTTCACATTCTCCAACCTGATAGTTTTAATGTGTTTAATTTCTATATATGCTTTTTTAATATTACATACTCATCATTTAGACCTTTCTTGTATTGAGATACCTTCAAAAAATGTTAATGTATTATTAATTAGGCAAACCTTGTACTATGTAGCTATTGGTATATAGTACCAATAAAGATGTGCTGATGAAGTCCGGGGAAAATCAGATTAATCTAATGACTAGATTATGAACTCGCATAGATGAGCAAATGCAGTTCACTTTCAGGTGCATTTAGCTTTTGTTTGAGAGCTGTTTGAATCCTTCTGAGTTTCATCAAAGTCTATTCACTGGTTCATTTCACTTTTGTTAAAATTGACTTGAATGGAAAGAAAAAACATTGCCATGTGAACAAAAACACATGCACAAAGGCCCATAAACCCAGTCAACCTAAACTTTCTCATTTTGGGTAGTGTTCAATAAGGGTTAGAATTTCCATCGGACTCAGTAATCACCGATGGCGCCGAGTGCACGCAGCTGGGGGTGCACAGGGGGCGGGTTCTGGGAGGATGTCCATGGACGCCCTCTCAGAACTAGACAACCGCACTGTAGCCGTCTTTCGGCTATAGCGTGGTTGGGAAGCGGTTAAACAAGTATAAAAAAAAATTGTTTTTTATTTTAGTAAATACTAATATGCTCCCTACAAAATATGTACTTTTTAAACATGTGTCTAACAGTTGTGCGTTTACATATACTTTAATAAGAATAATTTCTATCTAGGGGGAAAGCCAGGCATTGCACCAGTGTGTCCTCTTCCGTGGACTCGGAGTGCCATCTTGGGAGAGCCTGTGCCTGATTTTACACAGCGTTCTCTCAAGATTATGGTGGCCATCCTTGAGAGAGATGGATTACATATGGACCCTGTGTTATTTTGGTGTGCCTGCAGTGTGGGAAGTTTCAGGTAGGTACAGAGACCCACTTGTGAGAGAGAGGTAGGCCTAGCATTGGGGACAAAATCCTGTTGAGTATAGTTTAAGGACAGTCCTGAACATCTGTGGAGTTGGCCTGGTGAACTGGGATACCTCTGTGAAGCCTCATGGATTAAACTGGTTAAGAAAGCACACTTCAAGTATCCCCCTGAATGTAAGCCCTGCATTCTCAAACTGCCTTGTGACTGATGTGCAGAAGTGCCTTATTGTGCCTTATTGTGCAGAGTTAAAATGGATGGCTGTTCCAGCATGACAATGACCCAAAACACACAGCCAAGGCAATAATGGAGTGGCTCAAGAAAAAGCACATTAAGGTCCTGGAGTGGCCTAGCCAGTCTCCAGACCTTAATCTGATTGAAAATCTGTGGAGGGAGCTGAAAGTTCGAGTTGCCAAAGGTCAGCCACCAAATCTTAATGACTTGGAGAGGATCTGCCAAAAGGAGTGGGTCAAAATCCCTCCTGAGATGTGTGCAAACCTGGTGGCCAACTACAGGAAACATCTGACCTCTGTGATTGCCAACAAGGTATTTTCCACCAAGTACTAAGTCATGTTTTGTGAAGGGGATCAAATACTTATTCCCCTCAGGAACATGCAAAACAGTACATCATTTGTTAGACATGCATTTCTTTTGAATTTTTTGTTGCTATTCGGTCTCTCAGTGTTACAATACATCTACCATTCGATTTTTAGACTGATCATTTCTTTTTGTGGGCAAACATTCAAAATCAGCAGGGGATCAAATACTTATTTCCTTCACTGTATGTGTGTAGCTCACACAGACAGAGCTGGTACAGGAAAAGTTTGAGCACCAGCTGTGATCAGACTAGTTCAGGAATTGCTAACATTCTTGTCCACCTTGTATCCTCAAATTATTCATTTTATGACCTTTCCTATGAACTGTTGATTTAAATACTTTAAATTGTTTCTGAAACTTAAATGTAAATGTAACTGAGATAAGCCATTAGTGATAATAAAGATGCATTTCAGCTATTGCAAGATTCAGTATTTCACCAATGACCATTGGAAAACAAGTTTTTAATCTCCCAAATGTAAACTCTTCTGGCCTGTATAGTATTGGTGATTACAACTTGAATTAACAGTTTGAGTGGTGAATAATGTTCTGTCATGCAACACTGTACACCATCTCCTAGATTGTAAGCTCCAAAGAGCAGGGCCCTCGAACCCCTCGTGTATTGTATTGTTACTGTATTGTCTCATGTACTGTCCCCCACTACAATGTACAGCGCTGTGCAAACCTTTTTGGCGCTATATAAATACTGTATAATAATAATAATTTTTATACCATTGTTTTTTATATTCATTTTTTTACAGACCAAACTTTCTTTTGGTGGTTATTTTATACTGTTTTTTAAAATACTTTTACTGAAAAAAGAGACTATTAAATAAAAACTTACCCTTACTTTCTGTCGTAAAACATATTCAATAAAACCGGCAAAGGCAAATAAATAATTAAAATAAAATAGGAAAAAAAAAACAGATGACCTTTCTTTTTGGAAAGTAGACATGCCAAGGTGATCACATTTTTGTCACAATTATTTGGAAGTGAAGAAACATTCTGGTATTGGCAGGGTTAAAACTTAGAGCATGGTAATAGTGCACTATTAAATAAACAGATTGTACACAGAGGGAGGAGGAAGTTAAAAGGTTAATATACAGATCTTATACACTGTGAAACTGAAGATGAAGGGGTTATTGTTCAGGTGTGCAGGATAAGGGAGATGAAGGGGTTATTATACAGGTCACATACAGACAGCAAGGAGATGGGATATACAGGGTAGGAGGGGAAGGTTAAAGGATTACTTGTAAGAGAAAGGGGAGGGCTCAAAGATGTAAACACCGCAACACTTGGATTGGTTCTGTACACAGTGTCTGTGAACTGAGCTCTCAGAGGACAGCTGAGTTCAAAGCCATTAACAGGTGCAATGCTACTTCTGGAGCTATGTTTATAAATGACACTTCAGGCATAGATATCCCCCACACTATTGATTTTTTACAATGTGACATTAGTAAGGTGGTTAACCACTTGCCCTCCTGAGGATTTACCCTTCTTCCTGACCAGGCCATTTTTTTGCGTTACAGTGCTGTGTTGCTTTAACTGATAATTGAGCGGTCATGCAACGCTGCACCCAAATACAATTTACGTCCTTTTTTTTCCCACGAATTGAGCTTTCTTTTGGTGGTATTTGATCGCCTGTGCAGTTTTTATTTTTTGCACTATAAAAAAAGACAAACAATTTTGAGAAAAAAACAATATTTTGGACATTTTGATATTAAACATGTCCAGTAAAAATATCACATTTCATCATAAATTTAGGCAAAAATGTGTTCTGTGACATGTCTTTGCTCCAAAAAAAATCCCAATACATGTAAATTAATTGGTTTACGTGAAAGTTATAGTGTTTACAAATGGCGGTATAGATACTGGGATTTTTTTTTCCTACTAGTAATGGTGGCAAACATTCTGATACTGGGGGGAACTAACTTGGTGTCACTGACATCCCCAGTGACACCAATACAGTGATCAGTGCTAAAAAAAAGCATTGACACTGTACTAATGGAAGTGGGCAGGAAAAGGTTAACATGAAGTAGTTAACTATACAGGTGAAACTCAAAAAATTAGAATATCGTGCAAAAGTTCATTTATTTCAGTAATGCAACTTAAAAGGTGAAACTAATATATGAGATAGACTCATTACATGCAAAGCAAGATAGTTCAAGCTGTGATTTGTCATAATTGTGATGATTAGGGCTTACAGCTCATGAAAACCCCAAATCTACAATCTCAGAAAATTAGAATATTGTGAAAAGGTGCAATAATCTAGGCTCAAAGTGTCCCACTCTAATCAGCTAATTAAGCCATAACACCTGAAAAGGGTTTCTGAGCCTTTAAATGGTCTCTCAGTCTGGTTCAGTGGGAATCACAATCATGGGAAAGACTGCTGACCTGGCAGTTGTGCAGAAAACCATCATTGACACCCTCCATAAGGAGGGAAAGCCTCAAAAGGTAATTGCAAAAGAAGTTGGATGTTCCCAAAGTGCTGTATCAAAGCACATTAATAGAAAGTTATGTGGAAGGGAAAAGTGTGGAAGAAAAAGGTGCACAAGCAGCAGGGATGACCAAAGCCTGGAGAGGATTGTCAGGAAAAGGCCATTCAAAAGTGTTGGGGACTTTCACAAGGAGTGGACTGAGGGTGGAGTTAGTGCATCAAGAGCCACCACACACAGACGGATCCTGGACATGGGCTTCAAATGTCGTATTCCTCTTGTCAAGCCGCTCCTGAACAACAAACAACGTCAGAAGCGTCTTACCTGGTCTAAAGAAAAACAGACCTGGTCTGTTGCTCAGTGGTCCAAAGTCCTCTTTTCTGATGAGAGCAACTTTGCATTTCATTTGGAAACCAAGGACCCAGAGTATGGAGGAAGAATGGAGAGGCACACACTGCAAGATGCTTGAAGTCCAGTGTGAAGTTTCCAGTCTGTGTTGATTTGGGGAGCCATGTCATCTGCTGGTGTTGGTCCACTGTGCTTCATTAAGTCCAGGGTCAACGCAGCCATCTACCAGGAGATTTTGGAGCACTTCATGCTTCCTTCCGCAGACGAGCTTTATGGGGATGCTGACTTGATTTTCCAGCAGGACTTGGCACCTGCCCACACCGCCAAAAGCACCAAAACCTGGTTCAGTGACCGTGGAATTACTGTGCTTGATTGGCCAGCAAACTCGCCTGACCTGAACCCCATAGAGAATCTATGGGGCATTGCCAAGAGAAAGATGAGAGACATGAGACCGAACAATGCAGAAGAGCTGAAGGCCGCTATTGAAGCATCCTGGTCTTCCATAACACCTCAGCAGTGCCACAGGCTGATAACTTCCATGCCACGCCGCATTGAGGCAGCAATTGCTGCAAAAGGGGCCCAAACCAAGTACTGAGTACATATGCATGCTTATACTTTTCAGAGGTCCAATATTGTTCTATGTACAATCCTTGTTTTATTGATTGCATGTAATATTCTAATTTTCTGATTTTGTGGATTTTTTCATGAGCTGTAAGCCATAATCATCACAATTCTGACAAATCACGGCTTGAACTATCTTACTTTGCATGTAATGAGTCTATCTCATATATTAGTTTCACCTTTTAAGTTGCATTAAGGAAATAAATGAACTTTTGCACGATATTCTAATTTTTGAAGTTTCACCTGTATGTAGGGAGTTAAATTTATACACAGCAACAAATCACCTTATAATATCCCAGAAAAGTTATCACCTCCACCCTTGAAGGTTAATTAAACAAAATAAAAAACTTTTCCCTTTCACAAATAAGTGACAAAATAATAAACAAAAATAATAAAACATACAAAATAAAAATAAAAATAAAGAAATAAAAATAAAATAAAAATAAAAATATAGTCCAAAATGTCAAAATATCCCAAATGCAAAATACAGAAAATAATCCTAAAATAATATCCAAAATTCAAAAATAATATCCAAAATTCAAAAATAATCCCCACAGGTGTAAATAATTTTCTTTCTTCTTTCAAAAGCTCCTTCTCAATACCTGCAAATCCTGATGACAGTACACCTCAAAAAGAAAAAACTCAATGTAGTGTCATACCTAAAGGGACACGTGACGTCAGACGTATCGACGCTGACCGGAAGTGCGATCGCGGCCATCTTGGAAGTGGGAACATGTGGCCAATGTTTCCCTGATTCTGTCTACACTTGGATTCCCTGTGAGGAGGAGCTGTTTTCACTGAATCGTGTATGTGAGTTACCAAATAAAGGAGGATATTTTATACAGTTTCTGGGATTGTGGATTTACTTGAGGATAATGGAAGAACAACCCTAATATTGGATGAAATCGTGATGAGGAGATATATAACCCTGAGTGGTGTTATGCTTTGATATCTCTTACATAGGGTAATTACCCATCAGTATATGTGTTGGAGAGTGTCGTTTCACTGATCACGGATGTATGCAGGGTGTGGTGATACACACTTGCAGTGTCTTTTTGGAGTTGTTTTACACTTTGCACCTTTTAGTGAGAGTATATTCATTCACTATAATATATGCATGTGTTTTGATACTCCTGTACAGAGTATACACAGATAGAGAATTTGCATGCTGCACAGTGAGTGGCACGTGTGATTCATTATTTAAAAGGTATGACACTATGTTGAGTTTTTTCTTTTTGAGGTGTACTGTCATCAGGATTTGCGGGTATTGAGAAGGAGCTTTTGAAAGAAGAAAGAAAATTATTTACACCTGTGGGGATTATTTTTGAATTTTGGATATTATTTTTGAATTTTGGATATTATTTTAGGATTATTTTCTGTATTTTGCATTTGGGATATTTTGACATTTTGGACTATATTTTTATTTTATTTTATTTTTATTTCTTTATTTTTATTTTTATTTTGTATGTTTTATTATTTTTGTTTATTATTTTGTCACTTATTTGTGAAAGGGAAAAGTTTTTTATTTTGTATGTAGGGAGTGTTTTACTAGGGGGTGGGGGGGGGTGTGCTTCACTGTAAGGACACTGATCGGGATGGCTGTGCTGTGCCCGAGCTGACAGGGAGGAAGACTGTTTGTTTTCCTATCCGGAAATGCAAATCACGTATATATACACATGATTTTGCGCACCCGTGCCTCCTTGTAGCAATATTTCTGCTATAGGGCGGTCGGGAAGTGGTTAAAAAAATAGAACTAAAGCTCTCATCTTGCTCACATTGGCCAGTGGCACAACAGTTTAAGGGCTTGTTCACACTTGACTAAATTTCTACCTCTTAACAAACGCTCCTATAGTATTAGTATGGAAGTTAGACAGATGTTAATGAGCTTTAGTATGGGCATTAGACTGGCGTTTTACAAGCATTAAATATGCCTCCCATATGCCCTAATCACAGTTTTGATGTGTTTTATAAGCATTAAAACTGTACCACAAATACCTATAATAAACTGTAATGTTATTAACAAGCTGCAACTGCACTGAAAACGTCTGCCAGTGTGTTTGCGGAGTGTCATCTTACACTTGAACAGGAGGCGTTAAAAGGCTTCAAACTCCTCCAGACTCAACATGATGCTTCAATTTTGAAACGACGCGATGCTCATGCTTCATGGTTTGATAATTTGAACAACACTGTGTGCTGTCCATAGTATCATTTGCATAGGTGTTTGAGGAGCGTTATTGCAGTACAGAGTGCAGAAAAACACTTTAAAACCACAGCCCATTTCCTCAAAAACCTCCCCCACCTCACTACTGTACCTAATTATTCACAAAATACTCAACATATAGACTTCAGGTATATGTTTGGTAGAAATTGGCTAGTGACAGACCAGTATACAAGTGCTTGAATAGACAGCAAATAGAGAGAGACAAGGCAGGTTTTACCAGGCAATTAAAATGAGAGTGTATTATCGGAACTTTGGACATGGTACATAGGCTTATCATCAGTAGTTTTACTACCAGCAGGGCCTCCCAAGATGGACAGGTTCCAGCGGAGATACCAGACTAATGATGTACCACCTGTCTGGGCAGCAGTGGATGGGCAGTGTTGAAAGCGGAAGATCATGTTTGACATGACAACGTTGACAACATCGAACATACACTGCACAGAAGAAAGGCCCGGCAATTTACTTCTCTGTTATGGCAAGAAAACTTGATGATGATAAAGAGAGAACTGTCGTATTGTGCAAAAAGATCGTCCCCTAGGTTGGAAGGCATTCATCATGCTACTAGGGAATAGCTGATAGTCACCAAAAGTAAGCCTGGTAATTTTAAAGCTAATGGATCCAATCCTATGGGACATGCTGATGTTGATGTTGCTGGACAGAAAAAGAAGATCAAAAGTTGTAAAAACATTATCACCATAGTGACATGGAGCATACAAAGTATGAACCAAGGAAAATTAGAAATTGTTAAAGATCAAATAGATAAAGCCAACATCGATTTATTGGGAGTCAGTGAACTCAAATGGTCAGAACAGAGACACTTTCAATCAAATGAACATTGGATATGCTACTCCGGTCACGTATAAGAAAAATGGTGTTGCATTTATCCTTAAACAATAATCTCTCAAAGACAGTACTAACATACAATACTATCAGTGATAGAATCAACTCAATCAACATCTCATCTCCAACAACAGATGCAGAAGAGGAGGATGTAGAGTTGTTTTATGAACAACTTCAAAGTGCAATAGATCAAGCAGTAAATCAAAATCTACTAATCATCATGGGGGATTTCAATGCAAAAGTAGGATGTAAATCCTAAGATGCAGTGGTTGGATAGTATGGCTTAGTAGAAAGAAATGAAGCCAGGGATAACGGTTTACAGTTTTGCAAAACTAACCAACTGTCCATCATGAATACAAAATTCCAGCACCACAGGCATCGACTATACACATGGACCTCTCCAAATGGTGTGCATTGTAATAAAATTAACTACATCTTCAAAGGACAGAGGTGGAAATTTGCAATTTTCACAGCAAAGAATAAACCAGGACCTGATTTTGGCAGCAACCACAAGCTTTTGGCATTCAAAATCATGGTAAAGCTTTGCAAGCAAAAGATCATTAGAGGCCTTCCAAGATATGATATTGAAATTATTCCACAACATTGCTGGATTAAACTAAACAACAGATTTGTAGTTCTAGATACAGGAGATAAAAAGCCTGAAGGGTTATGGAACAATGTCAAAACCATATTTAGTGAAGAAGGAGAAACAACATTACAGGTGAAGAAAAAAAGCCAAAAAGTCACCTTTGGATTTCAGAGGAAACTAGAAAACTAGCAGAACAAAGAAGGCATGCCAAAATTGATAGAGTAAAGGTATCTGAAATGAATCAATATATTTGTCATAAAACTGAGGCTGAGCACATAAAAGGAAAAAGCAGACTAACTTTTCAGGACATTAGGAGATTGAGGCAGAAATTCCAGCCTAGCTTAGGGATGCTTAAAGAATCTAATGGACTGATACTGAATGATCCAGAGAACATTAAAAAGAGATGGAAAGATTATACTGAAAATTTATATTAAAAAAGCAGTGTGGATAACATTGTAGAAAATGAACCAGACAGTGATGCCGAATACCAACCAAATATACTGAAGGAAGAACTCATAGCAGCAATTAGAGCTTTATCGAACAATATGTGATCTGGTATTAATGGGATTCCAATTGAGTTAATCAGAGGCTTCGAAGGTGCCATCATGGCCCTTATTTAGCTATGTCAATGTATCTGGAAGGAAAACTATGGCCAACCAACTGGAGAAGATCACTTTTCGTTCAGAAAGGAGATGTCAAAGATTGTAACAATTACAGAACAATTGCATTAATTTTAGATGCTACCAATGTATTCCTGAAAATAATACAAAGGAGAATACAATCATTCATTAAGCAAGAACTACCTTAAGCTCAGGTTGGGTTCAGATAAGGCCAAGGAACAAGAGACACTATTGCCAATGTTAGATGGACATTAGAGAAGCACAAGGAATATCAAAAGACCGTATACTGTTGCTTCATTGACTACAGTAAAGCGTTTGATTGTGTGGATCATGATAAATTATGGTGGACTCTGTTGCAAATGGTAATACCTAAACACATAATGCAGTTAATAAAAAAACCTCCATAAAAATCAAGAAATTGCAGTGAGAACTGAATACAACACTGACTGGTTTCTGGTAAAACTTGGTTTCAGACAGTATCTTGTCACCTTACCTGTTTAACCTAAATGGTGAGGCCATCTTCAGAAAAGTAAATTTGGAAGAAGAGTCTATCGGTATTAAAGTTAGCGGCTGAAACATAAACAACCTGCGCTATGCAGCTGGCACTGCCCGCATCACCAAATGAGTGAGAAAAGATCATGAATACAGGAAATGACAACAATTATGAGCTTCACGGTTACAGAAAAGAAGTTGTAAAGCATTTAAATTCTCTAGGCTGTCTCATAAACAAGGAAGCTATCAGCAGTGATGAAATATTCCACAAAATTGCACTTGGTAGCTACACAATGGAGACTCTCAACAAAGTTTTCAAATGCAAAAAGATTACACTAAAAACATAGATCAGACTTGTCTATGCTCTAATTTTCTCAGTTGTCAATTCCAGTTGTGAAAGCTGGACACTACGGAAACAGGAAAAATCGACTCATTTAGGCTTTGATGGTTCAGAATGATTTTATGTGTGCCATGGACAGACCATAGAATTAATAGATCCATTTTTGAAGGGGTCAGACCGGCTATGTCACTAGAACCCCAAATGATGAAGTTGCAAATTTCCAATTTTGGTCACACTGTCAGAAAGGAGAGATCACTGGAAAAGGAAATAATTTTTGGGAAGATCGAAAGAACCAGGCAAAGAAGGAGACCAGCTACTAAGTGGTTGGACACATTGACTACATCTGTGGGGATGACACTGGAGGATCTCACAAGACTAGCACAAAGCAAACTTCTTTTTAGAGCTCCTACAGTTGCAAGAAAAAGTATGTGAACCCCTTGGGATTCCGTGGAGTTTTGCATGAATTGGGCATAAAATGTGCTCTGAACGTCATCTAAGTCACAACAATAGAAGAACACAGTCTGCTGAACATAATACTACACAAACATTAGATGTTGCCATGGTTTAATTGCACATAACATGTAAACATTCACAGTGCAGGGAGGAAAAAGTATGTGAACCTTTGGACTTAATAACTGGTTGACCCTCCTTTGGCAGCAATAACCTCAACCAAACGTTTCCTGTAGTTGCAGATCAGACCTGCACAACGATCTGGAGTCATTTTGGACCACTCCTCTTCACAAAACTGTTTCAGTGTAGCAATATTCTTGGGATGTCTGGTGTGAATCGCACTCTTAAGGTCATGCCACAGCATTTCAATCAGGTTGAGGTCAGGACTCTGACTGGGCCACTCTAGAAGGCGTATTCTGTGCTGTTGCAGCCATTGTTTTGTTGAATTACTTGTATGCTTTGGGTCATTGTCCTGTTGCATCACCCATCCTCTGCGGAGCTTCAGTTGGCGGACAGATGGTCGTACGTTTTCCTGCAAAATGTCTTGATAAACTCTGGAATTCATTTTCCCATCAATGACAACAATCCGTTCAAGCCCTGAGGCAGCAAAGCAGCCCCAAACCATGATGCTCCCTCCGCCATGTTTCACAGTGGGGATGAGGTTTTGATGTTGGTGTGCTGTGCCTTTTTTTCTCCACACATAGTGTTGTGTGTTCTTCCCAAACAACCCAATTTTGGTTTCATCTGTCCACAGTATATTTTGCCAGTAGTGCTGTGGAACATCCAGGTGCTCTTTTGCAAACTTCAAACGTGCTGCAATCTTCTTTTTGGACAGCAATGGCTTCCTCCGTGGTGTCCTCCCATGTACTCCATTCTTGTTTAATGTTTTCCTTATTGTAGATGTGTCAACAAAAATATTAGCATGTGCCAGAGATTTCTGTAGGTCTTTAGCTGACACTCTGGGATTCTTCTTTACCTCATGCAGCATTCTGCGCTGTGCTCTTGCAGTCATTTTTACAGGACGACCAGGCCTAGGGAGAGTAGCAACAGTGCTAAACTTTCTCCATTTGTAGACAGTCTGTCTTACCGTGGACACATGAACATCAAGGCTTTTGGAGATACTTTTGTAACCCTTTCCAGCTTCATGCAAGTCAACAATTCTTGATGGGAGGTCTTCCGAGAGCTCTTTTCTGCGAGGCATGGTTCACATCAGACAGTGCTTCTTGAAACCAGTAAACCCAAAACAGGTGTGTGTTTTTTAAGGGCAGGACAGCTGTCAGCAACACATCCAATATCATCACACTGATTGGAGTCAAGGTTGGCTCACTCCTGGCTTCAATTAGCTCTGGGAGAAGTCATTAAGCTAGGGCCTCACATACTTTTTCCTCCCTGCACTGTGAATGTTTACATGTTATGTGCAATTAAACCATGGCAACATCTAATGTTTGTGTAGTATTATGTTCAGCAGACTGTGTTCTTCTATTGTTGTGACTTAGATGACGTTCAGAGCACATTTTATGCCCAATTCATGCAAAACTCCACGTAATCCCAAGGGGTTCACATACTTTTTCTTGCAACTGTATTCAACAAGTTGCTAGGACGTGGACACTACTTGATGGCACTTAATAATAATAATTATCTGAAAGAAACAAACTTTGTTCAGTGGGAGGACTGTATTTAAGCAGCTTGGTTAGGTTAAAATATAGAAGAGTAAAATGAGGAAGGTTTTATCTTGAGATAAACTTTAAAATCTAGTATTTGAAAGACAATAGCCACAAATAATTGTAAGCCTTAATATCACCCAAAATCTGCGCTCAGAGAAAAACAAACAGCAATATACAGCAGCTGGACACTATACCTTGATACCAGGCACCTCATACAAAGTTTTCAAACAAAGTGCAGTGCTTAAAACTCAAAGTACATTACATACAAAAATCATGATAGTATGAATAATATGTGAAATAAATATAAATAATCACAAAGTGTTCGTAAACGAAATAGTCTTATGGTGAAGATAGATTAGATCAGTCCCCACATGCCCCAATGAGATCGGAAGACTTCTAAAGATAGCCAATGTGATACCATCCACTCCCATGCAAGACTTACCAGGTTTCTGACCCCTTGCTAAGGGTGGTCATTCTGCGCTCTAAAATATATTGTTAGTGACATCAAGGATAATGGATGATTATACTCCTCCACAGGCCACATAAGATGATGACAGATAACCCTCCCAGATCGATTTCACTAGATATAATGACTCCAACCACTCCAAGACGAGTTAATTAAAACCGGAGCTCGTAGTACTATGCCTTTCTTAATACACTTTGCATCACAAATAATTGTAGAGTGTCTGAACAGTACGTATGTAGATTTTTTTAGGCCTCAATATAAAAGGGAGAGACAAGCCAAGCTTTATCTTGAAGTAGAAAATACAGTGTAATATTTGAGAGAAAGTAGCCACCAATATTATATAGTGGTTTGACAGTGCAGCTCCAGATCCCAGGAAGAAAAGAAAAATCTAAGAGGCACTGGGGATTCTATGCCTTTTCAAATGATCAGACACAGGCAGTGTTCAAATAAGCTCTTTGGCATTTTGGGGGGCAACAACCCCCTTCTTAAAGACATGGAACCAGTAAATGGAGGTTTTAAACGTCATATAAAACCAAAGGGATCTGTATTATGAATCTGTATTCACTATGATTCTTCTTTTAAAACTGTAGATATGCACTGTGGTCAGTCGCTGATGAAGAGGGCTATTTTTATGGTGGAATTGGGAAATATTAAAATTTTCTCAACTCTCTCATTTCATGGTGTGGCCCCCCAAACTACGCTAAGTCTAGCATTCTTTGTCCCACTTTTTCCAAACTCTTTGCATTGCAACCCTTATCCTATATAATTTCTAGCCTGGGTTACCCCAGAGTGGCCAATTTCTTATTGGTATTAGTTAAAAGAGTAATTTCCCTTTTGTTGAGAGAAAAAAAAACAATCCCTTCTGGGTGATTAATGTAAATTGCAAGGATTTTAACAAACTCTGTTTCAAATTCCTACCTGTTGCTTCTTTGAAGAAAAAGCTGTTTGTTCTTCTATGTCTTTTGAATACTGATTTTGAATGGCAGTGTCTTCAATAGATCAACCTATGCATTTTCAGAGTTCTTATGAGGAGAGAGGCAGGGTCCTTCCTTTAGAAGTATTGAACCCTTTAGGAGCATCTCACCAAAACTGATATTCTTGTCGCCTAAAATCTGACTTTTATTTTAGTGCAATCTTCTGGGAAAAAAATGTAGATATTGATTTCATGTGATTTCACTACCCAAGAATATCAGTACACATTTGATGTTATTTTTGTGGATTTTATGTAGTAACAGTAAAGTGGCGAGCGAGTGACCAGATATGCTTATTGCACCACATCCCTTAGAATTAAGGGTATTCAATAGAAAGAATGGGACTTTTAGGGTGCATGAACATGAATACCAAACATATTAAAAAGATATATAATTTTATTTCATATTTTTAAAACAAACAAAGAAATACAAAAACATAAAAAAAATTTCAGTACTAAGTGTGGAAACAAAATTCTAACTTGATTATATAATTGTAGTTACTCCCTACATGTTCGCCCTCACGAGCTTCTTCTGGGGAGATTTTTGAAGAGATTTCAACCGCCGAGGCAGTCTAAAATTATATTAAAAAAATTATACAATTACCAAACAACTTTAATGTATCCAGTACAAAACGTTACAGCCATCAAGAAAATAGAAATGATAAAAACCCACATATGGCATGTACAAAAAGCAGTTGCCAGTCCTGAATGTCCACATTCATATCTGGAGCACCCAATATAATGTTCTGAATACCCACTGTAATAACCTGTGTGCTGCTAGTAATGTCCTGAGTGCCTATTGTAATGTCCTCAATGTCCACACTAAAGTCTTGATTGTCCATATGGATGTGCTGAGTGTTCCTAACAATGTCATGAGTACTCACCATAATGTCGTCAATGTCCACTGTGATGTACTATTTGCCAAAAAACGGTTTTCCCAGGCCACCGAATGGCGACGCTGCATATGCTGACGCAACGCTGTAGTCCCAACATGGGCCCCCTGGCCACGCTTGACTTTCTGGCCACATAGTCGACATACGGCTACGTTTACTTCCTCGGGCGGCTTGACGAAAAATTGCCACACCGCCGAGTAGGAAACTTTGCCCCCGCTACTCCTCACTGGCTGACTGCTACTTCCTCCGTGCACACCGGCACCACTACTGGCCGTGGTGGTAGGCTGCAGTGGAGCTGGTGCTCTACTCCGTGGCCGTTTGCCTCCACTGACACTGCTGCGACCCTGCTGCCTCCTGGGCAACCCACCGACTGTTTTGCTCGCTGCCAAGCTGGCACCCTCTTCTCCTGATGATGCGGAAGCAATAGCCTGATGACGACGAGGCTGCCAAGTGCAATCAGCCTCATCATCATCAATTAGGGTCTCCGCCTCACTACTAGCCCCCTCGGCTGCGTGTGGGTCAGGAGACAGACCTGTCTCTAGACCGGCTACCGAGCCACTCTCCTCGCCAGTACTTCTTCGCCTGGCTGCTGAAGAGGCAGATGTCTCCCCCCGTTCCTGACCGCCCTCTGTTAGCTCTTCCTCACTGTACAGTGGGGCTGAGCCCACAGCATGCGATACTTCGCTTGGTGAGGGAACACCAAAGGAAAGGGACAGGTAGAGGACACGTGATTTCAGTGGGCTTGCTCCCGGGCCATGCCAACTAACAGTTGTGTCTGACGTACCCACCGACCGTTGGCTGTAGGTGTCAGAGGTGACCTGGGAAGAGGAAGACGACCGAGCCAACCAATCGATGACGGCAGGGTTGTCGGTGGAGACACGACCGCTGGATGACACCGGGAGCACTGGCCTCTGGCTGCGACTAGTGCTGCCTCGACCCCTTCCTCTGCTGCCACGTCTGCTCGCTCCTGAAACATTGCCTCCTCTGCCACTCCTCTGCGTGTTGTCTGACATACTCTTTAATTCAACGATTCTGTGTCCCTGAGTAACGATTCTGTGTCCCTGAGTAACGATTCTGTGTCCCTGAGTAACGATTCTGTGTCCCTCAGTAACAATTCTGTGTCCCTGAGTAACAATTCTGTGTCCCTGAGTAACAATTCTGTGTCCCTGAGTAACGATTCTGTGTCCCTGAGTAACAATTCTGTGTCTGTCCCTGAGTAACAATTCTGTGTCCCTGAGTAACAATTCTGTGTCTGTCCCTGAGTAACAATTCTGTGTCCCTGAGTAACGATTCTGTGTCCCTGAGTAACAATTCTGTGTCCCTGAGTAACAATTCTGTGTCCCTCAGTAACGATTCTGTGTCCCTCAGTAACAATTCTGTGTCCCTGAGGAACAATTCTGTGTCCCTGAGTAACAATTCTGTGTCCCTGAGTAACAATTCTGTGTCTGTCCCTGAGTAACAATTCTGTGTCCCTGAGTAACAATTCTGTGTCTGTCCCTGAGTAACAATTCTGTGTCCCTGAGTAACAATTCTGTGTCCCTCAGTAACGATTCTGTGTCCCTCAGTAACAATTCTGTGTCCCTGAGTAACAATTCTGTGTCCCTCAGTAACAATTCTGTGTCTGTCCCTGAGTAACAATTCTGTGTCCCTGAGTAACAATTCTGTGTCCCCGAGTAACAATTCTGTGTCCCTCAGTAACAATTCTGTGTCCCTGAGTAACGATTCTGTGTCCCTGAGTAACGATTCTGTGTCCCTGAGTAACGATTCTGTGTCCCTGAGTAACAATTCTGTGTCCCTGAGTAACAATTCTGTGTCCCTCAGTAACGATTCTGTGTCCCTGAGTAACAATTCTGTGTCCCTGAGTAACAATTCTGTGTCCCTGAGTAACGATTCTGTGTCCCTCAGTAACAATTCTGTGTCCCTGAGTAACAATTCTGTGTCCCTGAGTAACAATTCTGTGTCTGTCCCTGAGTAACAATTCTGTGTCCCTGAGTAACAATTCTGTGTCTGTCCCTGTACAATGATGGAAAGAAAATCTAATTTTTGTTGACATATTATAAGAATGTCTAATCTGTAATTTGATGCATTTTTGGAGATTTTTCCATCTTTCCTTGGCTTCTTTATGCACATTTCACCATATTGTGTTGCGCTCCTGTTAATTAATATCTCTTCAATACTTCTTATCCCTTATTTACACTCAAAATTAATAATCATGTACAATCAAATAATCTAATTCACAAAAATATATAAAGGCACATGTGCATATCATTAATCAAAAATCCATATATAATAATCACTTAATGTAAAGAATTCTTAATAAAAAATTCCTAATAGAATCCTCAATAATTCATAATAATAATGCATATGCGTGATTATAAAATTAATAATTGAACCAATAATACACCATAATTAGTGAAAAAAGAAAAAAAAAATTTCAAAAAAATGTATAAATACACATATCTAATTATTTAATATGGTGCAAAAACAATGTCCCATTAATCCTAAAAATTGTGACTCTGTGCTTTATTTAATCTTCAATCCGTGACTGTTTGTGAATCCTCTAATTAGTGCAGATGTATGCTCACCTCCTTATCTGCCTACAATTAGGCTATATGCGCTTTTGGTTCACCTCCTATGGAACCTGCTTGGTTAAGATTTCTCCTTTTTAGATTGTGGAATAAGGATATCCTTTATCACTGATTATCCCCTCTGGGATTAATCACTCCTCACGATAATCTAATCCCCTTATACCCTCCTCTCCATGCGTTTCTCCACATGTAGGGAAGAATTACCAGACATAGTATTTTATCCTTTTAAAATACTGCTTTATTGCTTTCAAGTAGTACACTCAAATTTGCTGCTTTCAATATAAGGCAATTTGTGTGTAACGAATCCTCCGCCGACCGTTGAGTCATGCACCCGCCGTCTGTCAAACAATCCGGCTTTCTCCGAGTGACGTTGCAGCCCCACCCCTACGCGTTACGCCACTGGTCACATGGCTTCATCAGGGGGTTTTGATAGGTTAGTCACTCTCCCATTGCCAGCTTATATAGCTCGGCTCCGCCATTTTGTTGTATATCTGCAGGGGGCAGCCATTAATTCTTTATGCACATTAATACAAATTTTTAGCTGGGGTGCCCAAACTTTCGATCCCCACTGTATATTGAATGTCAACACAAATTTTTTGAATGCTCACAGAAATGCTTTAACTCATGGGCTAATTTATGTCTTACATGTCTTAAAAGAACTCTACTGTGTATCCCAAGAAGCATCCTCCACTAGTGTTTGACATCATCAAAGTCCACATTAGTTCTGTTGTTTATGAGGGCCATGAACAAGAAGTACAATCTTTCCACATGACAACCAGGGAACTAGCAATTTTACATTAAGATATCAGCAATGGCAGTCTCCAAACTTTCCAAGTTTACCTTTAAGTAGTTAAAGTAGTTTAAAAGTAGTTAAGTAGATGTTCGTATCTCCTCAGGCATCCGGATTAGCTATATAATGTGAGAACATATAATAAAACCTTGTTTGCAAAGTTAGCATCTGGAAGCAATAACTAAATGATATGCAAAACAAAAAAAAAACAATGGGGGAAATTCAATAAAGCTGCTGCACCACTTGTCTGGTATTAATCCCCCTTGTTATTGTACTGTGCCTGATTCATTAAGTATTTGTGACACTTTTGGTTTTGACAGCAAATTGCACACCAAATTCAGGTAGTTCTTAAATGCACCACTTTTACAATGTGTCTTGTTGAATGCGCCAGTTTTACATTGTGTCGCATTGAATGCGCCAAATATAAGTGGAGCTGATTAAGATCAACTCTCTTTACGCATACAGAGAAAAAAACTGGCTTGGACAGATTTTGCAAGAGTGTCTCGAGTGTATTCTAAAAGTGGCGCAGCATGAGCCAAATTCAAGTAAAAGTTCTAGACCAGCAATGGGCAAACTACGGCCCGCGGGCCGTATACGGCCCGGCGGACCTTTTAATCCGGCCCGCGGAGCTAGGCTCCCGCTAGGCTCCTCTCACAGTCCGCCCTGAAGACCGGTGTAGCATGAAAATCTGTCTCCTATAAGGATCTGTCCCCCTCGACGTATCTGCGCATGTGCCGGAGATCGCCGATCGGCTGCTAATGCCTGAAACTGGCACATGCGCAGATACGTCGAGGGGGACAGATCCTCATAGGAGACAGATTTTCATGCTACACCGGAATGGCGCGGGAACACGGCGAGAGGAACGCGCGGAGCAAAGGTAAGTGAATTGACACAGGGGGGACTTGGGGACTTAATATGGGGGATGAATTAATATGGGGAATAAATTACTATATGGGGGATGAATTACTATGGGGGATGAATTACTATAGGGGGGATGAATTACTATGGGGGATGAATTACTATATGGGGGATGAATTACTATGGGGGATGAATTACTATGGGGGATGAATTACTATATGGGGGATGAATTACTATGGGGGATGAATTACTATATGGGGGATGAATTACTATATGGGGGATGAATTACTATGCTTACTATGGGGGAATATTACTATACTTACTATGGATGACACATACACATCATTCATCTACTCTTGGTCCGGCCCCCGGGTCCAATATATGAACCCATTGCGGCCCTCAAGTCAAAAAGTTTGCCCACCCCTGTTCTAGACAGATACATGAATTTGGTGCATTCATCACCACTTTTACAACACATGAGAGATACTTTTGCAAAATCTGTCTGCACCACTCTTTATAAATTCCAGGGAATGTCTATAAAATCATTTGATCTGCATGTCTTGACTTTTGAATCTTGCTTTGAAAAATGGAAAATATGGCTATAGTATGAAAGAGCATTCAAATGTCAGTATGAATTCAAATACTAAAAAGATAAATGATAGAATGTTTTCTGTCTTCTTCTCTCCTTGGCCTCACAGTCTAGAAAAAAACCTGCATTTATATCTCGCTGTTCACACATTTAAATTATGTGATCAGTGTTTTATTCCAGTTTATATACTATAGGTCAGGAATAAGAACTTCCTTTTCCTTTGCCTCTAAATAACATGGGCTCCATAGGCACACATAGCTCAGGAGCAAGCACACACTGTCTGCCCCCATAGCTCGCTATGAGGGCACACAAAGAAGAGTAGGAGCCAAGATCGCTGCTGAGGTACCCCAGAAGAGGAAGTTTGGGGTTGGTGAGTATAACATGTTTATTATTTTAAGTCAAAAAAATTACTGTTAGTAACAATTTCATTTACAGCTATCAGAGTCTGTAAAAGGCCCACTAAGCTATACATTTTCTGAAAGCACTGGACCAATAGAAAAAAAGGATGGTGCTAATGATTTTGCAATTCCTGTGATAGCTGCACAAATGTTTGTCAAAATTATATTTTCAATAAAGCTACACAAAAATAATTATTAACGCATACAAACACAACAAAATTCCTACAAATCTAAAAGGTAAAACTGTATTGAGTTAACAAATAACAAATATTTGTGAATTTTAGACTGTGCCTTTTTTAGAAACAAAGTGAATATTTAAGGTATTCAATATTGTAAATAAGCAGTTTTTGCTAAAAATCTACATAGTTACATAATTAAGGTTGAATAAAGACACCAGTCCATCCAGTTTAACTAGGGAGTCCATGTGTGTGTGTGAGACTACTGTTGTCTATATCCCTGTATATTGTGTTTCCTAAGAAACACATCTAAACTTTTTTTTTTTTTCTTCTTATCTAAGCTCCCTGCTGACACCACCAACTGTGGAAGGGAGTTCCACATCCTTACTGCTCTAGCAGTAAAGAACCCCTTATGCAGTTTTACATTGAATCATTTCTCGCCCAACTTCATTGTGTGGCCATATGTCTTTTTTAGAGCCCTACAGTTAAAATGTTTCCTCCCAATTCTCAGCATTTGAAGCTTTATATATGTCACAGGATATGAGGTAAAAGCTCCCCAACAGAGTTGCAAAAATTGTCAAAAACATTTCTTTTACTATGTCTATCCAAAAGTTAAAACAAATTGGCTGTAGTTGGCCTTATATACAAACTATACTATACTATGCTATACTATACTATACTATACACACACCCCCTCTTAGATAAAATAAAAAGTCTCATCTTTCCATGAAAGTATAATTTTACATATGTTCAGGGCTTTCATTTTTAGAAAATAGGTGCAGGAACTTAACCATGACCCCCAATCCTGCCCCCCAACCGTTAGGTTTAGGTTTGCATAGAGTAATACTTAAAGTGTTACTAAAACCACAGCATATAAAATCAGTCTGTATATGCAGTAAAGCATGCTTGTTATACTCACTGTGGAACCTAAGGGGTTAATCTGCATTGTGTAAAAACGGAATTTGACCCTGACTTATCTGATCCTCCCCTTCTTCCAGTGTCCCTCTCTTATCTCCTGATAAGATTTATCGTGTGGAGTTACTCTGCCCATGCTCGATTTGGTGTGTATTGCTAGAGAGGTTTTATTTCCTTGGGAGAGTGCATGTGATCAGCAGAGGACCAATTAGCACTGTCCAGACAGAGTTCAGGGGCCCTGCATCCTCCTACAGCAGAATGAAAACTCCTCCTACTGCTCAGCTAGACACTGATAGAAGTCACAAGACTGCACTAACTGCTGATGAGAAAAGGTATTTAGCAGTTTATATTTACTAAAATAATTTCACTTCCATGTCATGTTTACTATGGAAGACCAGATATAGTAAATGCAGGGTCCTGGGTTTAGTCACACTTTAAAAGAACAATTGAATATTGTCCGTAATACTTTTTCTATTTGCACTAACATCCATATTTTCAGGACAAACTTTTGGGGTGTGTCCCCTTCTTCAAGGTCCAAACAGAGTACTATCCAAGCTCCTTTCTGTAAAACATGGATGATAACTTTCAGTTGCCTCCTAATACCTACAAAACAATTCTCAGTTCAACGCCCCTAACAAAGCTTAACCTGCACTCATGTAACACTCCCCCTACCCCCATCTTTTCTATACCACAAAACACGACCTAGACCCCCGACAGACAGAGAAAACAATATCCTCCTGAGCAGGAACCACAGTAGGCGACTGAGATGCACTGATTAAATGAACCTTTCAACATAGAAATGAGAACTCTCCCACAACAGCCAGAAATGTTACTTCGGAAAAGGGCGTCAGCATATCGCTAAACCCTGGTATGTGCATCCTTATGGTCGGATCATATGAATCATAACTGAATGTGACTGATGTATTCTTTTTCTAAAGCTCTGCTTTTTCATACCTGCTATACTTGGAAAACTACACATGGCCTCTGCTTTCAGAAAATGTATAATGTTCTGGGGGTTTTAAGTAATTTTTATGGCCAGAAACACAGATTTTTACATGTGTACAAAAAATGAAAAAATTGCTCTAGAGCAGCGGTCAGACAACTTTCTAAACTAAGGGCAGGTTATTGTTCTTCAGAATTTTGGGGGGCTGGACTGTAGCCAGTGGGAGTGGAATTTTTCCTGGCATCAGTGGGAATAAACATCACTATATTTGGTATTAGGGGGAGGAATAGTGCCCCTTCATTGGTATTATTGGGAGGAATAGTGCCCCATTGTTGGTGTCAGTGGGAGAAATGGTGCACCATTGTTGGTGTCAGTTGGCAGAATAGTGTCTTGTAGCAGTAGGAGGAACAGTGCTCCAAGGGTCAAATAAAAGCAAGCAAAGGGCCCATCAGGCCCCCGGGCCACAGTTTGGAGACCACTGCTCTAGAGGCAAAGTGGTTAAATGTGGAACTTCAGATGAAGCATAAAATAAAAAAAATCTCAGTCTGTTATATTATAAATAGCTGTTACTCGAATTTCTAGTTTACCGCAAAGGTTTGGTTATAAATGTAAACTATATAAATTAATAATCATCTGCAGGTATTTTTGTTTATCATCAATATCTGGTTCTATGAATAACTATTTCATTTCAGGGATTCCCTCAATTAATTTATTTCTTCTGAACGGCATTCAGGCATCTTCGCAATGAAAGCTCTGGACAGGGAGGGGGCTGATCACCCAGTCACCTAGTACAGCTGTCTTTCTTCATCTTGTGTACAAGATTTGATGCATAGAGAGTATTACTGAAACAAGCAGGTGGCTCTGCAAGTTGAAGTACTGTGTATGTAACTGTAGAGCCAGAGGCGTGTGTGCAATCATATGCTCAGCATCAAGTGATCATGTCACTACCATGAAGACTGTACCCCCTCTGTAAGATAAGAAGGGGATTCGTCTTCGGTGGTTTGTTATTTAATATAGGGATTCCCTTGCGTGCCTCTCAAAATAATATTTAAACCACCCGAGAAAACACCCTTTCTTGGAAAACCCTTTGCTTGTCCTTCATCTGGGCTGAAATTATGCAAGAGCTTCAGCAATTGCTCTAACAGATTTAGAAATATTGTACTTTTAATAGATCTCCTTAACACTTACAGCTTGTACTTGACACTGTGGCATGGGTGTTTTAGGACATCATACCCTCTATTTTTTTATTTAAAGGACTAGTCCATTCAATGTGGTAATTTAGGTAGTAGAGCTTGGTGGGTCGAGTCAACTCCAGGATGATATCTCTTGATTACTTGTTCATTAAATTTTCTCTACTGTTCCTATCTACCTCGGAGTTCTGGATGTTTCCACTACTTTGATTCCAGCATCATTGGCTTCATTCTCTATAATACAAATAAACAGAGGGGGACCCTTCCTACTGACCTCAACAGGTGTGAACACCTAAGACTTCAAGCAGTAGTAAACCCCAAAGCAAACATTAAGTATATTGCAGCTTACCAATTCTTAGATGTGATCAGGGCTGCCGATAAAGGGGTACCACTGGGCCACCCATCATAGTTACATAGTTAGTCTGGCTGAAAAAAGACAATATCCTTCAAGTTCAACCATTAAAAAAAAAAAGTTATAATCTTATACACACAGTTGATCCAGAGGAAGGCAAAAAAACTAGTAAAGCATGATCCAATTTGCTCCTGCAGGGAAACAAATTCCTTCCTGATCCCCAAGAGGAGGTCGGATATTCCCTGGATCAACTTTACCTATAAATGTTAGTATCCAGTTATATTCTGTGTATCTAGGAAAGAATCTAGGCCTTTTTTAAAGCAATCCACTGAGCTGACCAGAACCAACTCTTGAGGGAGTCTATTCCACATTTTCACAGCTCTCACTGTGAAGAAACCTTTCCGTGTTTGAAGATTACATTTCTTTTCCTCCAGACATAAAAAGTTCCCCCTTGTCCTCTGTGATGACCTCAGGATGAATAGCTCTACACCAAGTTCACTATATGAACCACTGATATATTTATACATGTTGATCATATCCCCCCTTAATCTCCTCATCTCAAGGGAGAATAAATTCAGTTCCTCTAATCTTTCCTCATAGCTGAGCTCCTCCATGCCATGCCTCTTATCAGTTTGGTTGCCCTTCTCTGCACTTTCTCCAGTTCCCCAATGTTCTTTTTGTGAATTGATGCCCAAAACTGAACTGCATATTCCAGATGAGGTGTTACTAATGATTTGTACAGGGGTAAAATAATATCTCTCTCTGGAGTCTATACCTCTTTTAATACAAGAGAGGATTTTGCTCGCTTTAAAAAACCGCAGCTTGGCATTGCATGCCATTATTAAGCTTGTGAACTACCAGAACTTCCAGATCCTTCTCCACCATTGATTCCCCCAGTTGTACCCCCCCTAGTATGTATGATACATGCATATTCTTAGCCCCCAAGTGCATAACCTTACATTTATCAACATTAAACCTCATTTGCCACATAGTTGCTCAATTACACAGTGCATTGAGGTCAGCTTGTAAGTTGAAGACATCCTGTAAGGACATTATTCTAGTGCACAGTTTGGTGTCATCTGCAAAGACTGGAATGGTATTTTTAATCCCAGACCCTATATCATTTATAAATATATTAATAAGTAAAGGTCCCAACACTGAACCTTGGGGTACACCACTGACAACCCTAGACCACTCAGAGTATTAATCATTAACCACTACTCTTTGAATACGATCTTTTAGCCAGTTTTCTATCCATTTACATACAGATTTTTTCAAGCCCGTAGACTTTACCTTACACATTAGCCGTGTGTGGGGAACTGTGTCAAACGCGTTGACAGAAGCTGTAGGTTTTATAAATGATCCAAAGTGGGTCCCATCACTTTGATAGGGGGTCTCGGCCAGAAGCTGTAGGTTTCATAAATCATCCAAAGTGCAGGCACCTTAATTATGCTTTCCCCATCCTCCTGCTTCCCTGCTGCTCCAAGCTGGTCTTAATCACAATCCTGGGACCTATCAATTCACTCAGAAGGGCGGCTGCAAAATTCCCATTCTCCAAACGTTGCGAGCTAAGGTGGATTAACACCACCCAGTGGTGGCATTTACGAATGGCCGAATGATATTCACAGGGCACAGCAGTTTTCAGCTTCTTCACTGCCTGCTTTCTCCAGCAAGTAAGTGCTAAGGAGAGGGCAGACTCAGCCGCTCAGCCTCAGAAGAAACCAGCAGCAGCCGTAGCCATCAACACACAGAGGGACACTGATAGTCTGGAGTACAGCAGCAAGTCTGCATAAAGGTACTCTCATTAAAAACCACCACTCTCTCAACCTCTTCACCTGTGGCATGTCATAGGTGAAAAAATTGAGAGGGTGCTTTTTTGCCTCTGTTACCCATGGTTGATACAGCAGCTAAATATAATCATTATTATCATGTTAATCACACAGTGCAGGTGCATTGAACTGCAGAACCTGTATTATGTGATTATCATCATAGGCAGGGTTTCTTTCTGCTAGAACTCATCAGAACTCCATTTGCCCACATCTGGTCACTTGCTCGCTGCTCACTACTGTCACTTGTAAATACAGAAGCGCTGCTCCCCATGAAGAGCTGTTTAACCTCAGCTAGGTTAAGAAATTTTTGCCTCTATGTGTTAGTCAATGTCTGGCAAGCTGCCAGGAAAATGAAACCAACTAGAGTCATTTGGTCTTTAGACAGGGACGCAATGGGCCTATAGAGCAGGGCCACCCACGAATTATGAACCAGGGATACATTTGGTACAGTTCTGATCCTTGTATACACTTTGGTCCAAAAGCAGATCGCCTTGGGACAGGTCAACCACATGTGAAGCTGGGTACCACGCTCTCTACAGCCCCTTGGAGAAAACCAAGAAAGGTGGTTATGGGTCATGTACCATTGAGAGAGCAGTTTTAAAGCATTCTCCTGAGCAAGTAAATTCAAGGAGCACATAGGGGAAGTTAGCCAAATATTGTTCCAGGCTGCCTGGTCCAGAGTTTTGCCCAAGTCTGTTTCCCATTTAGCCACGTACGAGGGTTTACCCCCACTCGAAGTGTTTATAAGGGTAGAATCAATCCCTTTAAGTGGAGGCCAACTGCTTAGGGGATACTAACCGGTGTCTAAGACGTCTGTGGATTTGAAGATGGAGAAAAGCCTCTGCGGCCTGTAGGTGCCAATATTCCTTTAAATAGCTGAAGGATTTAATGACGTCCAGAGACAGAGGTTCATAGACATATTTGGATTATCATAGGCAGGAAGAAATTGTATGTTAAGGTTTCCAGACATGGAAAGGCGAGGAAAAAGTGTTTTCAATGGTTTTCGTCATACTTTTTTGTGAATTTATGTTTAATAAATATTTACAATTAACAAGAATGATGTGGTTTGCTCCCCTGTTTTGTTGGGGCCTACATATCATTGTATATTCATGTAAAAAATGGGTTAATTGTCAAGCCAAAACCAATACATCGTCTTGCTGGAGACGATGCTTATCTATTTAAAAACACAGGAACTGTAAAGGTGGCCATAGATGGATTGAAATTTGGCCGGTCTAACAAGGACAGGGTGCATTTCAAATCATCTATGGGCAGACTGGTTGTACAGAAGCCAGTCTCTCGATTGACTTCTGTACAACCAGCCTATTGGGTTTTTTCACCCAATCAGTGCCAAGTATAGCCAGCAACACTGATCATTGTATTTTGCTGGCGGTGCCTAACAATCCATTCAATCTGTATTCAATCAAGCAACTACATAGGTAGATCGAAAGTAAATCGAAAATACAGTAACAGGTATGGTCAGTTGAGCACCTTCACAGGGGCCTTGTTGCAGGAGCAGAGACATGAAGCAATGAGAGAGAATTTGCCATCATCTCAGACAACTAATGTTAATATGAAAATGGAACATTAGCTTTGATGTAGTTGGCCTTTAAGGGAAAGTAGCAGGCATGTGTAAAAGAAACCTTTTCACACCCACACATACACACACTCACACACAACCCAACTCTTTACAAAGAAGTTATATAAAGCAGGAAGTTCAATAAAGTCGACGTTTGTGTTTGAACCAGCTCCTTCATTTAGCCAGCCAGATGTAAGCAAATGTGGAACATGTTATCAGACACCAGGACTACATCTCCCAGCATGCCTTTAATGTCTTTAGAAGGATTTTGGGTACAAGGGAAATTGGGAATACAGACGTGTGCAGACGAGAATTCCTGCGGTGACCCACATCTGATAACTATACAGATAATGGAGTACCACAATTTTTCACTGCTATCAGTTTATCATCTCTTGGGGACAAGAAATGGATGAAACTCAGGACGATGTGGAATTCAGGTAACAGCTTTTTTGTTATAACAAAACAAACGTTGATTCTTCTAACGCACAATTTAATCCTAGTGTTAAGTATTAGTAGTATTAGTAGCCATGTAAGCAAGGGCAGACTGACAACTCATGGGGCCCCCGGGCAATAGGGGATCATGGGGACCCCGTGTCCTCGCCCACACCCAAAAAAGCCTATGAAAAAAACAATGAAAAGTACCAGGGGCATCTCATGGGGCCCCCTACTGACCCGGGCCCTCGGGCAGTGCCCGAGTGCTCAAATGGTCAGTCCGCCCCTGCATGTAAGTGGAAGAGAGGCCGGGTGGTAGGCACCCCCAGGGGAAAGAATGGCACACACAGTGATTAGAGTTGCAGAAAATATATTGTTAAGAATGTTCCAACATGCAGCAATAGAGTCTATGCGGAACTTAGAAGTGACGGCAACACTCACAGATGATATATGACACTCACAGATGATATATGACACTCACAGATGATATATGACACTCGCAGATGATATATGACACTCACAGCAAGCGATGCACCAAGACCAACAGCACCTGGCACAGAAGGATGCTGGTAGGCAGTAAGTAGAGAAGAACTAGTAGCAGAAAGGTTCCCCACAGCAGCACAAGCAAACAGTCCCTATACCCACTTTAGGGGCGCCCGCAAGGTACTCCGGACTGGCGGCACCTACAGGATCAGCGACATACACGTACGTCGCTGGTCTTTTGCCAACACAGGGGGGCCCTGCACACCCAAGCAGGCGCACAACCCTACCCCCCACGTAAACGGGACCCGGTGATCACATGATCACAATGACAACAAAGCTGATTCATAAAATTCCTGGTGAGCTGTGATTGGTCCACAGCTCTCACATCACACATGGGGCCAATCACAGCACCCTGTACCATGTGACCAGCTGGAGCCAATCACAGATCACTATTACATTGAACTGTCATGAACTTAACACATTCATGACAGTTCAAAGCAAGCTTTGCATTGCAGAGCAATGATCTTCCTAATTGCTGCAATACAAAGTGTAAAAAAAAAAAATTCGCTGATCACCCTCCCAGAGTGATACAATGTTACTATGGTAACATTGCACTACTCTGATGAAAGTATTTT